>NC_039359.1:110557503-110878008 GCF_003573695.1 Papaver somniferum | reverse complement strand
CCTCATTAACAAAATCTTGTTTGTATTATTTACTTTACTTCCGCATTATAATTTTCTAGTTAAAATAAAGTAAATACACTTGTATGTTAATCCATATTACTTGATGTTGATCCTGTAGTCAATCGGTTTAAGTACCATAACTATGGTCAAGTAAATATCTTGTTGTCGTATTGTCTCGACTTTGTCCATAGACGATCATACAAGATATCGAAATTATAGGTTGAAACGAAATGTTTATGGTGCATTTGGGGATCCTCGTCATTTCAATTGGTACCAGAGCAGGCAAACAAAAAAAAATCTAACAATTTGTGTTTGGTGCGACCCAACCTATAATACACGAGTCAAAGTAAGATTAAGCAAAAGCGAAAATTAATGAGAGACTCAGTTAACGTATCGGAAGAGGTTGTCGAACCACTCTCATAATCAGTCTATGAGCAATTACTTACAAAAATAACTAAATATCTAACGAGATAAGAACTTCATGTTGCTTTACAATCAAAGACTACAGAATGTGAAAGGTTTCGTCTAGATCACGAAAAGTTGAGTGAAAATGATTCTCAATAAATACAGAGTCTTGAAGACAAAGTAAGTGCCGGTCTTTCTCGAATAGAACTATTAGAGAAAGATCGTGATGCTTCTCTTGAAAAGGTCAATTTGTTGGAAAATAAACTTGTGAATCTGAAGCAAGGATTAACTCTCAACAAGTTAGCTTTTAAGAGAAAGAAGGTGCATGTCTGTCCCTCTAGGGAAAAACGCTTTGAGGCTGATCTTACTGGTAATCTTGATAAAATCAAGACGTTGGAAGAGGACTTGAAAAAGTTCAATTGTGTCTCAAACATATTAACCTCAATACTAGAAGAAAGTAAAAAATCATCGTGATACACAAGGATTAGGCTATAAGGGAATAAATGCTTCAAATACTAGCACATAGGTAAAATTTATCAAAGATACAAATTCTTGTCAACCAGAGACTTCCACTGATGACAAAGATGTTCTTATTTCTTGTAAAGAAGTAAAGGTTGTCAAGGATAAGAATCGTTTTCAACCAGACTCTTCAAGTACAATTATCAAAGAAAGCATTTCTGCTAATATCAAGAAAGTAACAATGTTGAACAAAGATAAGAAGCTTCGAGGTACAATGCAAGTGGATCTATAAAAAGGTAACATTAAAACTCACACTTCTTATATTACTAAGCATTGTTATTTTTGTGGCAATAAAGGAAACTTGTAATGTGGATGCAAAGTTTGTAAGATGTAGGATGCACTTTCCTTTGTATCAAACGAATTGGCTAAGTTTGCTCTCTTAAAGAAATTAGATCGTTATTGTCCTAAGTTTAGGCAAAAGAATTATTATAATGATAGTTCAAGTTTTACCTATCGCTCGACAAGGTCATCTCATAAAAGACCTGATTATAGAAAAAGACATGACTTTGTAAATACGAAGACAAGATCTGATGTTCCAAAATGGAGAAAGGATGTTTCACAAAGTATCCAAAAGGGAATAGTCCTAAAGGTATGAAAGAGAAAGTCGCTCCCATGAAACCCATGGAGCATTGCTCGGTCGAACTCACAAGTCTTGATTTCTAGTCTACAATTAGTCAAGTCTCAGATTAGGATAGAAGTGTGTAGTTGAGAATCGGGCATCACTGCATTCTACCGCTTGAAGGTGAAGATCAACTGAACCTTTTGAAAAAGTTTTTCAACAAAGGTAAGTGAAGAACGAACCACTATTTCTCAAGTTATATTCATCTTTCTATCTATGGGACTATATCTCATGACTAATTAGACAATCACAAGCATATCAATAAATTTGAGTCAAGTTTATCTTGGCAATATCGTTCTCGGAGGTTCATTATCTTCTATTATTGTCATTGGCATACCAAACCTGCTGATAATGTACTCCTAGATGAACTTCCTGATATTCTTCTCTGTGATTGTTACTACGCTTTTTTGCCTCAACCCATTTCTAGAAATAATCATCGTCACTGTTACTAATTTTCTTCCACCTAGAGTCTATTTTATATAGGTGAGTTAGTATCCACGCGTTTTACGCTTTTCCTTGCAGTAACGTATATTCAACAGAGCTCAATTTTAGAGCAGATTTTGTTTTTATCGTTGTAAACGGTCCCGTGATACCCATCATCCACTGCACGAATGGACATGGAGATGACACATTATACTGAATTTCAGATGGTGCGAGTATCTTGTTGTCATATCTGTATAAATCATTGATTTTTCACAGATATTGAGCTTTTTCCGACTTCTCTGAGTCATTTTCACATTTAAATGACATTCATTTCGAGCTGGAAGCTTATGAACATTTTAAGATTGTAAGTTGAGATCGAGGTTACCTTTGACACTGTGCTTATTGCAATTTTGCTTTATCAGCTTTGTTGTGTTGTATTTGGCTGAAAACAGCCTTGCAACCTCGTTTTGCCAGTTAAAGATCTTTTACCAGCATGGTTGCCGTAGTATCCGTCTATTATCAGCTTCACTTATGTTTACATCACACATTTTAGCTGAGGACCCAAGTAGGTTTTCTTGTACAGGTCATCTCCCGCGAGATGATATCCTGCAGACTTGGTTGTGGTTCTTCGTGCTTCCAGTGAATTAAGTGGAAGTACTTTGAATTTTAAATATTTTAAGATTTTTTCCATCCAGGAACCATAAATTTCTGATTGTGTTAGGTTCAAGCTCTGGGTCTTCTTCTTTTCAGTTTCGAGCTCACAGATTGCTGGTCTATCCAGTACTCCAACATTAATTGTTCTTTTACAAACCCAGGTATTGCTGACCCCAGTAAAGCTAGAGCATTTGTGTCTTACTCTATTCCTGGATACTTGCGGGATGCTGACCTTATCAAAGCTTTGTAGGAGCTTGTTAAATAGGTCCCTGATGCTTTCTATTGTTGTCTAAATAAAACCTTATATTTTCATGGCCCAACAAATAACACTATGAGTTCAACCTACCAGACTTAAGGGTGAGCAATGGGTGGGTAAATGCGGATTCGGTACCATCCAATCCAATCCATTAAAATGAAGGTTATTAGAAATGCACCCACGTCCAGTCCATTGCCAAATGAGTAAAATACCCACAAGTAATGGATGAACTGGGCGATGCGGATGGGTTGACGGATTTCAACATATAATTACAAAAGACTAATATTAATAATGTGTACAATAAACACAAACAACAAAAGATTAGTGATCATGCATATTGTAATATCCTTAAATTTGTCCTTATCTTTCATTCCGATCCTAGTTATTTCTGACTTCTAAAGGTAAGTACCTTGCTCACGCTCTAGCCTATCCTTCATATTCTGATATGACACCAAAACTACCTTCCGGATTGAGTGTTCGACGGATGAGTGATATATCACCCGCGTCTGACCCGTTAAAACGACCGATTTCAAAAATTCACTCGCACCCAGTCCGCCGAGAAACGAATTGAGTGTCCACCCGCTAAAACACAGACTTGTTTGGATAAAATCTGTGAGTATGGGTGCTTTGCTCATCCCTAACCAGATCTAGGGATGTCAATGGAACCTATTAAAACTGTAACTGGATCAACCGTTACCGTTACTGATATTTCCTATCGGTATTCCGATACCGTTAGTTTTTGGCGGAATTTTCAAAATTTAAACCGTTACCGTTACGTTAAATTACCGGAGATCGGTAATATTACCGATAAATACCGGTAGCTGAAAAAGTTATAAAAAGAAAGAATCTCTCACTATAAAACTTGGCCATTACACACAATCATTATTAGAGCTTCTCCAATGGAATGTGTGTGAAGGAAAAAGTCTTCATCCACATAGGAAACACAACCATTTTTATAAAAAATCATCTCCAACCCATTGATGTGTGGATAATGTGGCAAAAAAAGGTTAAACATCCTCTAGGTGAACCTCTAATTTTAGACATTCACTTAGAGGATGTCTTCTCATCCTAGTCACACTTTTATTAATAAAAATCATTATAAACAAAAATGGAAATAATTTTAACCAATTATATACCTACAAATAAGTAAAAAAAGGATACAACACTTTATGGGTTGGAGATAAAATTTATTTTCTCCTAATATTTAGGATGTTACCTAGAGGATGTCTTAAAAATGATGCCACGTAGGAAACGTCCATATTCACCATTGGAGAAGCTCTTATTACTCCCTCCGTTCCTAATTAATAGACTGGTTTTGTTTTTATAGAAAATTAAGGAAATGAAGAGAATTAATCATTGAAAGTGGTCCTTATGACACTTGTCAATAAAAGAAGTGAAGTGAAATGGTCCCCATGACACTTGTCATTAAAAGAAGTTAAGAGAAAAGTGGTCCCAAAAAACTAAAGTAACATTTGACTTTCCCAATTAGGAAATCAACCTATTTTCTTGAAACATCTATTTATAGAAACCATCCTATTATTTAGGAACGAAGGGAGTATTATTATTGTTATCAATTCAAATTCAATCAATGACAACTTCTAGTAGTATTATTATTATTGACTCAGATCTCGAATTCACTTACATGTTCATCACAAAAGTTATGAGAAAACAAATTATATAAATAAAGTAGTGATTTACCAAAACTAGATTCATATCTTCACTGGACATATGATTCATCATAATCATCATTTCAAAAGCTTTCGACATCTTTCTTTCTGGTTTCTCTCTATCACTTTCTCTCTGGTTTATTAGTGGGTCTCTTTCTCTCTTTCTCGATTTTTTTTCTTTTTGTTTCTGTTGAGACTAACGGTGACTGAATATAAGAAGTCAAGAAGAATATAAGAGTGATACTAACATTACACGGATTCTTGGGATCCTCCTGCTCAGTATTATTTAAAATTAAATTTTGATGCTCCATTTGACTTATTAAATAAGAAATCAGGACCAGGATTCACAATATTGCAGGTGAGCAACATGGAGTTGGATGAACACCAGACATACCCATAAATACTGAGCAAGCTGAGGCCATTGTAGCATACAAAGGAATCCAGTGGGCAAAGACAACAGGTTGCAGTAATCTACTTATAAAAGGAGACTGCAAAAATGTAATTGCTGCCATTAACGGGAATAGGAATGCTGTGAGGTGGACCTCAAATAGTATTATTATAGACATTTTAGATGTTCTAGGCAGTAGTTTTAATAATTGGGTATGCACTTATGCATCCAGGAAAGCCAATGATGTGGCTCATTCTTTAGTCAATTTTGTAATTACTCTAAATAATTCCGTTAGTTGGAGATATCAAGACAATATTCTAGAATGGAATAGTTTAAAAATCCAAATGGATAAAAACTCGCCGTTTAATCCTCCTATCAATGAATTTATTTTCGTATTAGAAAAAAAACACATGCAACTGATATCGTGTGGTAATAATTACCAGCATTCGTAATTAACCTAACAGTAAGTGCCTCAACTGATACCGTTCCGGTAAGACAAAAATCACCGACATTCCAGTATCGTTTTTCCATTATTGTTATGTCGGAAAATTTCCAATAGAAACCCAGATTATCGATTACGGAATTGAAATCCCATTGACAATCCAGACACGTGTCCGGGACAGACCTCTCTCTCCCTTTTTTCCTTTTTTTTGAAGCATTTCTCTCTCCCCTTTTATATACTCACTCCGTACCTATTATATATGCGGAATTTCCATTTTTCCTTGTACCAATATAAGTGAAGTCCAAATTTCAAAACGGTTTTTTACTTATATTATCGCTATTTATTTACTTGGAAATCATCACAATTAAATATATGTCTCTAACATTGGGAATATAATTAAGAGTAAAACTGGAAAAAACATAGAAATGTATAAAATCAATAAAAGTGTCTTAATCTAAAACAGAATTGGTCCCTCTGTGGTACGGACGGAGTACGAAACAATCAATTATTCCTGGGGCATCCGAGAGAAAAGAAAAAGGAAAAGACGCGATAACCGAGAGGGAGAAAGATCAGGGTTTTCCAACCAAAATTTGTAGAGGGGAGGTAAGAGGTATATTTATCTACGTTGGTTTCAGAGTTTGATCGATTTCCCTTCTTTTACTCTAATTTCTAGCTTCGGTTTTTTCATTTTTTTTCCTTACAGATTTATATTTATTTTTGTGTGTAAAGAAGCTTCAATTTAAGGGTTTTGTATCTTCATCTGTTCGTTGTAGAAATTTATGAGAATATCCAATTTGGGTAAATTTTTTAGGTTATAATAAGAATATATATCAAATTATTGAATTGATATTTTCATCATTGGGGGATTTTAACCTCAATTGCGGTTTTAATGTGTTAGCGAGAGATGGGATGGAAAACTACTTCTGTCGAAGAGATTTTCTTTCTCCGTTCTGCATCTAATATAGGTCTAGATGGGCCATAGTTTATTGCATACGATGTGTTTTTACACACTGAATTTAGTTTTGCTACAATACCATGTACAGTGTCTGTAGTGGCTATAAGATATTCACACCTCTAGCCATAGATAGCACTAACATGGTGCATGGTTTGCAGTATCGATGCTATCCTGTTGCTTCAATCGTATTTATGGTGTCGAATTATAACACACAACCTCATGTGATTAGAGAAATATCAAATATATTATGTGTCTTCTTTTTTGATGATTGTAAGGTTTGAGCATGTTAAGGAAATCTATTCTTTCTTTTTAAGGCTAAAGAGAGACAGCTTCTGAAAATGGCACTGAGAGCTGTAGGAAGACTCGTTTCTCAAAGGCTCTCCCAAGGAGCTTCTAGGAACTTTTGTTCGAATGCAGTACCTTCTAAGAATGCTCAGGTCAAGGTAACTACTTCAGTACTTTGGCTCCGAAGCTTTTGAGTTATGTGGAAAATATGTTGATCTCGTCATATCTTCCTAAATGCTTCAAACCCAATCATTCTTATTCTTAATCCCATTTTCCTATTATTTTGCTCAATTAGTCTATGGAGCACCAGGGCAGCAACGAGATTTTGGAGGAACTCGATGAAGTCACCCGCGATTGATGCTACGAATTTCGAATTCAGGTCACGGGTATCATCAACCAGTGACCTTACTACTATATTGGAGTAACATTTACAATCTGAGAATGCTTTGAGGATATGCTTGTTTTCAAGAATTCAATATAATTTAAAAAAAGAGATTACGAAATACCAAACCTCATCATCGGTGGATCTTAATTTTAGTTGTTGATTCAGAATTACGTATTCTGGAATGTGCTCGTTTTTTACGAGTAAATAGACTTTAATTACATAAGCGAATTCTCTCTTAATAAATAAATAATAAAACATGAATTAAATATAAGTAGAACATTTTCAGTTTTTTGGTTTTTTCTTCACTTTACAGATAAGTCCTAGCTAGTAGTTCACATTAGCAAACCTCATTTTAGTGGTTTTAAGTCATGAATTTTTCTTAATGATTCCCATGGCTTAGTTAGACTAAGAAAAATATGGCAGGATACTTTCAAATAGGAAATCACCTATATGAGTGTGAAATGGTGCAACTTTTATGATAACTATAAGACTACGTTACTCTAGAGCACTCATGAAAAAACAACATCATTCAGAGCCGAAATAAACACAACCGAAAACCGAATATGTAAGGGAATAAATTGTGTGATATATATCTATTGCATCGGTTTACATCAAAAAGTTGAGCAGTTCCAGACATCTCGTTCACTGAGCAACTAGTAAACCGGTAGGTATTCACTACGGAAGACCCAAAGCCAAAAGCTACCAATCCCGATGCAATGATGTTCCGCGCACAAACTCTTTCTATTGTCTTCATTAAGTTTGCAAGAATTCCTATTCAATGTGGGGGATTGTTGGAAATTTTACATAGAAATATGAATTAGTGTGTCCACTCACTTAATCCTTTGCAACATATGATGTCTTATCCCAAGGGATGTGACTCTCCATAAACGATGTGACTCTTCGCGAAAGTATATCTCCAAGAGTCTCCTTGAACCTATATAAACCCCACACATTCTCCATTGCATGAATGATTTTTAGAGTCAAAACTAGTACTAGAAAAATTGTAGTTTGCATGTTGTCTTCAAGAGTTAAAGAAGAGTTTGTGCTACATCCATTCGGGTTCGATGTTTGGTGATCCTCAAGTGATGTGAGAAGATCTAAAGGTATTTTTGAATGCTGGAGACATATGCCATACACTGTAATAACATGAAGTACATGGCTTAAATGTCTTAAGTAAGGAGATTACTCGCCTCAATACACCTAAATAAGTTTGTTTAAGTTTTGTTATTGATCATATTTTTTTATCCTTCTTTTCTTGTTTTGTTGTTGGTATTACGAAATGTAATACATAAATGAAAACCATGTTACAAAAGATTGTGATGGATCGGTGGATAATACACAAAGTATTACTGGAAAATCAATAACGAAGATTATTATCCAAAGTAGTTGATGGGAAGTGACTATATATAGGCAGCTTTTTTTTATGTTGAAGAGGAGGCAAATTGAAGGAGGAGATCCGGTAGGAAAAGAATTGAGAATTTGTGAGAAAACCATCGAGTAATAGAAAAAAAATATTTTATAGTATATTTTGGGTGGAATAGTAGCATCTGGATATGATTTTTCCGAAGTTGCGGCATCATTGGTTCCTCTTTAACAATATAAGTAACATTGCTATATTACTTGCGAAAACAATTGAAGTAACAATCTATGTGATTCATCGAATAATTTATTTTTTTGGCATGTAGTTTCTTTACAAGTTGATTTGAGAATGGTTACTGATTCCATTACGTGTCGAATTTGTTGCATCAAATTTTCTTATTAATTATGCTTTGTCAAGTTTTTCACTCTGTTGCTACGTTTTAGGGCATTGCTATATTCTTATTTTTTTTTAAGTGTCACATGATTAAAGGTATTTTATTCAAACTTAAGGCATGGTCTCATAGTTTTTTGAACTCATGACATGTGATTAGAAATCTTATAATAATATATGGATGCTAAGAAGTGAATTCCCATGATATTTGTGTAAAACTTTTATCGGTTGGAAGCCGACTTATATTAGATTTATCCGATCATAAATTCGTTTAGATCAGCAACTATCATTTGGTGGTATTCTTCAATATCCGAATCTGATAGTTATGAATTTGAATCTAAGTTACTGATTCAGATTGATCTTACCCGACAAATGAGTTTATTAGATTATACATAAGAAACTTTGTCAACAACTCAACATATCTTTTACCAAAGATTGAATAGATTGGTTACCAAACAGATTTGTTCCTTTATTGTTTGGAATACGATCAAAAGGAGTTGAGTACATAAGACTTTACTTAGTAAAGCAACTCGAGATAGTGAATTCTCTCTTGAGATTCACGTGCGTGACCAAAAGGTCGAAGATGCAGGGATACTGGGGAAAATAAGTAACTAGGGGTAGTTTACCTGGTCTCAACTATACGAGTTTTACTTTCGTTCTTTGCATAATGGCTTAATTTTGAGAGTATTCAACTGGACTAGGTCCCGGGATTTTTCTGCATTTGCAGTTTCCTCATTAACAAAATCTTGTTTGTATTATTTACTTTACTTCCGCATTATAATTTTCTAGTTAAAATAAAGTAAATACACTTGTATGTTAATCCATATTACTTGATGTTGATCCTGTAGTCAATCGGTTTAAGTACCATAACTATGGTCAAGTAAATATCTTGTTGTCGTATTGTCTCGACTTTGTCCATAGACGATCATACAAGATATCGAAATTATAGGTTGAAACGAAATGTTTATGGTGCATTTGGGGATCCTCGTCATTTCAATTGGTACCAGAGCAGGCAAACAAAAAAAAATCTAACAATTTGTGTTGGTGCGACCCAACCTATAATACACGAGTCAAAGTAAGATTAAGCAAAAGCGAAAATTAATGAGAGACTCAGTTAACGTATCGGAAGAGGTTGTCGAACCACTCTCATAATCAGTCTATGAGCAATTACTTACAAAAATAACCTAAATATATCTAACGAGATAAGAACTTCATGTTGCTTTACAATCAAAGACTACAGAATGTGAAAGGTTTCGTCTAGATCACGAAAAGTTGAGTGAAAATGATTCTCAATAAATACAGAGTCTTGAAGACAAAGTAAGTGCCGGTCTTTCTCGAATAGAACTATTAGAGAAAGATCGTGATGCTTCTCTTGAAAAGGTCAATTTGTTGGAAAATAAACTTGCTGAATCTGAAGCAAGGATTAACTCTCAACAAGTTAGCTTTTAAGAGAAAGAAGGTGCATGTCTGTCCCTCTAGGGAAAAACGCTTTGAGGCTGATCTTACTGGTAATCTTGATAAAATCAAGACGTTGGAAGAGGACTTGAAAAAGTTCAATTGTGTCTCAAACATATTAACCTCAATACTAGAAGAAAGTAAAAAATCATCGTGATACACAAGGATTAGGCTATAAGGGAATAAATGCTTCAAATACTAGCACATAGGTAAAATTTATCAAAGATACAAATTCTTGTCAACCAGAGACTTCCACTGATGACAAAGATGTTCTTATTTCTTGTAAAGAAGTAAAGGTTGTCAAGGATAAGAATCGTTTTCAACCAGACTCTTCAAGTACAATTATCAAAGAAAGCATTTCTGCTAATATCAAGAAAGTAACAATGTTGAACAAAGATAAGAAGCTTCGAGGTACAATGCAAGTGGATCTATAAAAAGGTAACATTAAAACTCACACTTCTTATATTACTAAGCATTGTTATTTTTGTGGCAATAAAGGAAACTTGTAATGTGGATGCAAAGTTTGTAAGATGTAGGATGCACTTTCCTTTGTATCAAACGAATTGGCTAAGTTTGCTCTCTTAAAGAAATTAGATCGTTATTGTCCTAAGTTTAGGCAAAAGAATTATTATAATGATAGTTCAAGTTTTACCTATCGCTCGACAAGGTCATCTCATAAAAGACCTGATTATAGAAAAAGACATGACTTTGTAAATACGAAGACAAGATCTGATGTTCCAAAATGGAGAAAGGATGTTTCACAAAGTATCCAAAAGGGAAAGTCCTAAAGGTATGAAAGAGAAAGTCGCTCCCATGAAACCCATGGAGCATTGCTCGGTCGAACTCACAAGTCTTGATTTCTAGTCTACAATTAGTCAAGTCTCAGATTAGGATAGAAGTGTGTAGTTGAGAATCGGGCATCACTGCATTCTACCGCTTGAAGGTGAAGATCAACTGAACCTTTTGAAAAAGTTTTTCAACAAAAGGTAAGTGAAGAACGAACCACTATTTCTCAAGTTATATTCATCTTTCTATCTATGGGACTATATCTCATGACTAATTAGACAATCACAAGCATATCAATAAATTTGAGTCAAGTTTATCTTGGCAATATCGTTCTCGGAGGTTCATTATCTTCTATTATTGTCATTGGCATACCAAACCTGCTGATAATGTACTCCTAGATGAACTTCCTGATATTCTTCTCTGTGATTGTTACTACGCTTTTTTGCCTCAACCCATTTCTAGAAATAATCATCGTCACTGTTACTAATTTTCTTCCACCTAGAGTCTATTTTATATAGGTGAGTTAGTATCCACGCGTTTTACGCTTTTCCTTGCAGTAACGTATATTCAACAGAGCTCAATTTTAGAGCAGATTTTGTTTTTATCGTTGTAAACGGTCCCGTGATACCCATCATCCACTGCACGAATGGACATGGAGATGACACATTATACTGAATTTCAGATGGTGCGAGTATCTTGTTGTCATATCTTATAAATCATTGATTTTTCACAGATATTGAGCTTTTTCCGACTTCTCTGAGTCATTTTCACATTTAAATGACATTCATTTCGAGCTGGAAGCTTATGAACATTTTAATATTGTAAGTTGAGATCGAGGTTACCTTTGACACTGTGCTTATTGCAATTTTGCTTTATCAGCTTTGTTGTGTTGTATTTGGCTGAAAACAGCCTTGCAACCTCGTTTTGCCAGTTAAAGATCTTTTACCAGCATGGTTGCCGTAGTCTCCGTCTATTATCAGCTTCACTTATGTTTCCATCACACATTTTAGCTGAGGACCCAAGTAGGTTTTCTTGTACAGGTCATCTCCCGCGAGATGATATCCTGCAGACTTGGTTGTGGTTCTTCGTGCTTCCAGTGAATTAAGTGGAAGTACTTTGAATTTTAAATATTTTAAGATTTTTTCCATCCAGGAACCATAAATTTCTGATTGTGTTAGGTTCAAGCTCTGGGTCTTCTTCTTTTCAGTTTCGAGCTCACAGATTGCTGGTCTATCCAGTACTCCAACATTAATTGTTCTTTTACAAACCCAGGTATTGCTGACCCCAGTAAAGCTAGAGCATTTGTGTCTTACTCTATTCCTGGATACTTGCGGGATGCTGACCTTATCAAAGCTTTGTAGGAGCTTGTTAAATAGGTCCCTGATGCTTTCTATTGTTGTCTAAATAAAACCTTATATTTTCATGGCCCAACAAATAACACTATGAGTTCAACCTACCAGACTTAAGGGTGAGCAATGGGTGGGTAAATGCGGATTCGGTACCATCCAATCCAATCCATTAAAATGAAGGTTATTAGAAATGCACCCACGTCCAGTCCATTGCCAAATGAGTAAAATACCCACAAGTAAATGGATGAACTGGGTCGATGCGGATGGGTTGACGGATTTCAACATATAATTACAAAAGACTAATATTAATAATGTGTACAATAAACACAAACAACAAAAGATTAGTGATCATGCATATTGTAATATCCTTAAATTTGTCCTTATCTTTCATTCCGATCCTAGTTATTTCTCTGACTTCTAAAGGTAAGTACCTTGCTCACGCTCTAGCCTATCCTTCATATTCTGATATGACACCAAAACTACCTTCCGGATTGAGTGTTCGACGGATGAGTGATATATCACCCGCGTCTGACCCGTTAAAACGACCGATTTCAAAAATTCACTCGCACCCAGTCCGCCGAGAAACGAATTGAGTGTCCACCCGCTAAAACACAGACTTGTTTGGATAAAATCTGTGAGTATGGGTGCTTTGCTCATCCCTAACCAGATCTAGGGATGTCAATGGAACCTATTAAAACTGTAACTGGATCAACCGTTACCGTTACTGATATTTCCTATCGGTATTCCGATACCGTTAGTTTTTGGCGGAATTTTCAAAATTTAAACCGTTACCGTTACGTTAAATTACCGGAGATCGGTAATATTACCGATAAATACCGGTAGCTGAAAAAGTTATAAAAAGAAAGAATCTCTCACTATAAAACTTGGCCATTACACACAATCATTATTAGAGCTTCTCCAATGGAATGTGTGTGAAGGAAAAAGTCTTCATCCACATAGGAAACACAACCATTTTTATAAAAAATCATCTCCAACCCATTGATGTGTGGATAATGTGGCAAAAAAAGGTTAAACATCCTCTAGGTGAACCTCTAATTTTAGACATTCACTTAGAGGATGTCTTCTCATCCTAGTCACACTTTTATTAATAAAATTATAAACAAAAATGGAAATAATTTTAACCAATTATATACCTACAAATAAGTAAAAAAAGGATACAACACTTTATGGGTTGGAGATAAAATTTATTTTCTCCTAATATTTAGGATGTTATACCTAGAGGATGTCTTAAAAATGATGCCACGTAGGAAACGTCCATATTCACCATTGGAGAAGCTCTTATTACTCCCTCCGTTCCTAATTAATAGACTGGTTTTGTTTTTATAGAAAATTAAGGAAATGAAGAGAATTAATCATTGAAAGTGGTCCTTATGACACTTGTCAATAAAAGAAGTGAAGTGAAATGGTCCCCATGACACTTGTCATTAAAAGAAGTTAAGAGAAAAGTGGTCCCAAAAAACTAAAGTAACATTTGACTTTCCCAATTAGGAAATCAACCTATTTTCTTGAAACATCTATTTATAGAAACCATCCTATTATTTAGGAACGAAGGGAGTATTATTATTGTTATCAATTCAAATTCAATCAATGACAACTTCTAGTAGTATTATTATTAGACTCAGATCTCGAATTCACTTACATGTTCATCACAAAAGTTATGAGAAAACAAATTATATAATAAAGTAGTGATTTACCAAAACTAGATTCATATCTTCACTGGACATATGATTCATCATAATCATCATTTCAAAAGCTTTCGACATCTTTCTTTCTGGTTTCTCTCTATCACTTTCTCTCTGGTATTAGTGGGTCTCTTTCTCTCTTTCTCGATTTTTTTTCTTTTTGTTTCTGTTGAGACTAACGGTGACTGAATATAAGAAGTCAAGAAGAATATAAGAGTGATACTAACATTACACGGATTCTTGGGATCCTCCTGCTCAGTATTATTTAAAATTAAATTTTGATGCTCCATTTGACTTATTAAATAAGAAATCAGGACCAGGATTCACAATATTGCAGGTGAGCAACATGGAGTTGGATGAACACCAGACATACCCATAAATACTGAGCAAGCTGAGGCCATTGTAGCATACAAAGGAATCCAGTGGGCAAAGACAACAGGTTGCAGTAATCTACTTATAAAAGGAGACTGCAAAAATGTAATTGCTGCCTTAACGGGAATAGGAATGCTGTGAGGTGGACCTCAAATAGTATTATTATAGACATTTTAGATGTTCTAGGCAGTAGTTTTAATAATTGGGTATGCACTTATGCATCCAGGAAAGCCAATGATGTGGCTCATTCTTTAGTCAATTTTGTAATTACTCTAAATAATTCCGTTAGTTGGAGATATCAAGACAATATTCTAGAATGGAATAGTTTAAAAATCCAAATGGATAAAAACTCGCCGTTTAATCCCCTATCAATGAATTTATTTTCGTATTAGAAAAAAAAACACATGAACTGATATCGTGTGGTAATAATTACCAGCATTCGTAATTAACCTAACAGTAAGTGCCTCAACTGATACCGTTCCGGTAAGACAAAAATCACCGACATTCCAGTATCGTTTTTCCATTATTGTTATGTCGAAAATTTCCAATAGAAACCCAGATTATCGATTACGGAATTGAAATCCCATTGACAATCCAGACACGTGTCCGGGACAGACCTCTCTCTCCCTTTTTTCCTTTTTTTTGAAGCATTCTCTCTCCCCTTTTATATACTCACTCCGTACCTATTATATATGCGGAATTTCCATTTTCCTTGTACCAATATATAAGTGAAGTCCAAATTTCAAAACGGTTTTTTACTTATATTATCGCTATTTATTTACTTGGAAATCATCACAATTAAATATATGTCTCTAACATTGGGATATAATTAAGAGTAAAACTGGAAAAAACATAGAAATGTATAAAATCAATAAAAGTGTCTTAATCTAAAACAGAATTGGTCCCTCTGTGGTACGGACGGAGTACGAAACAATCAATTATTCCTGGGGCATCCGAGAGAAAAGAAAAAGGAAAAGACGCGATAACCGAGAGGGAGAAAGATCAGGGTTTTCCAACCAAAATTTGTAGAGGGGAGGTAAGAGGTTATTTATCTACGTTGGTTTCAGAGTTTGATCGATTTCCCTTCTTTTACTCTAATTTCTAGCTTCGGTTTTTTCATTTTTTTTCCTTACAGATTTATATTTATTTTTGTGTGTAAAGAAGCTTCAATTTAAGGGTTTTCTGTATCTTCATCTGTTCGTTGTAGAAATTTATGAGAATATCCAATTTGGGTAAATTTTTTAGGTTATAATAAGAATATATATCAAATTATTGAATTGATATTTTCATCATTGGGGGATTTTAACCTCAATTGCGGTTTTAATGTGTTAGCGAGAGATGGGATGGAAAACTACTTCTGTCGAAGAGATTTTCTTTCTCCGTTCTGCATCTAATATAGGTCTAGATGGGCCATAGTTTATTGCATACGATGTGTTTTTACACACTGAATTTAGTTTTGCTACAATACCATGTACAGTGTCTGTAGTGGCTATAAGATATTCACACCTCTAGCCATGAAATAGATAGCACTAACATGGTGCATGGTTTGCAGTATCGATGCTATCCTGTTGCTTCAATCGTATTTATGGTGTCGAATTATACACACACAACCATGTGATTAGAGAAATATCAAATATATTATGTGTCTTCTTTTTTGATGATTGTAAGGTTTGAGCATGTTAAGGAAATCTCTATTCTTTCTTTTTAAGGCTAAAGAGAGACAACTTCTGAAAATGGCACTGAGAGCTGTAGGAAGACTCGTTTCTCAAAGGCTCTCCCAAGGAGCTTCTAGGAACTTTTGTTCGAATGCAGTACCTTCTAAGAATGCTCAGGTCAAGGTAACTACTTCAGTACTTTGGCTCCGAAGCTTTTGAGTTATGTGGAAAATATGTTGATCTCGTCATATCTTCCTAAATGCTTGAAACCCAATCATTCTTATTCTTAATCCCATTTTCCTATTATTTTGCTCAATTAGTCTATGGAGCACCAGGGCAGCAACGAGATTTTGGAGGAACTCGATGAAGTCACCCGCGATTGATGCTACGAATTTCGAATTCAGGTCACGGGTATCATCAACCAGTGACCTTACTACTATATTGGAGTAACATTTACAATCTGAGAATGCTTTGAGGATATGCTTGTTTTCAAGAATTCAATATAATTTAAAAAAAGAGATTACGAAATACCAAACCTCATCATCGGTGGATCTTAATTTTAGTTGTTGATTCAGAATTACGTATTCTGGAATGTGCTCGTTTTTTACGAGTAAATAGACTTTAATTACATAAGCGAATTCTCTCTTAATAAATAAATAATAAAACATGAATTAAATATAAGTAGAACATTTTCATTTTTTTTTTGGTTTTTTCTTCACTTTACAGATAAGTCCTAGCTAGTAGTTCACATTAGCAAACCTCATTTTAGTGGTTTTAAGTCATGAATTTTTCTTAATGATTCCCATGGCTTAGTTAGACTAAGAAAATATGGCAGGATACTTTCAAATAGGAAATCACCTATATGAGTGTGAAATGGTGCAACTTTTATGATAACTATAAGACTACGTTACTCTAGAGCACTCATGAAAAAACAACATCATTCAGAGCCGAAATAAACACAACCGAAAACCGAATATGTAAGGGAATAAATTGTGTGATATATATCTATTGCATCGGTTTACATCAAAAGTTGAGCAGTTCCAGACATCGTTCACTGAGCAACTAGTAAACCGGTAGGTATTCACTACGGAAGACCCAAAGCACAAAGCTACCAATCCCGATGCAATGATGTTCCGCGCACAAACTCTTTCTGTTGTCTTCATTAAGTTTGCAAGAATTCCTATTCAATGTGGGGATTGTTGGAAATTTTACATAGAAATATGAATTAGTGTGTCCACTCACTTAATCCTTTGCAACATATGATGTCTTATCCCAAGGGATGTGACTCTCCAAAAACGATGTGACTCTTCGCGAAAGTATATCTCCAAGAGTCTCCTTGAACCTATATAAACCCCACACATTCTCCATTGCATGAATGATTTTTAGAGTCAAAACTAGTACTAGAAAAATTGTAGTTTGCATGTTGTCTTCAAGAGTTAAAGAAGAGTTTGTGCTACATCCATTCGGGTTCGATGTTTGGTGATCCTCAAGTGATGTGAGAAGATCTAAAGGTATTTTTGAATGCTGGAGACATATGCCATACACTGTAATAACATGAAGTACATGGCTTAAATGTCTTAAGTAAGGAGATTACTCGCCTCAATACACCTAAATAAGTTTGTTTAAGTTTTGTTATTGATCATATTTTTTTATCCTTCTTTTCTTGTTTTGTTGTTGGTATTACGAAATGTAATACATAAATGAAAACCATGTTACAAAAGATTGTGATGGATCGGTGGATAATACACAAATTGTATTACTGGAAAATCAATAACGAAGATTATTATCCAAAGTAGTTGATGGGAAGTGACTATATATAGGCAGCTTTTTTTTATGTTGAAGAGGAGGCAAATTGAAGGAGGAGATCCGGTAGGAAAAGAATTGAGAATTTGTGAGAAAACCATCGAGTAATAGAAAAAAAATATTTTATAGTATATTTTGGGTGGAATAGTAGCATCTGGATATGATTTTTCCGAAGTTGCGGCATCATTGGTTCCTCTTTAACAATATAAGTAACATTGCATATATTACTTGCGAAAACAATTGAAGTAACAATCTATGTGATTCATCGAATAATTTATTTTTTTGGCATGTTTTCTTTACAAGTTGATTTGAGAATGGTTACTGATTCCATTACGTGTCGAATTTGTTGCATCAAATTTTCTTATTAATTATGCTTTGTCAAGTTTTTCACTCTGTTGCTACGTTTTAGGGCATTGCTATATTCTTATTTTTTTTAAGTGTCACATGATTAAAGGTATTTTATTCAAACTTAAGGCATGGTCTCATAGTTTTTTGAACTCATGACATGTGATTAGAAATCTTATAATAATATATGGATGCTAAGAAGTGAATTCCCATGATATTTGTGTAAAACTTTTATCGGTTGGAAGCCGACTTATATTAGATTTATCCGATCATAAATTCGTTTAGATCAGCAACTATCATTTGGTGGTATTCTTCAATATCCGAATCTGATAGTTATGAATTTGAATCTAAGTTACTGATTCAGATTGATCTTACCCGACAAATGAGTTTATTAGATTATACATAAGAAACTTTGTCAACAACTCAACATATCTTTTACCAAAGATTGAATAGATTGGTTACCAAACAGATTTGTTCCTTTATTGTTTGGAATACGATCAAAAGGAGTTGAGTACATAAGACTTTACTTAGTAAAGCAACTCGAGATAGTGAATTCTCTCTTGAGATTCACGTGCGTGACCAAAAGGTCGAAGATGCAGGGATACTGGGGAAAATAAGTAACTAGGGGTAGTTTACCTGGTCTCAACTATACGAGTTTTACTTTCGTTCTTTGCATAATGGCTTAATTTTGAGAGTATTCAACTGGACTAGGTCCCGGGATTTTTCTGCATTTGCAGTTTCCTCATTAACAAAATCTTGTTTGTATTATTTACTTTACTTCCGCATTATAATTTTCTAGTTAAAATAAAGTAAATACACTTGTATGTTAATCCATATTACTTGATGTTGATCCTGTAGTCAATCGGTTTAAGTACCATAACTATGGTCAAGTAAATATCTTGTTGTCGTATTGTCTCGACTTTGTCCATAGACGATCATACAAGATATCGAAATTATAGGTTGAAACGAAATGTTTATGGTGCATTTGGGGATCCTCGTCATTTCAATTGGTACCAGAGCAGGCAAACAAAAAAAAATCTAACAATTTGTGTTTGGTGCGACCCAACCTATAATACACGAGTCAAAGTAAGATTAAGCAAAAGCGAAAATTAATGAGAGACTCAGTTAACGTATCGGAAGAGGTTGTCGAACCACTCTCATAATCAGTCTATGAGCAATTACTTACAAAAATAACCTAAATATATCTAACGAGATAAGAACTTCATGTTGCTTTACAATCAAAGACTACAGAATGTGAAAGGTTTCGTCTAGATCACGAAAAGTTGAGTGAAAATGATTCTCAATAAATACAGAGTCTTGAAGACAAAGTAAGTGCCGGTCTTTCTCGAATAGAACTATTAGAGAAAGATCGTGATGCTTCTCTTGAAAAGGTCAATTTGTTGGAAAATAAACTTGCTGAATCTGAAGCAAGGATTAACTCTCAACAAGTTAGCTTTTAAGAGAAAGAAGGTGCATGTCTGTCCCTCTAGGGAAAACGCTTTGAGGCTGATCTTACTGGTAATCTTGATAAAATCAAGACGTTGGAAGAGGACTTGAAAAAGTTCAATTGTGTCTCAAACATATTAACCTCAATACTAGAAGAAAGTAAAAAATCATCGTGATACACAAGGATTAGGCTATAAGGGAATAAATGCTTCAAATACTAGCACATAGGTAAAATTTATCAAAGATACAAATTCTTGTCAACCAGAGACTTCCACTGATGACAAAGATGTTCTTATTTCTTGTAAAGAAGTAAAGGTTGTCAAGGATAAGAATCGTTTTCAACCAGACTCTTCAAGTACAATTATCAAAGAAAGCATTTCTGCTAATATCAAGAAAGTAACAATGTTGAACAAAGATAAGAAGCTTCGAGGTACAATGCAAGTGGATCTATAAAAAGGTAACATTAAAACTCACACTTCTTATATTACTAAGCATTGTTATTTTTGTGGCAATAAAGGAAACTTGTAATGTGGATGCAAAGTTTGTAAGATGTAGGATGCACTTTCCTTTGTATCAAACGAATTGGCTAAGTTTGCTCTCTTAAAGAAATTAGATCGTTATTGTCCTAAGTTTAGGCAAAAGAATTATTATAATGATAGTTCAAGTTTTACCTATCGCTCGACAAGGTCATCTCATAAAAGACCTGATTATAGAAAAAGACATGACTTTGTAAATACGAAGACAAGATCTGATGTTCCAAAATGGAGAAAGGATGTTTCACAAAGTATCCAAAAGGGCAATAGTCCTAAAGGTATGAAAGAGAAAGTCGCTCCCATGAAACCCATGGAGCATTGCTCGGTCGAACTCACAAGTCTTGATTTCTAGTCTACAATTAGTCAAGTCTCAGATTAGGATAGAAGTGTGTAGTTGAGAATCGGGCATCACTGCATTCTACCGCTTGAAGGTGTGAAGATCAACTGAACCTTTTGAAAAAGTTTTTCAACAAAAGGTAAGTGAAGACCGAACCACCTATTTCTCAAGTTATATTCATCTTTCTATCTATGGGACTATATCTCATGACTAATTAGACAATCACAAGCATATCAATAAATTTGAGTCAAGTTTATCTTGGCAATATCGTTCTCGGAGGTTCATTATCTTCTATTATTGTCATTGGCATACCAAACCTGCTGATAATGTACTCCTAGATGAACTTCCTGATATTCTTCTCTGTGATTGTTACTACGCTTTTTTGCCTCAACCCATTTCTAGAAATAATCATCGTCACTGTTACTAATTTTCTTCCACCTAGAGTCTATTTATATAGGTGAGTTAGTATCCACGCGTTTTACGCTTTTCCTTGCAGTAACGTATATTCAACAGAGCTCATTTTAGAGCAGATTTTGTTTTTATCGTTGTAAACGGTCCCGTGATACCCATCATCCACTGCACGAATGGACATGGAGATGACACATTATACTGAATTTCAGATGGTGCGAGTATCTTGTTGTCATATCTTATAAATCATTGATTTTTCACAGATATTGAGCTTTTTCCGACTTCTCTGAGTCATTTTCACATTTAAATGACATTCATTTCGAGCTGGAAGCTTATGAACATTTTAAGATTGTAAGTTGAGATCGAGGTTACCTTTGACACTGTGCTTATTGCAATTTTGCTTTATCAGCTTTGTTGTGTTGTATTTGGCTGAAAACAGCCTTGCAACCTCGTTTTGCCAGTTAAGATCTTTTACCAGCATGGTTGCCGTAGTCTCCGTCTATTATCAGCTTCACTTATGTTTCCATCACACATTTTAGCTGAGGACCCAAGTAGGTTTTCTTGTACAGGTCATCTCCCGCGAGATGATATCCTGCAGACTTGGTTGTGGTTCTTCGTGCTTCCAGTGAATTAAGTGGAAGTACTTTGAATTTTAAATATTTTAAGATTTTTTCCATCCAGGAACCATAAATTTCTGATTGTGTTAGGTTCAAGATCTGGGTCTTCTTCTTTTCAGTTTCGAGCTCACAGATGGTCTATCCAGTACTCCAACATTAATTGTTCTTTTACAAACCCAGGTATTGCTGACCCCAGTAAAGCTAGAGCATTTTGTCTTACTCTATTCCTGGATACTTGCGGGATGCTGACCTTATCAAAGCTTTGTAGGAGCTTGTTAAATAGGTCCCTGATGCTTTCTATTGTTATCTAAATAAAACCTTATATTTCATGGCCCAACAAATAACACTATGAGTTCAACCTACCAGACTTAAGGGTGAGCAATGGGTGGGTAAATGCGGATTCGGTACCATCCAATCCAATCCATTAAAATGAAGGTTATTAGAAATGCACCCACGTCCAGTCCATTGCCAAATGAGTAAAATACCCACAAGTAAATGGATGAACTGGGTCGATGCGGATGGGTTGACGGATTTCAACATATTAATTACAAAAGACTAATATTAATAATGTGTACAATAAACACAAACAACAAAAGATTAGTGATCATGCATATTGTAATATCCTTAAATTTGTCCTTATCTTTCATTCCGATCCTAGTTATTTCTCTGACTTCTAAAGGTAAGCACCTTGCTCACGCTCTAGCCTATCCTTCATATTCTGATATGACACCAAAACTACCTTCCGGATTGAGTGTTCGACGGATGAGTGATATATCACCCGCGTCTGACCCGTTAAAACGACCGATTTCAAAAATTCACTCGCACCGAGTCCGCCGAGAAACGAATTGAGTGTCCACCCGCTAAAACACAGACTTGTTTGGATAAAATCTGTGAGTATGGGTGCTTTGCTCATCCCTAACCAGATCTAGGGATGTCAATGGAACCTATTAAAACTGTAACTGGATCAACCGTTACCGTTACTGATATTTCCTATCGGTATTCCGATACCGTTAGTTTTTGGCGGAATTTTCAAAATTTAAACCGTTACTGTTACGTTAAATTACCGGAGATCGGTAATATTACCGATAAATACCGGTAGCTGAAAAAGTTATAAAAAGAAAGAATCTCTCACTATAAAACTTGGCCATTACACACAATCATTATTAGAGCTTCTCCAATGGAATGTGTGTGAAGGAAAAAGTCTTCATCCACATAGGAAACACAAACATTTTTATAAAAAATCATCTCCAACCCATTGATGTGTGGATAATGTGGCAAAAAAAGGTTAAACATCCTCTAGGTGAACCTCTAATTTTAGACATTCACTTAGAGGATGTCTTCTCATCCTAGTCACACTTTTATTAATAAAAATCATTATAAACAAAAATGGAAATAATTTTAACCAATTATATACCTACAAATAAGTAAAAAAAGGATACAACACTTTATGGGTTGGAGATAAAATTTATTTTCTCCTAATATTTAGGATGTTATACCTAGAGGATGTCTTAAAAATGATGCCACGTAGGAAACGTCCATATTCACCATTGGAGAAGCTCTTATTACTCCCTCCGTTCCTAATTAATAGACTGGTTTTGTTTTTATAGAAAATTAAGGAAATGAAGAGAATTAATCATTGAAAGTGGTCCTTATGACACTTGTCAATAAAAGAAGTGAAGTGAAATGGTCCCCATGACACTTGTCATTAAAAGAAGTTAAGAGAAAAGTGGTCCCAAAAAACTAAAGTAACATTTGACTTTCCCAATTAGGAAATCAACCTATTTTCTTGAAACATCTATTTATATAAACCATCCTATTATTTAGGAACGAAGGGAGTATTATTATTGTTATCAATTCAAATTCAATCAATGACAACTTCTAGTAGTATTATTATTATTGACTCAGATCTCGAATTCACTTACATGTTCATCACAAAAGTTATGAGAAAACAAATTATATAAATAAGATTTACCAAAACTAGATTCATATCTTCACTGGACATATGATTCATCATAATCATCATTTCAAAAGCTTTCGACATCTTTCTTTCTGGTTTCTCTCTATCACTTTCTCTCTGGTTTATTAGTGGGTCTCTTTCTCTCTTTCTCGATTTTTTTTTCTTTTTGTTTCTGTTGAGACTAACGGTGACTGAATATAAGAAGTCAAGAAGAATATAAGAGTGATACTAACATTACACGGATTCTTGGGATCCTCCTGCTCAGTATTATTTAAAATTAAATTTTGATGCTCCATTTGACTTATTAAATAAGAAATCAGGACCAGGATTCACAATATTGCAGGTGAGCAACATGGAGTTGGATGAACACCAGACATACCCATAAATACTGAGCAAGCTTAGGCCATTGTAGCATACAAAGGAATCCAGTGGGCAAAGACAACAGGTTGCAGTAATCTACTTATAAAAGGAGACTGCAAAAATGTAATTGCTGTCATTAACGGGAATAGGAATGCTGTGAGGTGGACCTCAAATAGTATTATTATAGACATTTTAGATGTTCTAGGCAGTAGTTTTAATAATTGGGTATGCACTTATGCATCCAGGAAAGCCAATGATGTGGCTCATTCTTTAGTCAATTTTGTAATTACTCTAAATAATTCCGTTAGTTGGAGATATCAAGACAATATTCTAGAATGGAATAGTTTAAAAATCCAAATGGATAAAAACTCGCCGTTTAATCCTCCTATCAATGAATTTATTTTCGTATTAGAAAAAAAACACATGCAACTGATATCGTGTGGTAATAATTACCAGCATTCGTAATTAACCTAACAGTAAGTGCCTCAACTGATACCGTTCCGGTAAGACAAAAATCACCGACATTCCAGTATCGTTTTTCCATTATTGTTATGTCGGAAAATTTCCAATAGAAACCCAGATTATCGATTACGGAATTGAAATCCCATTGACAATCCAGACACGTGTCCGGGACAGACCTCTCTCTCCCTTTTTTCTTTTTTTTTGAAGCATTTCTCTCTCCCCTTTTATATACTCACTCCGTACCTATTATATATGCGGAATTTCCATTTTTCCTTGTACCAATATATAAGTGAAGTCCAAATTTCAAAACGGTTTTTTACTTATATTATCGCTATTTATTTATTTGGAAATCATCACAATTAAATATATGTCTCTAATATTGGGAATATAATTAAGAGTAAAACTGGAAAAAACATAGAAATGTATAAAATGAATAAAAGTGTCTTAATCTAAAACAGAATTGGTCCCTCTGTGGTACGGACGGAGTACGAAACAATCAATTATTCCTGGGGCATCCGAGAGAAAAGAAAAAGGAAAAGACGTTAAACCGAGAGGGAGAAAGATCAGCGTTTTCCAACCAAAATTTGTAGAGGGGAGGTAAGAGGTATATTTATCTACGTTGGTTTCAGAGTTTGATCGATTTCCCTTCTTTTACTCTAATTTCTAGCTTCGGTTTTTTCATTTTTTTTCCTTAAAGATTTATATTTATTTTTGTGTGTAAAGAAGCTTCAATTTAAGGGTTTTCTGTATCTTCATCTGTTCGTTGTAGAAATTTATGCGAATATCCAATTTGGGTAAATTTTTTAGGTTATAATAAGAATATATATCAAATTATTGAATTGATATTTTCATCATTGGGGGATTTTAACCTCAATTGCGGTTTTAATGTGTTAGCGAGAGATGGGATGGAAAACTACTTCTGTCGAAGAGATTTTCTTTCTCCGTTCTGCATCTAATATAGGTCTAGATGGGCCATAGTTTATTGCATACGATGTGTTTTTACACACTGAATTTAGTTTTGCTACAATACCATGTACAGTGTCTGTAGTGGCTATAAGATATTCACACCTCTAGCCATGAAATAGATAGCACTAACATGGTGCATGGTTTGCAGTATCGATGCTATCCTGTTGCTTCAATCGTATTTATGGTGTCGAATTATACACACACAACCTCATGTGATTAGAGAAATATCAAATATATTATGTGTCTTCTTTTTTGATGATTGTAAGGTTTGAGCATGTTAAGGAAATCTATTCTTTCTTTTTAAGGCTAAAGAGAGACAGCTTCTGAAAATGGCACTGAGAGCTGTAGGAAGACTCGTTTCTCAAAGGCTCTCCCAAGGAGCTTCTAGGAACTTTTGTTCGAATGCAGTACCTTCTAAGAATGCTCAGGTCAAGGTAACTACTTCAGTACTTTGGCTCCGAAGCTTTTGAGTTATGTGGAAAATATGTTGATCTCGTCATATCTTCCTAAATGCTTCAAACCCAATCATTCTTATTCTTAATCCCATTTTCCTATTATTTTGCTCAATTAGTCTATGGAGCACCAGGGCAGCAACGAGAT
Organism: Papaver somniferum; assembly: GCF_003573695.1. Taxonomy (NCBI): domain Eukaryota; kingdom Viridiplantae; phylum Streptophyta; class Magnoliopsida; order Ranunculales; family Papaveraceae; genus Papaver; species Papaver somniferum. The sequence goes on along the minus strand of NC_039359.1, from coordinate 110,852,106 downwards.
TTTGGAGGAACTCGATGAAGTCACCCGCGATTGTATGCATCACAATGTAATGCTTTTCTTCTCCTCTTCCTGACTGTTAATCGTAGGACAGTATATTACATGTGAAAAGCAGAGAAGGCCATCCTAATTAAAGATCATTGCATGTCACTTTCAGAATTTCCTTGAAGCTAAACGTGACTCAAAAGCTTCCTATATAAACATATGAACTGTTTATTTTTCGGCTGCATTGATTTATTTTGGGCAATCCATTCATAATACAAAAAGCTCATGCTCACAAACAATCGTTGGGATGCCACGCTGAGAGACACTTTCATCTCACGGCAAGTTCTTTTCCTTGGCTTCTTTTTCACCCTCTTCATAGTAATATGCCTTGGCTGCACTGCCAACTCTTGAATCTATTCTTTTTGTTGTTGCAGGGGGGTTAGTACGGTGATGCTTTTATCATCTATTTGAATGTATGCATCTTTATTTTTCTTTATATTTTCACTGAAAACTGAATTTGTACTTCTCTGGGGATCTTTATGTGAGTTAACGTTCTCATTTGTGGGGTAGCTACTTTGTATGGATAATGTTGCATGTGTTCTTGTAATGTGTTATTCCATTTTGTGACAATGACTCCATTCTTCAGCAACTCAAATCTAGTTTATGAGAATACTTAACCAGCTCAATATTATACTTGATTATCCATTTGGCGAAGTTCCCTTGTAACTATCTAGGAGGTTGGAGTGTTGACTCCCAGTCGAATGACATCTCCCAACCCATTTGTTTGCAAAGCTTAAAATTTAACCAGCAAAAGGTTAAACTTTAGGGTAACTGAACCAAAAACTTAGCATTTAGGCTAACACGTCTGAGAATTATGGCATATGGTATTAACCAATGCGACCCTAGCAATACCTAAAGCTCCGGGAAAAACTTTAAATTTGGCGGATTGGGTCGTCATTGTTTATTGGTATCGAGCTCCAGCTGTCATTGTTTATTGGTATCGAGCTCTAGGGAAAACTCAAATTTTGGCGGATTGGGTAGCGATGGTTTACAGGTAGCCCTTTCTTGATTCTATGGGTGGTGGTGCATGGCCGTTCTTAGTTGGTGGAGCGATTTGTCTGGTTAATTCCGTTAATGAACGAGACCTCAGCCTGCTAACTAGCCATGCGGAGGATTCCCTCAGCGGCCAGCTTCTTAGAGGGATTATGGCCGTTTAGGCCACGGAAGTTTGAGGCAATAACAAGTCTGTGATGCTCTTAAATGTTCTGGGCTGCACGCGCGCTACACTGTTGTATTCAACGAGTATATATCCTTGGCCGACAAGCCCGGATAATCTTCGAAAATCTCATCGTGATGGGGATAAATCATTGAAATGACATAGTAAGGATTGACAGACTGAGAGCTCTTTCTTGATTCTATGGATGGTGGTGCATGGCCGTTCTTAGTTGGTGGAGCGATTTTTCTGGTTTATTCCGTTAACGGACGAGACCTCAGCCTGCTAACTAGCTATGCAGAGGATTCCCTTCGCGACCAGCTTTTTAGAGGGACTATGGCCGTTTAGGCCACGAAGATGTGATGCCCTTGGATGTTCTGGGCCGCACGCGCGCTACACTGATGTATTCAACGAGTATATAGCCTTGGCCGACAGGCCCGGGTAATCTTCGAAAATTTCATCGTGATGGGGATAGATCATTGCATATTGAACAATTCGTTTGTCTCATTTTGTTGAATTTGAACCAATATCCGTGGAAGTTATTTCCGCTGATTTAGAACCTGATTTAGGGCACGCACCTCAACAAGACACTATTGAACAGTTTATATCTCATTGTGTGAATGATTTACATATCCCGACAATGCATGGCTTGATTACTAAAGATTATTTTAAAAGGGGAATGGGTTCACATATATTTTTGGATGAATATAGTGTTTGCAGGTGCATATTTTCAGCCGACCGGACTAGTTGGGTTGATCCCCAACTTTTCAGACTCTATATATATGAGTGACAGTTTACTTTGGGGTACCAACCTCAATTTTTTTTGAGAACGTGGTACTAGCAAGCAGGGAAACAAATAACTTTCGCTTCATGGGAGTCAACCCATCAGATTTGTTCTCTTCTCTCTATCTTTTATTTTTATTTGTGTAGTTTTTGCATATCATATCTTAGAATTCTCACCTTAATTTCTACGTTGAATGACTCAATTACATTGAGGACAATGTAATGTTTAAGTGTGGGGGAGTGGTGTTTTCTTTAAGAATTATGATTTAAAAAAAATAATGTTATGACCAGCTGTGTAGCGGGTCTAAAAAAAAAAGAGATGATCAGCTGTGTAGCGGGTCTTAAAAAAATATTATTATCATTATGATTTTCAGGATTATGACCAACTGTGTAGCGGGTCTTGCGTATGGTATTTGTCATGACCAGCTGTGTAGCAGATCTTTTGTATGATATTTTCTATGACCAGCTGCGTAGCGGGTCTTGGTATGGTATTTCAAATTTTCATTTAATGACCAGCTGTGTAGCTGGTCTAACTCTCTCTTATGATATGACCAGCTGTGTAGCGGGTCAATTCTTTGTTTTGCTCGAGGATTAGAAAAATATAAGTGTGCGGGTGTTGATAAGTACGTATGTGCTACATTTTATGCCCATACTTATATTAGTTAGGACTCGATGTTTTGACTAATAACACTATTTTTGTGCTTTTGTAGAAAGTACAAGTAATTCTCATCATCCTGAGAAGAAATGGCTAAATGGAAGTAAAATGAGTTTGCGACGAAAATGAATGTGGCTGGCCTGGTATTTCTATAATATCAGCAGCACTTTTATATCATGGCAGAAACCAGTGCATGGAACAAAAATTCTTTTGTTTACTCTTGGCACGTGAAGCTCTTAGCTTAAGAGATGAGTGGACGTGGGAATATTCTTAAGCACCAATCGACATCTTATGTTCTCTGCCAAACACAGAAATGTGCATTTCTTATTAGACAAAAGAAAAGTCTTGTGTTGCTGTCAGGTTGCGGTGAAGATATGGATGATGGGAGGTTAACATCTGCTGACAGTTGCCGGAGTTGAACAGTTGATGGTGGTGACGGATTGTCTGTTGATAAGGGTTGCTGCCATGGTCATGGATTTAAACAAGAGAGTCAAGAGCATGAAGAAATGTGGATACGAATCTGAATCGGAGCTGTGTCTGAGAGAGAAAGGCAAGAAGGTCAGAGAATGGTAGATTTTGCTGTGATCGTAGCTGGCAGTGATGATTTTTATTCTCATACCGGTGTTGTCCGTCTTGATACTTGCATACAGATGTGAGAAGGAAAATAGAACTGGTGGTGCTGTCGATATTCAGATGGTGGCTGTGTAGGAGAGAGAGAGTCCATATGTCAGCTGGAGTTTAGAGAAGATGGAATTAGTTAAGATGGGTAGTGTTGGCTGTACTGAAAGACAAGAAGAAAATAGAAGAATGGTTGAGAAGTAACGGCAACGATGAAGCTCAGTAGAAAGGGTTGTGTCCGTTGTTGTTTATGGGATTCTTGGCAGCGAGGAATGCTTGGAGGTGCAGTTTTGATTTTAAGGTGTTGACGTTCAAATGGCAGGAAAGAATTGCAATGGGTTTGGTCTGGTGGTAAATGGCAGATGTGTAGAAGATGATTGAGATGCTGGTGATGATGTACATGAAAGGACGGGGAACTGGGTTAAGAGTAGCAGTCAACTGCAGTTGGTTTTTCTGGACACTGATGGACTGCAAGCTGTTGACTCGGAGGAGATTGTGATGCTACTTGCCGATGGAGTGTCGAGACTGATAACAACATCAGTTGGGGGTTCGTACGGAACTGAAATGGAAGGAACTGGTGCCGAGACTGAAATGGTTAGGAGTTCGTTCTGAAATGGTAACACGGTGATGAAGATTGAACGTACAGAGAATGGGAAATTGTTGTGGCCGGAGTATTGAACTGGAGATGCTTTGGAGGGTCAGGTCAGTCGAAGCAGTGGACTGGGCCTTTGGCAATTTTTGGCAGTGCTTGAACAGTCCAATTCGGGCTCTTGGAAAATGTTCTGTTAGGTTTAATCATACTTGGTGCTGGATTATATAGAAAGCGACAGTGAGAAAAAAAAAAAAAAAGGCCGATGGCCGGCTGCAGAGCTGAAACAATGAAGAGAAAGGATTGCGATTCTTGTGTTTTCTGGTTAGCGATTCTTGTGTTTTCCTCCATTTTGATTAGCCGAGTGATTCTCTATATTATGTTTACGGCTTTTAAGAAAGTCATGCTTTGGTAATAACTTGTAACTAGGGTTTTTATGATTGAAGCTACTTGGGGTTTGAGGTTACTTTTAGTTGAACTGAATAGTGAAGCAATAGACCATTATGATTTGAATTGATTGATTTTTTATTATTGTTTATCAGTTAATTGGAAAATGAGTTGTTGCATTGCCGGTTCTACGAACCTATGCGCGTAATTGATAGTTTTATAAATATTTTTGGTTTCAGTATTTGATAGTCCATACTTGGGTTAAATTCTTTGATAGGTTATGCTTAGAATAGTCAAATAATATTTGTGAATTAATATTCAGCTTCATATAATTTTATTGCTGATGCAATTTTATGGTGCACGCATGAGTTTAATCTTTTGATATGCCATGCTTAGGGTATACCAGTGACATTTGCGACTCTATGCTTATAATAGGTGATGTCAATAGAACGAAAGATAAAAAAATATTCATAATTATGTTTCATTTCAGTAATTGAATAGAAATAGTGGTGGATTCCATAAAACTTTAGTTACCTTCACATCTTTGGTTACGTATTTCATTATTTCACTTTTTTAGTTTCATAATTTTAGTTACCAATCCATAAATCTCTGAAATATTGAATTTGATTACTTAGTTCTTGGTATTAGTTAGTAGTAGTATTTTCACACATCTCGTGAGAACGACCTGTACTTGCCATTGTCTACTACTTAGACGCTGTGCACTTGCAGTATTTTATTGTAGGTTTCCTAACCTACCATCTACCTAGTACTTGCTACTGGAAAAAGAGCTTTGGTTCTTTGTTTTTGGGGATAAATCATTGCATTGGCCTAGGACGGAATGACCAGACTACCGGACCCTTCAACAATGTTGACCGTTAAGGCCGTCGTTATATCAGCATCTGGCGATATGCCCTTTGGGTGGTCAGCCGTATCCATGGATTCTTGTTCATGTGTACGGGCCATTCACCAGGGTTAAATTTTACGATGGCTATACCCTCAGCATGCGAACTTGTTACACCATCGGCTAAGAAGGGACTACGGGTATTCTACTTTAACGGTCGCGAATGCGTAAATCCAACTAGAGTAGTGTACCCACTCACTGCTCCGTAACCTTTGCGGCATGGCATATGGAAAACTCTTTTTCCTACGGGTTGTGCAAGGCCTGGGCAGGGCGGCGTAAAAATTATTGTCCTACTTTCAGGAGCTATGTCTCCTACCCGACCCGGTACTTGTTACTGAAAACGGGTTTCAGTATTTGGTCTTTGGTTTATAGGTGGCGACCATGACGATTCTATCTCACTTAAAATTGGTAGCTATGAGTCATTATTAACGGGTGTGATCCTAGCAAACCATAAATTCCAGGAAAACCAGGAATTTGGCAGCTTGAATCATCATGGTTTATAGGTATCGACAATGAATTTGGCAGCTTGGATCGTCATGGTTTATAGGTATCGACAATGACAACACTATCCTACCAAATTTGGAAGCTATGAGTCACTATCCTACCAAATTTGGCAGCCATGAGTCATTAGGCCTATTCCTATTCACAAGGAGTGCGAATTCGTGCACACTCTTTAACGAGTGTATATTTCACATTTCAATCTCTACCCTTGATTTAATTTAGGGAGTTATATAACGAGGGTCGTGATTCTAAACATGGAGGGTAATGGGGTCATCAGTTAAATAATCAACCAATCAGAAGAATATGTGAAACATACACTCGTTAGAGTGTGAACAGATTTGGACTCATTCACAAGATTAAAAATACATGTTTGACATACCAGGTGGTATGGCAAACGAATTTAAAAAAAAGGTTGGAAATAGTAAAATCATTAGCCCCTTAACCAAATATTTTTGGTAATGGCAAATCTGCCCTTTCAGTATTAGTGTTAATGATAATGATTAGTTATTAATAATCTTGATTAGTGATTAAGATAATTTAGTTATAAAAGTTTGTGTAGATGAAAAATTTCGAGGAAGAAAAAAAAGTTAGGTTTATTTGGAGAAGGAGAAGGGGAAAGTGAGAAAAAAACTTTTTGATTCAGGAGGGATAATCTTTATCCAAAAACCTAGTAAAATACACATCAGTTACAACAATGATCCAGAAATGACTGATTTCTTAGATTATGAGAATGATTTTACACAAACTCAAGCTCAAACTCAAACTCAAACTCAAACTGATGATGACTTTTATGAGTCAAATCCAGATGATGAAGACATTGATGATGAACCCAATGCTAGTAATACACATGTATACTTCTATCTTATGTTTAATTTCATTTTTCTAGGTTGAAATCATCAAAAGTTCGAATTTTTTCACCAAGGTTCGGCGAACCAGGAATATGTTCGGCTTATAATTGGCAACCGAACCCACCTGCAACTGTATAAATGATGAACATTTCAGCTAGCTGAAATGTTTAATTTTTCCACGGAACCTGTATTTTATAACTTTGCGCCTATTTGCTAGATCTTTGTTCGTCTTATATGAAAGTTTCATAACAGGCCGAACCTATTCTCGTAAGTTGTTGGAAAAAACTTGTTACTGGTTCGGCTTATTTGGCGATTCACATAAGAGACGAACCTTTGTAAATACTTGGTTCGGCTTGTTACTTAATTAATATACATGTCGAACATTATCATTAGTATTCCTGAGAATTGTTGGGGTCAGAATTTGTTAAAGGTTCAGCACATATTTGGAATATCGTAATAGCCGAACCTTTTAAATGTACTAGGTTCGGCCAGTTGGTTAATTGTAGATTGTGCTTGGTGAACTTGTACCGATGGACGATTAACCTGATCCCGTAGACGTAATTCACGAAGATACTAAGGATCAATTCCAAAATGATTTGGTATGTAAGAATTTGGTGTTTAACTTAATGTTGTTGGAATATTCCGAAGTTTTTCTTACTAATTATTTTTGTTTAAATGAACGTAGACATGGAAAAGTAAACCCGAAGCACATGACTGGGCTGAGGAACATGCAATGAAAATAAATTGCGTACTAGTTTGTGGACGACAAAGCCGACGGGATCGGTTTGAAATGATTTGTGAGCAAAGTGGAAGCGCTGATAGCAAGGCTAAAAAGGGTTTTGTATATGTTGGGAAGACCGAGAGAAAGAATAGTACAAAGACGAAGAAAACAAAGTGCCCTTTCAAGGTCATTTTCAACCTCAAGAATAAGTCCTTCAACAAATATGAAGAATATTGGGTTATGTGTGAGGGTAAAATACCCAATCACCACGTGGAAGCATCACAGGAGGTGATCTCATGATGAGAAGGTGAGAAGAATACACCGAATCATGCCCTAAAAGGAGATTTGCAACTGAATCGAGATATCTACTACATAGCCACATGTATGACGCGTGTATGGAGTTTTCAGATCACTCAGACGGTCAATTCTAAAAAGATAGCAAAACATTTAGTGAAGGATCAGAGGAGGTGTGACACGACTGTGACAAGAATACATCATGTCAAATACTCGGACGAAGGACGATTAGTATTATCCGAAGAAGGTGTAGTACGATGTCCCCAAAGAAGGAATAACACGATGAATGAACAAAGCGAGATAACTCGAAGAGGAGACTCGAACGAGACACTTCTAAGGAGAATTACAGAAGATCAGTCCGAGTAAAGGCAAGATGTACGACAACATCACCATCCGAGCTACATCAGGTTGCACCCCCATGAGTCCAGTCTGTCTATAAATACCAGTCCATATAGAAGGAAATTGACATGTAATTTTAGATGGTCATTCTGCATAGAATTCTAGAGAGAGATTTAGATAAAAGTAAAGAGAGAAATCTAAGTGATATTTGTAATTCATCTAAGGGTAAGACCTTCATAATAAAGAGATAGTTTGTTTCACCGTGGATGTAGGCCAACATGGTTGAACCACGTTATATGCTTGTGTTCTTCTTTACTTTAAAGTTATGTTTATCTTATTTTAGCTTCAATCTTGAATGTTTATAGTTTTATAGTCGTTAGATCTACTTGGGTGCAGTCATCAGAAAAGATGCAACTACATTTTGTCGCTAGAAACAGGGAGGTATGAAGAATTTATCTACCTCCCTTGACAAGTTTTCAAAGTTGTTTTCAAAATCTCTTAAAAAAGTTGTTTCTTACCTTTCTTTGTCGATCTCCTTTAGAGTAGTGAGTCGATCTCGGAAAGTAGCTAGATCTATTTAACAACAGGGTCTAACAAACTCTCAAAAGGCATCAGATCTACAATTTTAGCCTTTATTTTTTTAAAGCGTTTGTTTTTCGTAGTCTATTGACTAGCTTCCTAAAGAGGCTCGGGAGAGAAGATGGTTAGAACATCAGAGAATCTTAAAGCTTCTTGTAAAAGTTCAAAAAACCTCCTCCATGAATAAGCTGGGAACAAAATCTGAGTAAGTAGGGTTCGTAGAGAAGAAATATGCTACGACAGTTGAAAAAACTCAAAGAAAGAGTAGTTTGAAGTGTTCTTCATCTTTTGAAACTCCATATGACCAAAAATATTCTTCTTAGAAACTCAAATATAAGCAAGGAAGAGAGGTTAAAAGAGTATATAATCATTCACCAAACTTTAGTTTGTCAAAAATAAAAAATTCAAGGCATTGAGAGACACTTCCAAAAATGGAATAATGTGCTCAATATTCATAATTTGGTTTTTACCCATTAAAAGTATGACATGTAGTGGGAGGTAGTTTACTCGAAAAAAGAGGAAAACAAAACGCCTTTTTCCCGTCACCAAAACTTTATTGAATTGGGGAATTTTTTGACATCATTACATCTTCACAAAATGTACCAGTAAGTCTTTCTGAACTACCTGCATAATCTTAACTATGACTTAGTAATTGCACGTGACCTGCAAAATTAGGGTCCCACTTTTCTAAAAGAAAAGACAAATTAAGAATTATTGTATATTTTGCAGGTGAGACTATGGATACGAGACGATCTGCTCGTACAATCCAAGAAGACACTGGTGGCACGTCACACGAAGGACTTGACGCGATAGAGCTAGGAAAATCTCGGCTCAATGGTGTGCTCCCAGGCGAGGGGAAACCCGATAACCAATATCGTGAAGGGTTAACAGATAACTCAGATTTTTGGGAGGAAGAAAATCCCTTCGAAGGATAAGGTGATATCCATTTGACCCAGCCAGGAGGGCCTCCAAATCAAGTGACAAACACCGTAACTAAAAAGGATGATACCTCTAGCCTTGATAACAATATTGCTGCCCTTGCATCCATCATGAGAGCACAAAAAATGCAGGAAGAGCGAATGAGAAAACTCGAACGATGTAACAAAAGATTGGAAAAGGAAAACAGGAAATTGAGACATCTGGCGAAAAACAAAGTGACGTTCGCTGGCCCGAAGGAGGTCCCCGAGGAGGACAATCCCTTGTAGAATTTGCAGGACGAAGAGCATATCCATATACCTGATACCTCGAACGAAGTACCAGAGGATAGATTCCCACGAGGAAGCAATGCATCCCGAGATCATGAAGATGATCATTCGGAAGGCTCGTTCGATATTAACCCTAGACACAAACGAGTTGATAAATCAAATAAGGACGAGGTCAAAATAAATCACACACCTGAGATCTCGCGAGAGAGATCGACCCATGCCAAACATACATCGTACGAAGAACAGTCAGATGAGGATTCAGTACGATCAAGGTATCGTCACGAAGAAGTATCTTTCTCACCCGAAAGAGAAGAAGGGAGAAAAAAAAACGCTGAAAGGAGGCATATCGATGATCAACTGCAGGTTAGATTATGTCAATTAAAGGCGACGTACAAAGAATCCATAGGAAGGCTAGGAGGACAGAAGCTGGCAGAAGTAATTCAGGAGGCAACGCAATCTCCCATAGCGACGAGCTTACTAGCTAACCCGTTCCCGAGGAAATCCTCGCTTCCAAACTTCACTACCACCTTTAATGGTACAGGCGATGCCATTGAACATCTCTGGTCATATCGTATGCCGTTAAAACAATGGAGTCACTGTCGTGATGTGCAAATTCTTCCAAACCAGTCTTAAAGAAGAGGCGCTGATGTGGTTTAATAACCTACCAAAGGAATCAGTCAAGTCGTTTTCACATTTATCTGAGCTTTTCTTAGAAGCCTAGATGCACAATGAGTCAAAACGGAGATTGACATGCTATTCCAAATAAGTAGAGGACCAAACGAGTCTCTACGGTCTTCGGTAACTAGATGGAGAAAACTCTGTGCCAAGATCGACGAGTCCCCGAAGCCTATGTGATCTTAGGTTTCAAAAATAGTAAGGAATAGTGACCCAATCTTCGTAAGAATGTACGAAATAATGCCCCCATGTCTAGGGAAATTGAGGGAAATTTATGATGAATATACTAGGAATTACTGGCTAGTCCAGGAATGAGGGAATCGGTTACTGGCTAGTCCACTCCCAGAATTGATTTATCCTCTGGTCCAAAAACATGTTTTTGGACCAGAAACTTTATCCCCTAGTCCATCCACGTGCGGTTTACACAAGACCAGTTTTCAAATATTCCCAACATACCCTTCTGCAACTCAAAGTGACGAACATAAAACCAAGTCAGTTTCTTTCCGCTTTTTTTCTTCTCAGATCGGTTTCTCTCACTCTGTGTTTTGGATAGAATCAATTTCTGGTACTGTTTTTCAATCATCTTCATCTGAGCTTCGAATTAGGTTCTTCTGAGTTTCGAATTAGGTCATCTGAGCTTCGAACCAAGGTATTTATCCTTTCAATCATCCTCTTCTGCTGCTGTTCTAGAAATATTGATGAATAATTAGGTTTATTCTGATCTGATTTCTATCAGGATAATTGTATATGATGTACATTGTCAACTTTTTATGATTTCGTTTTATGATTTCTGTTTTATGATGATTTACAATGTCAATTCAGTTTCGAAGTAATTTTCGTGATTTTTGTGTGTTTCAATTAGGTATTTGAGCTTCGAATTAGGTTTATCTCAGATTCGAACAAGGTATGATTTCTTTTTATGATTTCTGTTCTGTTTTTTGTAATCTGATTTTTTGTATTTTCTACGTTTTTCTGCTGCTGTTCTGTTTAGTTTTCATTAGACAGATCGTGTAGTATGTATTACCAATATGTACTGCATATAGCGTGCTCTCTTTTCATTCTGTAGTAGATGCCAATACATATGAATATGAGTCAGTACATGTCAATACGTCCTGCATATAGCATGCTGTTTTTTCATCCTGCAGTAGATGCCAATACATATCAATATGAGTCAGTACATGTCTATACGTACTGCTTATAGCATGTCAATACAAAGACTCTTTTTGTTTCATCTCAGTACATGTCATTTTTTACAGGATTAACATGTCTGACGTTGCTCCCAGACCAGACTTCTCCATCTATTCTCATGTATACCATAAGCAATATCATTTTGCATATGAGGTTACATCGTTTTCAACTTTAGAGGATTTGAAATTTTGCATCTGTAATATGTGGAGCTGGTTGACTCCATCGACTATTCTGGTTAACTATTTCCAGAATCAAGCGATAGTTCCTATTCTTGCCGATGTAACACTCCAGGGCATCTCTGCATTACATTCTTCAAAGCAATCAGCTTTCTTTGATTTGCACGTGGATGTAATTTCAAATGGCGCATCTAGGCGTATGGAAGTTGACAGTAATACAGACTTAGTTGTCAGTGCAAAGAATAGTTATTTGAAAGAAAGGTAAAGAAGCCCCGAGAGTGTTTTTTTTTCCAGATGGTTGGATAAGATTTTTGATGATACAGATCAATTATTCTATGGTGGTGTTTATGCCGTACGTATAGCATGCCAAAAATACTGCATGAGAACTGGATATGAGGTAATTAAGAAGAAGAATGACCTTGAGAGATTCACCGCCGTATGTAGTGTGAAAGGTTGTTCACGAAAGCTTCACGCAACTGCCATTGGTAGTTCTATTGATGTTTTTAAGATAAAGGAATATGTGGGAAGGCACACCTGTGGCGGTGGTTATATGTTGAAGAATCCAAGAGTTACAAAAAAACTCATGAACAGTCTAATTCATGAGATGGTCAGGCACAACCCTCGCATAACACCAGTAGAGATCATAGATTATCTTAAAGTTGGTGGTGGCATTGAAATCCAGTATCACCACGCATATCATGCAATTGAGTTGTCGCATAAACAGATTTTTGGTATTGATGTGAAGTCGTACACTGATCTTGCTTGGTGGGTGAATGTTGTTAGGGAAACAAACCCTGGGTCATTTATTGATTTCGATTTCAATGATGCTACAAAAAGATTCAATAGATTTTTTGTTTGCTTTGAAGCTTGTATAGAGGGATATAAACTATGTCGTCCCATGATTTTCTGTGACTGTACATTTCTCATTGGAACTTTTAAAGGAGGTCTCATGACAGCAACATGCCTTAATGGCAATCAAGGTAACTGGTTCTTTTTTTTTTGATATGTAGCCTCTGGTAGTTAGATCACTCATATTGACCTTACTTCACTATCTGACAATGAGTATTGACCATACTACATACTACATATTGACCTTACTGAGTATGAGATAAACCATACTACATGTGAAAATGTAGTGTCAATCAGTTGCTTAACATGTCATTATGTAGTGTCAGGTTTTCACATATCAACAAAGAGGTAAACCATACTTCATGTCAATATGTAGTGTCAATATTAGTTTCTTAAAATAACTAGTAATTCCTTTTTGCAGGATTTTATCCGCTTGCGTTTGCTTTAGTACCCGGTGAAGACAATATCAGCTGGGAATGGTTTTTCAAGAAACTGAAGGAGGCTTTGAATGATGATCGCCCAATCACTTTTATGACTGACCGAGGTGAAGGGTTGGTTAAATATATTCCCAAAGAGTTCCCTGATTCTCATCAGAGATATTGTTACTTCCATTTGGACAAAAACTTACCTATCGCAAAGTCTGATGAAAAGTATAAGGAAGTGACTGATGCTTTCCGAAAGGCGACATATGCTCTTTCTCCTGCAACATACGAGGAATGACTTCAAGAAATGATTAATTTGGGAAGGCCTTGGGTTGCTGACTACTGCCGCAACATTCCAAAAGAAAAGTGGTCTAGTGCTTTCTTCAAGGGTTGTAGTTATGGTTACACTTCATCTAGCGTTGCTGAATCGTTTAATAGCTGGATTAACAAAGAGAAGAAATTACCTGCGTGTGCGTTCGTTGACTCGATCCGGTTTGTATCAGTTTCCTTAGTCACAGTACAAGCTTATATTAGTTTTCTTTTTGTAACAGTATTAGCATATATGTTCTGTTAATCTACGTATATTTTTAGTATAATAGACTTGCTATTCCCTTGTCGTGTAGGATACATATGATGGAAATGATGTCAGAACGTCGTGAAGAGAGTCTCTCGATGGACCCAGAACTGCTAACCCCTACGTATCAAGCCTTGCTTGAACTACACATCCAAATTGGCCGTCCCAGGAAAGTTAGCCAGTCAGATGCTAATCGTTATGAAGTGCATTCTCCAAGGTTAGCGTTTACCCCTAATCTCTATCATCTGAATGTTATTTACTTTTTTTTTTTTTAAGCACCATGTTTCTGTGATAACATATAAATATGTACTGTGTATATTAGGTGTACTGAAAAATAACACATGAATATGTACTGTGCAGATCTCATATGGTAGATCTAGAGAGAAAAACTTGTACTTGCCAACGATGGCGCGTTTATGGTTTTCCATGCTCGCACGCTACTGCAGCTATTACTAGATCTGGAGAAGGATTGTTGATTACGTTGAAGATTATTTCAAAGTTACCACTTTTCGTAAGCTATATTCAATAGCTATTATACCCGTTCCTAACCACGACAGGTATGTGTCGTTAATTAGTACATTTTCATATTTTGCATAACAATATGTAATGGTAGATACCACTTACACATGTAATAGAAATTGAAACTGTCAACATAAACCTACTTACATATGGATGTTACATACTGATATGTAATGGTAGATACCACTACATTTTTTGATATTTTTTTTTCAGGAACAATATACCGTGTACATATTCATATGTAGTTGTGGTTCATTCCATATATATGATACTGTTTTTTTCTCACAGGCCCGATGAGTATCACATAGACGATATCGTTCTACCAGCAGAAGTAATTAGGTTTCCACCAGGCAGGAAAAAAGGGAAACGTATTAAGTCTGCATATGAGACTAGTAGAAAATCTGTCAAGTGTTCAAACTGTAATTTGAAGACTCATCACAACAAGGCAACATGCAATCTTATCTGACAGTATGAACTTTCTGAAGAATGATTTTGTGTCGGGTATGTATTTCAGTCAGATACATATTAATGTCTTAATTAAGTAAGTATGATACAATACAATGTACTTTTAAGCAAGTAGTGTTCTGATTTCTCTTTTTCTTTTATCACAGGATTGAACGTGCAACAGAATGTTATATCGATGATGTTGCCAGATTCCTTTTCCACAATTCTTTCCTCTAGCCCTTGTTCTATTCTACCGTTTTTCTTTTTGATTTTTTCAGTACCAACTGAATTTGGTTAATAAGTATTTCATTTACAGTACATACATTACAAGTGTACTGAAAATACTGTTTTTGTTGTTTCTTAGAACATCTTTTGGTTTTTGAAACATTATAAGTCTATCAAAATGTAGTTATTGTAGTTATTTTCGAATAATGAAATATGTTGTTAAGTCTATCAAAATGTCAGTATCTATCACCATTAGTGAGGTATTTATATACTGAAATTACATGTCAGTATTGTAGTGTTAGTATCTACCACTACATACTGATATGTAGTGGTTGTAGTGTAACCATACTAGATGTTTGTAACAAGAAAACAATTAAATATGTACTGGTTTGTGGTTTAACCATCTTCCACTAAGATTATTTAGAACATATCATAATTACAATTCCACAAAAACTTTTTTGGTTTCAATCAGGTTAGTACATATTAAAGAAAACAATCAGTACTTACTGATATGTAGTGGTTAGTTTAATTATGATATGTGGTTTTCCAGCTGATTCACCATCTTCACGGGGGTCGAGGGGGAGCTTATCAACAACACAAAATCATGTTTAAGTAACACAATTGAAATATCACTACATTAAAGTTAAACCCAAATTCAAATTGAAAATCACTACATATTAGATATACCCAAAAAAAACATGTTTGGAAAAGCTATATGTTTTTGAACATTCTTGAACTCATGAAATTAAATGTAACCAAGAATAAAAAGAAAAGAAAATAGGTAAATAGTGATATGTACTGTCAGATTACTTTTAGCAAGTAAGACTATTTTTGTGTTATCTGCCAACTGATTTCTGGTGGAGATGCTTTCAGCAATTTGCATGCTAACGGGACCCTTTTGTTACGAATCTTCCTGGCTGGCTTCTCTCTGCAAAGGGAAAGCTTTCCAGTAAATATCATGCAACATGAACTCAAGCTTTGAAGCGTCAACCGGTTCGCCCTCTTGCTGCATTTTGTTGGATTCGCTTCATTTGGCAGATATTGTATTCCTCAAATCATCGTATTTAATCTTCCAATCTTCTCCCCCCAATACTGAGTCCTCTTCTTCCTTCTCTTATTCCTTCTATTCTTCCTATTCTTCTTTATCTTCTTCTGATTCGGAATTGTCATCTAAACAAAAAACATCATCATTTGCTTCCTGTTGAATCCTTCTTGAAATACGATTAAGGATTTGTCTTTCTTCGTGTATGATCTCGTCTTTGAAATCAACATGGAACTTGTACAAATAAAATAAATGTAAAAAAGAAACTACATATTAGACATTACCAAAAAAAAACATGTCGTACTTCTTTGTCTATTAGATACACAGGGAGAACTACATATTGATATGCTAATAACTACATATCAATATGTATCACCACAAATTGATATGCTAATAACTACTACATATTGATATGCTAATATGTAGTAGCATATTGATATGCTAATAACAACTACATATTGATATGCTAATAACTACATATCAATATGTCGAACTACATGTACTTATCAATATATATTTTTATTATGACAAAATATGTACGGCAAGTTTACCTGATACTCAGAAAGATCAATATCCTTTAGGAACTCAGCACATATCTTTGTATGATTCCACCTAGCCACTCTTGGCACATACATTCCTGCAGGTTCTGTCACTATATCCTCGGGCGCCACCAAATGGGTATGCTCCGCAAACCATGGATGCAAAATATTGATATGCAGTATTAGATATACTATCAAAATGTAGAAAACACATAAAACAAAAACATTTTGAAGTAGAATAAACAAATAAATAGATTCTTACCAACAAATAAATAGCACAACCATTTGTGCGTTCTACGGATTCCACGTTTTCATTCACCTCTTTCTCTAAATGAGAATGGATGAGGTCAGGCCATGAAATATTCTTAGCCTTCTCAAGATCAAGAACGAAACCAATATATTTTTAAGTCAAAGCGTTTGCATCACTTGTAGCAAAAAATAATGAAGTGCACATATACAGGCAGATAAGCCTAACAAGATCTTCGGCATCTTCCTCGTCTTCCTCGTCTTCTTCAGAATCTTCATTTGATTGATCACCCACGCTTTGCAGAGACTCTTCATCAGACTTCTTCTTTTTCAGATTAATTGGTGTTCGTTTAAGGATTTTCAAGATTGCCTTCACAATCATTGGCCTAGTCACTTTATCACCAGCTTTCATATCAGTAGGAAAAGTCCTTTTGAAAAATTCTGTTTCACGCTATCCACTTTTTTTATTGACTTGTATAAGCCTATAATCAAGATATTCCCTATTTGGAATTCTCGGCATCCCACAAATAAGTGCCATTTCTTCTGGTGTGGATACTAGCTCATTCGGTTGGCCATGCCTTTTAAAGACAAATCTAAGCTTGTTTGGATCTTGACCCCTAACGTAACAACGTAACATTTTCTTCATTGCATCTTCAATCTTCAACCAATGTTCCAACTCAAATCTTGTGTACCAGAACATTAGGAACATGTTACCGAATGATGCTTTAGAAATCATCTTCAGCTGCAACTCACTCAACTCAAGGTTTTCAGTGGACTTCGCAATAGCCTTCTTAGTGGTCCTAATAGTCTTCGCAAGCCCCCACAAGCCCCTGAAACCGCCACGGTATAAACTTCGTGGTTTTCCATCTCCTTTCTTACGCTTATTAGCACCTACACAATAACAAGAACCAAAAACTATTACAGTACATATCAATATGGTATATCAAATATGTAGTTACATCATCAATATGTAGTTGTAATATCTACCAAGTCTTGAAACTACATATTATTAACAGTACATACGAGAATATAAGTATCTACCTCTACATATTTATATGTTATGAGAGTATAAGTATTTACCTCTACATATTGATATGTAATATGTTATGAGAGTATAAGTATTTACCTATACATATTGATATATAATAGTAGATACCACTACGTATTATTTTAACTACATATCGATTTGTAATAGTACGTATGGCATATGTATCTGCTTTGATACAGTAAAAATGTAAAAACACTTAATACCAAAAACAAGCACAACAATGCATCATTACATACTCATAAACATATGTTATTAAGGATACATATTATTCATACGCTTTGTTTTTATATGTAGTTGTACTACATACCTTCTACATTTGCTTTCCCCCCTTTTGCTTTTGGTGAAGGAGTAGCAGATCTCAAGGCAAGTGCTTTCTTCCCCTTCTCGTCCCCTACACCATATCAAATATGTAGTTAATGTATCTACCATGAACATGAAACAACTACATATCAAATACCACAACATACTGGTAATTTTATAACTACATACTGATAACTACATATGAACCACAATTTACGGGGGTCGAGGGGGCAGCTCCCCCTCGTTATTAAGAATTATCTTCACTTTTAACATTACAAACCTTATTTCAGGAGCGCTTTTGCTTTCCCCCTTTTTGCTTTTCCCTTTCCTTTTGGAGAAGGAGTAGCGGCTCTCAGGACAAGTGCTTTGTTCACCTTTGCTGGTGGTGAAGGAGTAGCAGCCTTTGTCGTTGTTTTTCCTTTTGCTTTAGTAGTTGCCGCTGCTGTTTTTCTTTTGCTTTTTGCTTCAGGAGCAGCATCTGCTTTCTTTCCTTTGGTTTTTGCTGTTTTTGTAAACCAAAAGTTTTGTACACATTATATATTACAGGCAATAATATGTAACACACATATGAATTTGAGATGCTATCATTAAACAGCACAAATTAGGCTTTGGAAATATGTTATCTCAAATTAAATATACAACATATGAAAACATGTATACCAGGCACTACATACAAATATGTAGTGATTCCATTGAGCATAGAAATCAAAAAGAAAAACGACAACAACTTACCGATTTTCTGATCAATATGTTTCTTCCTCTTTGTTGGTGAAGGAGTAACAACTTTACTCCTACTTCTTGTTATTGGTGAAGGAGTAACAACTTTACTTCTTGTTACTCCTACATCAGGGGGGTTTCTTCGGGGTTTGTTGTTGGTGAATCATCATCGTTTTTTCTTATTCTTTTTGCTGGAGAAGGGTTTTCTTCTGTAATTTCTTCTGTAATTGTCCTCTTAATTTTTCTATTCAATACCATTTTCTCTCTTCAATTGAATGAAATGAAAATTAGGTCTGAAAATTAGGTTTTCTGTAACTGTTGTTGATAGATTTTCGATTTCAAATTTCGGTAATTGTTTTTGTGACCTTTATCGATTTCTTTCAATCTTTTTTAACCATTAACTTCGAGAATTTCAGATCAAAATAGTTCGAGAATTTCAGTAGGAAATCAGTTTAGTTTTGATTTCTTTTGTGATACGGTGCTTGTAGATCAAACAATTTCGATCTGTTTGGTAGATTTTGTTTTCTCCGAAGAAGATTGAAAAAACTAAAAAAGAAGAGAAGATTGAAAAAGTGCAGGAGCAGCAAAATGAAAACTGAAAATAGTTAGGGTTCTTGTTTGTCGATGAAAACAAGAAGAAAACTGAACTGACGCGTGGTTTCTTTTCTGCGTTTTCTGCCTGTGACTCTAACACGCGTGTTGTTAAGGATAGCTTAGTAATTTTAGCTTTTTCAAATATTTTTTGGACCATCTATTAAATGTATTCTCCCGCTGGACTACAGATTAACCCGGGTCGGTTTTTTTGGACTAAATAGGAAATTTCTCATGAATATATCGCTCTGTAGGAGCTTCAGAATGGGACGTACAATAAGATGGTCTGAGGAAACAGTAGGGGATCAAATGTGGTAAATCGCAAGCCCCACAGTACAAGCCCGAGGCCCCGAACAACCTCGTAATGAACCTGCACGATTTCATAAACAAAGAAGTGGGGGCTGGAAAGGGTGCGACCAGGCCCAACATAAAAAAAGGAAGTTTGTAGATCCCGTCTACACGAAGCTAAATACCCCGATTTATGAAATCTTCAAGAAGGTTGATGGGAAATACAAAATAAATTTCCCCTGGAACAGAGGACAAAAACCTGAACACGCCAAAAACAGAAAAGACTATTGTGAGTTCCATCAATTTTATAGTCATCCCACAGACTCATGCAGAGGTCTGATGAAAATGGTACATGACATGATCGATGATGGAAAACTCCAAGAGTATATCGCATTGCAAGCTCCACCGGAAAATGGAGCCCAAGTGCATCGTGTGGAAATTCCTCGTGAAGCCCAATATTTATGGTGCAATACGATCTCCCATTTAGCCATTGTAGCACCGACGATAGAAGGAAATATCACATGGAGGATTCATAATGAAAATTTGAAGGAACTGAAGATTTTAGTGTGGCAAAAGAACCTCCAATGGAGGAATGGATGAAACAACCCATTAGTTTCTCGTCCCTAGAAGCACCCAAAGGCGGAAGAAATCATAATGACCCGTTAATAATCATGATGGCGATTGCACTCCCCGAACACGAAGGCGAGGTTGACAAACTTAAGGCTCTGCCGTGGACATTACCTAAGATACTGATCGACGGCGGGAGCTCGGTCGAAATATTTTTTTATAAAACATTCAAACAAATGGGGCTAAGATTTATCTCTGATAGGTAAGATATAAGAAAGTAGTCACAAAGCTCTTCGTCTCATTCTTTATGATTCCACAATAACTTGTTCTACTACCATATAGTTAAGTAATTGTGAGGTGAGATATATTTCTAGGTTGTTCTTCGGGAATATAAGACCGGATTATCAATTGGTTCATGTATGGATTTATCAAAAGATGGAACAAAAATTCATAGGTACTTCTGTGGGAGACATATTTATCTATCTGAATAGACTTTTCTGTGGGAGACAGATTGGTTTATAAGTATTCGACTTTGGGTCGTAGCAACTCTTGGTTGTGGGTAAGATCAGCTAAGGGAATCAACTACGTACAGTCCTATTGGGATTCAGAGGCGTAAGAAACGCGACTGTACCTTGATCAGTGGGAGATTGGTTAGGGCTCAACTATATTCCAGTCCGAAGTTAATCTTGTGGTAGACTAGTGTCTGTAGCATCTTAATTCAGTGTGGTGTTCAATCTAAACTAGGTCCCGGGGTTTTTCTGAATTTGTGGTTTCCTCGTTAACAAAACTTCTGGTGTCAGTGTTATTTCTTTTACGCATTATATTTTATATAATTGAAATGTCACAAGTTGTGCGTAATTCAATCAATTGGTAAATCCCTTGCTTATAGGATATGAATTGATCGATGCTTGGATATTGGTCTTTTGTACCATCCAAGTTATTTCTCATATCGATCCAGCTCACAGATTTCTATCTGTTCGATTACAGATTGATTTGAGACATTGAGATATAACTCTTGGATACTTTTCTTTTATTGAGTCTGACTGTCTAGTTCAGTCTCTTGAAATTGTATTTGAGTTGTCCATACATATTTCCAAACGAAATATTGGGTGTGGTTGTTTGACCCCCGCGTTTTCACCAACCATGACAAAAAAATTTATGAAAGACACCAAAGCACATCCCTTTCACAACTGACACCCCAATGGTCAACATGAAGGAAGCCAACCACTGCCAAACTAACCACACAAAAAACTAGATGAAAAGCCTAATAAAATAACAAAGAACTAATAATTAAAGCTAAAGGTTTACTTTAAGACGGATTAAACTTGCTTGATTTGGTCCTAAAAGGACCTTTTCGAGCAAGAAACTAAGCTCACAGAAGAAAGTTTGCTTCTAACTATATTTGTAAGGTCGTTTCCTACATACACCCCCCCCCCCACCCCCACTATATCCGCCCTCCTAACTATATCAAGGTGAATGTCGAAACCGCGGTTGCTTCTGATTGTTCGTTTTTCTTATGCTGCTACAATTCCTAGGGATCGCAATGGTTTGGTTTTGGGTGCTAGCTCAGCTTTCGTCAACTCCATAATACATATTCTTCCTGAAGTTCACGGTTTTCTCCTGGCATTTGCATTATCTCAGCGGATGGAAGTTCTTAATATTATTGCTGAAGGCGATTGTCAACAATCCTTATTCTTGCAGGTTGTTTTCTAGAGTTCAAATTTCCGTATGAAGACAATGAGATTTCGGTTCTACAACATACCATCCTTTGATTACAGAAGTTAGCTGTATTGTAGAAAGAATTACGCACATATGAAAAGTTATTTGTTATGTTATTCAGACCTTTCAACAAGTTTTCGAACGGAAGAAGTTGAGAGCATCGTACTCATCATAATCCACAATTAGCCCCTGTCTCAAGAATACAAGTTCAATGTATCTCGGTTCTTTGGTGCAGGATACATGTTCCATGACAGTGCGCCACCGACCATAAGTATGCTTGAACACAACCTGTCCACATAAACCCCTAATTGCAGAAATACTTGCCAATGCCCAAGTATGAAATAGCAGCAATAGTTAGAACTTGAACTGTACAAACTACAAACCTCCCAAGTATACAAGATGAATAAGTCCACTTAAACAAATATGTGAACTTACCATCAGAGCGAATGACAGTCCAGACACCCTGTAGGAAGGGGATCCCAACCGACCACTTTTCTTTGGTTCCTCGTCTTTCTTGACAACACTGGCTTTCTTAGTTTTCTTTCCATCTTTCACAACCAGAGCTGATCAAAAGCTGTGGATGGTTTTTATGAGAGTAACATGACCCCATGGGAACTTGTTGAAGTTATTCAAGTTTTCCATCGAATGACAATATTCTCCCTTTAATACATCTCACCGATGGCAGCCCAAAAGCAAAACGTGCACAAAAAAGAGAAGCGCCAACTTAGCGTTCTCATCGTCAGTGCAGGTGGTCAAATCTCCATTTTTTAATCGTGTCCGGAGTTCTCTTAATGTTACCCTTTTTTCCCCAGGGAAATGAGTTTTCATGATTAGTGAATCCGCGATATATTTTGGGAGTGGGGTTATCTAGATCTTCCTTTGTTGCCGCTGTCAACTTGAAATTAAGTCCCCTAGCAAGTGCAAATTCTTTCATCCAAACCTCAAGATATGACCTCCAACCCCAAAGTTCATACAAAATGGATCACCATCATCTGGTCACACATTTTTTCGTGACAGTAAATAATGTAAAACTGTACTACTGTTTAGGGTTCTAGGCATATCCAGGAAGTGGCCAACTGCCGTTGAAGCAAATACCGCGTAAGCCTTTTCGCTCAAATGAACCTTGATCGTGGAAATTAGATGCATAAATGCGTGATTTCATACTCTCGAGTAGTTATCCCGATACTTTTGTGGGTGAACAAACTTTCTATACACATGAGATGCTATAAGTCAGTTTCTTCCAAGGATATGCAACAACTACAATATTTTGAAGCGTAGGAGGATTCTTTGACATGGTTATTCTCAAACCATCTAACAATTTCAACACCAATCTAGTTATAAAACCGAAATACTAATGAATCTAAAAGACTAAAACTAACTTTTGTTTAATATGTTCATCTTACAATCATCTACATTACTATTAAAAATTACTACATATCCAAATGGAAAACCTCACCATCAACAAATTTTCCAAGTGGTAGATGATGGTGTTATTACATGATTCCTTACCGGTTGCCTTTTGCAGTATTATAGAACACTATAAGAAGATTCATTACCGTTTAGTTTCTATAACATAGAGTCAGAATAACTATATCAACGGATCTTCTCTCTTAAAATCTTATTTGTAAACAATACTCTGGAAGGAAAGACTTTCTGAGAACGAATGAAACAAACATACTATAGTTCGGTTGCTGATGAATTACATTCCGAAGATTCAACAGATGCAGAAGCTGTCTCTAAAGATTCTTTGGAATTGACATCGTATTGGAGGTCAATATCCACTGAACCTCCCGCTATAGTAGCAGACATCTTTTCCTAACACCATGGACAAACAATCAATTTACTAACACATCAATGCACTCTCTACACTATATATAACAAATCAGGTCCATATTTTCAGTAAGTTTCAAGAAAGAAGAATTCTACATCCACAAATTCTTAATCCCAAAGGTGTCAAAGGACTAAAAATATGTATTTAAGATATACTCCCTCTGTTTCAAAAAGACAGTCCGCTTTGACTTTGTAATAAAAATTGTTAAGGAGACCATAGCAGTTTACATCCTACCCTTAATTACTTGCCCAATTTATTTCAATAAAACTGTTAGTAATAAAAACTACCAAATTTTTTTATGGGATTGTAAGTAGGAAATATAAAAAGGAATGAAGGATATATTTATTTCCTTAATTATACAAATTTCATTAATATTTTAGATTGGGTCCTATGAAAAAAGAATTTATGAATATAAAAAACTTAAGGGTATATCAGAGATTCATTGGAAAAATATGACTACAAACAGAAGCCGTACACAATTCTGAAATAGACCATGATGGAATAGAGGACGGTCTTTTTGAAACATAGGGAGTATGGTTTTATAGGGTCAGTATCTGAAAGGACAAACAGTTTTCTTTTTCAAGATGTTGGACTAAATCATGGTCTTGACAATTAAATTCAGTGATGAAACCTTTATTACATGTCCTAATTGTGTCTGCAATTGTAAAATAAACAAACAATTAAGTATAAGCACGATGCATATGATTTTGTTATCTCCAACATGACTATGTAGTAATTTATTATTTTCAGAATTGAAATAACTAAGAAAAACCCATGGAACCACTTCACTGAGTATAAATAAGTTTAATGAAGAAGAATTTACCAGTTAGGAAGCTTTTACTAGTGTCGAAAGCCCAAAACCCTGTACACAATAAAAGCAAAAGTTAGGAAAACACCCAAATTCATTGAAATCATTAGAGTTATGGTGAGGGTAGGGATCTAATTTAGCTCACGTTTAATGAATTTGATTGCGAAAGCACTATTGTGGGTATAATTTGCACCAAAAGAACTAGGGTTTGAAGGTGACGTAGGGAGATACCGGATGCATATCTCAAGAGAGAGAAATAATATGGTATTTGGAGTATACTTTTCTTATTTATATGTCTCATCCAACCGTGACATCCGTGCGTCAATTTTTGGGATACATTAGGAATTTGCTAATTCGATAGTATCCGGCTGGGGTATATTTACAAGCTCGTGGTGGTTTTATGTAACTATTTGCAACTTGTGGTATTGGGCATAAATATACGTTTGGATGTGCCTTCCAAACATAATTTAACCATAATGAAAACTCTTAATCTGTATTTTTAATAAATTGTTACATTAACTTATGTAGGTCTATATATCGTAGTTGACATCTTATTTAGGCGCGATGAAACAATTTAGTGTGCTAAGGATTTTACAAGTATACATGAACGAATGAATGAATGAATTATTGTTAGTTTGTTATAGTACAAATGAATAAATTTAGTTCGAATGAATGAGTGTCAACAACCAAAGTTGATACAAAATAACCGAAAACATACTCCAGTTTTTGTGTGTCAACTATGGAAGTTGATCCCAGTAAATGGAATCAACAACCAAAGTTGAAACAAATAGCTGACTAATACTACAACTTTTTATGTATCAACAATGGCAGTTGACCTTCAAAAATTTGGAATCCGAGAATACCAATTTCCAGATTATAGTGTCAACAACCAAATTTGATAAAACATTTATGATATATGACAAACAAACTAATGTTGAAAATATGATGCGGAAAACAAACTAATGTTGAAAATGCGGCAAAAAAACTAATGTTGTTATCTAATATGACAAACAAAATAATGTTGAAAATATGATGCGGCAACTGTTGAGGACAGCAATAGCCAACAAAGATGTCATGAGTGGATAAATGTGGGATTGCAGATAAGATAAAAAGGATTACACAGTGAATGGCAAAGACACGTACCTGCTCTTACCAATATGTTTGCTTGACAAAGAAAATATACCATTCCGTTGGGTTCTGCTTGCATTACAAGGAGGAAGATGGTTAGTATTCAACACCTTATATCACAATCCAGGGTACAACAAGCAGTATACTGTCATGATAAAGCCATTGACTGATGTCCTGAATGAAATGGGAAAAAGAGATGCCGAAATTGGTGAATCAATAACTTTGGAATTTGAGAACTACCATATACCAACACAAAAGAGATTGGATTTTACAACGCACATTTGCTTATTCATGAAGTGTTTAGTTAAGAATCGCATTGCGAGGATTTAGATGGAAAAACATAGAATACCATGACAAGATGAGCAAGCAGAGGGTGAAGATGTCAGCAAGATTATTGGGGGAGTTTGATGCATGGAAACCTGTTTTAAAAAATTACTGACTCACCTGCAGAACTTGAAGAATACCAAGGACTTACCGACTCAATCGATAAAGTGATCAAGGAAGGCGAAAAAATAACTGACTCAGTTGATGAAGTAATCAATTTACAAGACTCGGTTGAACCATTGGATTAGTGTGTAACTCTGCAAGTGTTAGTTTAACAAGAAACATATTAGTCTAGTTTAACAGATGCTAGTAAGTAAAATATAGGTCTGATAATCAGTAGTTTAAACAGACATGTTAGTAATGGTTATGTTCTGAACAATGGTTTGTTATGAATTACTGGTTTACTGAATGAATGATTGGTTTGTTGTCAAGTAAATGAATGTTACTATTAAAGATTGCAGGTATGTACAACTAAATGGAATGAACTTGTGTATACAGATGAAACCATGCAAAAAAATAATAATATATTTTTATTAAGGGTCAACAATGGGAGTTGATCCATTAGTGTGGGATTAACAATGGAAGTTGATCCCTTAACAATGAGTCAACAATGGAATTTGATCCGATGATAAGGATCAACAATGTGAGTTACTATAAAAAATGTATGCAAGTATGTTTCTGTTCTGAACAATTTGAATGAATGTATTATTAAAGATTGCAGGTATGTAAAGCTAATGGACTTTACTTATGTCAACAATGGAAGTTGATCCAATAATGTGGGGTCAATAATGTTTGTTGATTTAAAAGTCGATGGGCCAACAATGATATGTTGATACTATTTACATAAGCATGTTTCTTGTAAAAATTAGTAAACCTGGAACCAGCATACTGACATACCATTTAAAAACACAAGAATAGCATTCATAAAAAATGAAGCAGAATGTATGTCATTAAAAACATAACAAATCTAAACAAGCAAAAAAAAAAACATAAAAAGAACTAACATCCTAGGTGACATAAACATAATGTATGTCATAAAAAAAATTCAGAAAAAAAAGGGAAGCATCAAAAAAAGTTCAGAACAACACCCTCCTCAAAAAGTTGATCATCCTGGAATATGACTCCTTGCGGAATACTGGTGCACGAGGAGCCAAAGGATCTCTGCGATATCTATGACGGTTGTGAAAGGCAAGCCTCCAAAACTGACCACACTTACTTTTCTTACGCACTTTCTCTCGAGAACCCCTGTACCTTGCAGTAGTTGGCCTTCCAGTTGATGCTCTACCAATATTGGGAGGTAAGACATAACCATCCTCGGAAATTTTAGGCGGCTCACTGTCTGGAATATGATAGATAGGACGAGCATACAAACCTCTATAGTACTTGGTTGTATAATACCGAATGATGTACTTGTAAGGCTCATCTTCACTAATCTGCAACATCGCTTTCATCGAGTGGGTGCAAGGGAAACTATGCTTCTGCCACTAATTGCAAGTGCATGTTCTAGCATCCAAGTCAACTGTATTCTTTTCAGTAGGATAAACGATCTCAAAAACTTTCTCACTTGATCTTCGGAACTTGTAAAAACGACATTCTATTACTTTCTTGATGAGCCTAGCCTACATAGGGGAGTAAGCTTTATATTCCACTTAATAGACTTCACCAACCTCTAATTCTGTTCCATTACCCTACAATGAATAGCATCAATAATCTCAAGTGTTGGAAGCCGCTTATCATGCTTAATCACACTATTAAAACTCGCAGCAATATTGGATGTGTTTTCACCAAATCTTTTTCCTAGAAATGCATGAGCATACTAGTTCTGGAATGGAATCTTTACCATCCAATCAATAACTAAATTCAGCTTCAGATTGCTCATACTCTTTGCAGCAACATAAAATTTCTCCTTTGTTAATGCAGTGTAGCACTCTTCAAACACCTTCAAAGTTGGTTGCCTACTCTTACCCTTTGGAAGCGTAAAATTTCCTTTCATATGGTACAAACATTAGGAATGGTGAGCGTTTGGGAAGATCTCGGGGACATGCTTCAATAGGCCAGATCCACGGTCTTATATGATAGTAAGCGGGTGATCTTCACGGATAATACCCTTCAAATTGGTTAAGAACCATTCCCAACTCTCACAATTTTCACAAGGAACAATTCCAAATGAAACTGGATATATCTCTACAAAAACCAAAAATACAAAAATTCAAAAAGTGACAAATAAAACTGAAATCCATGAACAAGTTATGGTATCAACCACCAAATTTGATACAAAAAAAAATGGGATCAACAAAAAAATTTGATCACAGACAACTGAAATACATGCACAAGTTATGCTGCCAACAACAAAAATCATGGATTAACAACAAGAATTATGGGATTAACAAAAGTTATGGGATCCATAAGAGTGAAATCCAAGGACATATCATACTAAATAATGATATCAACAAATCAATTTGATACAAAATACTAGTATCAACAACCAAAGTTGAAACACTGAAAGAAAAAAAAAGGAATCGAGGAACACATGAATCCTACATTGACAACTCTTTCAGAGTAATAAATTCATGCATTGGTTACCAATTCATAAATTATAAAAGAGAAAAAAAGATTAAAAAACATTCCTTGGTTACCAGTTTTGCTGCAAGCAACCATAAGACCTCCCTTGAACTTCCCAGTGAGAAAGTATCATCACACCAGACGACAGTAATTATTGAAACCAATGATGGAATCTTCAAAAGCGACAAAAAATCTTTGGAACTGCTTCGTTACACTATCATACTCAAGCTTGTCGACATCTCCAGGATTGTAACATTCAAAGGAATCTTTATACCAAACAAATTCAAAATAGGACTTGATTTCATCACCCCAAAGACACTCTTTAGTGAGTTTTAAACCATGGTATGCCTGACTATACGTGAGATCAACTCCATATTCCAGATGGAGCAGATCTTTGACATGCACTGCAGTCTTCTTCTTCTTTGATGCTCGAAAATCATCTATTAAGATATCCTTCAGAAAAGACTTCGTCATTCTAACTTTTGCTGAATCAGAACAAGCTAAATCACATGAATGCTCTTCATTATACTTCTTTCCCTGAAACACACCATCAGTTTTGGCAAGGAGAGAGGCATGAAACCTCCGAAGATAATTTTGAATTTCCTTGTGCTTACACTCCACAATGTATCATTTCTGGTCACTCTTACGTACCTCATATTTGTAACCACTTTCAACTTCATACTTCTTAATAGTTTTACGAACATCATCAACATTTTGAAACAACTGTCCTACTCCAGTTAAGATGTTGTCCCAAGCATCAGACTTCTGGGAGACCCTTTTGATCAAAGCTGAATAATCGGTCAAGTATTCTACAATAGCTACCTAGTTGTTTGAAACACAACTTTATGATGAAGAATAAGCGGCAACAGAAGAAGAAGAAGGAATATATTCAACATAAACCCTTAACTGGATATTAAACTTCAACACATCAATCCCTTTCGTGATGCAGTATTGAATGAAAAACCTCAAATATAAATCGTGATTAATGATATTAGACATCCCATCTAAAGTATTAGGTCTTCATGGACATAAATCCAGAATTGTTTCACCATACTAATCATTTCGCTAACAGTAGGTGATTCCGAGACAGGATGCGAAACGACCATATTGAAAAATGTAAATTCTGCAGCAACCATCTTTGGCCTACAACAACAGATTAACAAAATCATAAAAATATATAAAAAAGAAAAAAAAAAGTTTTGTACAAACTTTGGGATCAACAAACCAATGTTGACACCATAATCTGAAAACTATACCAGTTGATCCAATAAAACATGTGTCAGCAAACAATGTTGACACCATAATCTGAAAATTATTCAGGTTCTTTGTATCAACAACAAAAGTTGATCCAATAATGATACATGTGTATCTTTCTCTCTCCGAGAACTAGTGATCTCAAGACGGATTGAGGATAAAATTATAATTTATGAGGAATTACCGATTTAAAGCAGTATTCATGTAGAAGGAAAACAGATTCCTAGGAAGTTTGGGAAACCAAACCAAATTAAGGAAGTATACTTAGATAAGGAAATACTTCCTAGACAAGGTAATATTTCTCGATAAGGTAATATTCCTAGAGAAGGAAACATTCTTAGACAAGGTAATATTCTTAGAAAGGGAAATATACCTAGAAAATGAAATTTTCCTAGATAAGGAAATAGATTCCTAGAAGGTTTGAGAAACCAAACCAAAAGCTATAAATAAAGGTGTTTAGATCATATATAAGATAATATAGTTAGTCTGGTTTTACACCTATAAAAGGAGGTTTAACCCACAGACCTAGAAAAAGCTTGTAGACAAATACTTGTGTTATTGTCAAAGCTGGCTTAGCAAACAGTTTAAGGTTGATCAACTGTTTAGAGAGAGTGTGAGCGTAACAAAGAGAAAATTGTAATAGTTTTCTTGTTCATAATCTAGAGAAAATATTTTTCTTGGAATCTGGTTTTTAGGTGTTTTCTAATTTTCTTTTATTATTGTTCTGAATTCTGCCTCTATAATAATAGTCACCAAGGTACAAAGATAAATAGGTATCAAGTTGGTATCAAATCAAGATTCGCTTATTTTAGGGAAAACTCCTGTGGTTTATGGTTTTCACTAGATCTATCTAGATAAAGATTGGCGAGGTACTAGAGAAGCTAGATGATGTTAGGAGAACAAGGGGATCAAGGATGACTAAGTCATATGATGATCCTAAGCATAGAGAACCACAAACTATGGAAGAAAATGTGGATACGCTACAAACAAACATGAAGTTGATTCAAACTACCCTTATAGAATTGAATGAATGAATTCTTTCTCATACGCCCGACCGAAGACGAAGAAAAATATTACGTCTTCATGTAGTGTTTTTGTAGAAAAAGGCGAGGAAGAAGAAGAAGAAGAAGAATCACTCGAAGGAGATTGAATTATGGAGCGAAGGGTGATTAAGACAAGAGGAGTAGATATAGACGCTTTTCAAATTAGACGTCAAGGTCAAGTTTCCAGCAAAGAGAGATGGTTCAGCAGTGTGAAAAGAACTCTTGGGTTCCCTAACCTCCAAATCTAACTTTCACAGGAGTTTAATTTCTTGAGAGGCGCGCATGATACATGTGTATCTTCCTCTCTCTGGGAACTAGTGATCCTTAGGACGGATTGAGGATAAATTTGTAATTTATGAGGAATTAGTGATTTAAAGCAATATTCCTATAGAAGGAAAACAGATTCCTAGGAGGTTTGGGAAACCAAACCAAAGTAAGGAAGTATACCTAGATAAGGAAATACTTCCTAGACCAGGTAATATTTCTAGATAAGGTAATATTCCTAGACAAGGAAACATTCCTAGACTAGGTAATATTCTTAGAAAGGGAAATATACCTAGAAAAGGAAATTTTCCTAGATAAGGAAATAGATTCCTACAAGGTTTGAGAAACCAAACCAAAAGCTATAAATAGAGATGTTTAGCTCATAGCTAAGACAATATAGTTGTCTGGTTTTACACCTATAAAAGGAGGTTTAACCCACAAACCTAGAAAAAGCTTGTAGAAAAATACTTGTGTTATTGTCAAAGCAGGCTTAGCAAACAGTTTAAGGTTGATCCACTGTTTAGGGAGATTGTGAGCGTAACAAAGAAAGAATTATAATAGTTTTCTTGTTCATAATCTAGAGAAGATATTTTTCTTTGAATCTGGTTTTTAGGTGTTTTCTGTTTTCTAGTTTTGGTCTATTATTATTCTGAATTTCGCCTCTATAATAACAGTCACCAAGGTACAAAGATCAATATGTATCAAATAAACTTGTGCCAACAACCAATGTTGACACCATAATCTGAATATTATATAAATTTTATGTGTCAACAATGAAAGTTGATCCAGTAAAACTTGTGCCAACAACCAATGTTGATACCATAATCTGAATATAATACAAATTTTATGTATCAACAATGAAAGTTGATCCAGTACAACCTGTGCCAACAACTGATGTTGATAACATAATCTGAATATTATACAAATTTTATTTATCAACAATGAAAGTTGATTTAGTAAATCATGTGTAAGCAACCAAAGTTTTCGGATCAACAACACAAATTTAACCGAATAATCTGAAAATTATCACAATTTGTGTAAAACAATAAAGTTGATCCAATAAAACCCGTACCAACAAACCAAATTATCATGAATATGTTACTTTCATCCGGATTAGTATGCAGTCGGTGACAGTATCAATTGATACATGAATACCTCATGACAAAACATATAATATATGCTAAATATTCACTTCAAACCATAAGAGAAGACAAACTAAACTAAACTAAGCTACAAATTTAGTTACGTCGCCCCTCACTTGGGGGATGCGCCCCCTTGTGAAAGTTATATTCAATGTAGAAAGCTACATCATGACTACCTACACTCCACCAGTTATATTCAACACCAAAAATGTCAACATTCATCAACATAATTGATAGCAAAAACTGGTTCAATTCAATATAGAAAGCTACATCATGACTACCTACATTCTACCTGTTATACTCAATAACAAGAGGATCAACATTCATCAACAGAACTGATTCATGAGATGCTCTAAGCAAAACAAACTAAAAACCAGAAAATGAAAAATTAAAAGTACATGCTTAAGAGATAAATCACGATCTCGAGTTCAAATCAACGAATCAATCTAGTAGAATCAACACAAACTCACGATCTCTGGAACCAAAAAATCAAACTCAAAATTTTTTGAATCAAACATGCAAATGAAATATCAGATCTCGTCAAATTAAGAATAAAAATACGAACATGCAAATCAAACATACATATCTACGAATCTCCAATTAGGAATCAACATTACCAATTTGTTGAAACAAAATCAAATATCCTTAATTCTGTTGCTGAACTCAGATGAGGAATCTCAAAGATATCTCGCATTAATCCGTTGATTCTGATTATCATGTTGTTGATGAAGAAACGACATATCTCAAATTTACAAGTTCTGTTGATTCAATTGATTAACATAGATGAAATATAATAAGGAGAAGATTGAGAAATTAAATTTAGTTGATTAAAAACCTAAATTTTCAAAAAAAAAATTGCGATTTTTTTCAGTTCTTCTGAGCTTGAAGATCGACTTTCTCTCTCTTTCTGTTTTAATTTCCGTTATTAACTGATTTTCTGATTTAGATTAATAATATAAATGAGTGTAATTTTGTAAATTTGCAAGATTCTTAATGGACCCATAATGGGCTTTAGATGGAGAGGTTTTTTTTTTAATTGTATGATAAGGGTATTTGTGAAGCCCATCAAAACAAGGGACGATTATATAATTACTAAAATTTAAGATCAATTCAAAGCTAGGGCCGTTATGACACGGGTCATATCTCAGTAGGCTTATAAAGACCACATTAGGCTTACAATGCATATCAAAATAAGTGTTTTAACAAAAGGGCTCTGAGGATCGGGCGTTAAACTGAGTCAACCCAGTGCAAATTTTTTTGTTTTTCTCGCATGAATTCTTCTGAATAACTTGTTATTTTTTATCTTCTTGATGTTAAGCTGCTATCATATATAGTTCTAAATCGTTCTTTTACATCATCAGGCTCTAAACCTATCATCAGGTTCAACAAGAGACCTATGTTTAGGATGATTCAATTCCAAAGCTTCTAACCTTCTAGACAAAGCAGCAAACTTAGCATCTGACCTGAAGCTTGTATCTACCACATTGGTGCTACTTCTATTGACCAAGAGTATTTTGGGGGGCTCAACACAAGACTCCCACTGTTGGGATTTTTCAGCGACAACTGCTAAGAAGGTAAAAGCATCATCAACACTTTTACTAGTGAACTCACCAACGCACATAAACTCGACCATGGCTTTGGTTGAATAGTCTAAACCATCATAAATAATCTCTACGGGTTTCATCTAATCAAATCCATGGTGAAGACAATGGGATAGGAGATCATTGAATATCTCTAAAAACCTATAAAGAGACTCTCCCTCTTGTTGCACACTAGCACTTATTTTCAGCCTAATAGCTGCAGTTTTATGCTTAGGGTAGAATTTCATACAGAAAGCAGCAATAAGTTCCATCCATGTTTCAATGGATTCAGATGGTATGTTGTTCAGCCAGGTCTTGGCTTTATCTCTCAAGGAAAAGGGAAACATCTTAAGTTTCAAGGCTTCATCAGTAAGGTCTTTTATTCTAATTGTCCCACAAATTTCCTCAAAGTCCCTAATATGAAAATAAGGATTCTCATCGTCTTTCCCTAAGAATATAGGGATCATCTGAAGAATACTAGGTTTTATCTCGAAATTATCCGTAGTGGATGGCAATTTAATGCACGAGGCTTAGGTGGACCTAGTTGGGAACATGTAATCTTTCAAAGTTGCCATCCCTGGCACAACTGAAGTACTAGGGGTATTTTCCTCACGAAGAGACAGATTCTCAAAACTGGAGTTTCCAAAAACAGGGCTCTCAAAAGAAGAGTCTTCGAGATCCCCGCTTCCACAAGAAGAACTACTAAGTTTTTCACTAATCAATCGACCTAGATTATCTCTTTTCCAAGCCCGTTATCTAATGACCTCGGGCATAAAATAGAAAAACAAATAAAAGAACCCTAAAGGAAGGGAGGTTCTAAGCAAACACAAAGCAGGCTGACTCCACCAAAGCAAACCTAAATATTTCTAGCAAACAAAAAGCATGGTGGCTCCACTTAGATTGTTTCTAGACCAGCTTCTATTCTTTCGAAAAGGAACTCGTTACAATCTGAGCAAACCTTTCTGGAATCAATCCGAGTTAAAATAAGTTGAATAGAGACGAGGGAAGCTGCGTGGAGCTTTGATACCCAAGGCCTCACCGGCGTTACAAGACGGCGTATTCAACTCACAGAAACCATCATGAACTTCAAAGTATGCTCAAAAGAGTAACCAATATTTTTCGAACGACTTTCCTATTAAGCTCGTTACCCTATAGGTATCGTTCTAGTCAAAGGCTTAGATTCACATTTGGTTTCGTTTACCTAATGCGGGCAAGAAGAGAACGGTGATGAAATCCGAACCCTTATCTTGTATGGCCAGTCCTTGCCCTTTACTAGGAAATTAAAGCAGTCGTTTTCAATTCCTCAGCATATATGAAAACGAAGGAATATAGTAAACCCGCTGATAGGGGATTCACGGGTGTTTAGATAAACTTACCTCCCGTTCCATACGAGGGATGAACCGCTGAAGTCGACTCGGGCCACGACTCCTATGTCATGTACGAACCCGAGGGGTCGAGGCGATATCGTAATCGCCGTCCTTCTCTGCAAACAGTTTATATTTAAACTACCCTTCCGTAGGGTTTAAAAAAAAATAAAGTCCCAAATTCCACAGTCCACTGTCCAAAAGAAATATAGTGCAAAAAAAAAAAAAATCTAAAAAAAAAATCTTAAAAAAAACAAATAAATGTCTCTCTCTCTTTTTTTTTTAATTAATTTTTCTTCTTCTTTTCTTTCGCTCCTTTCGCTTTGCTTTTACTCCAAGTCTTTAAGTATTCACCAAAAGCCGTGGAAAAATTTTCTTTCGCTCCAAATTCCAAAATTTGTAAGGAAAAGACAAAAATCCAAAAACGTAAAGAAGAACAAATAAAATAAAACAAATAAAAACCTAAAAAAAAATCTAAAAACTCTAGCCTAAAGACAAGTCCGTGTCGGCGGCGCCAAAAATTGATGGGTTTTCAAAGTTGTTATAGTAAAAAGTTCGTTGAGACTTGTGAAAGCAAAAGATTCTAGATTTAATTTTAAGACTAAAAATATAGCAAACTTAAATAAAAGTGATATGAAAAATATGGAGAAGATTGGGGCTATGGATTCCACTATTTACCAATATCAAAGTGATTTATATTCTCTAATTATAACCATGCAAATCATGCATTCAAATTGATTCTTAATATTGCAATAGTTGATTTTTAGAAATAACAATTGTAGATCGAAAGTATGGGACATCAAAACCCTAGGCTAGCATGCTCCATCAATTGAAATGACAATTGTTTAACAAAAACCATTTTATCAATTTATTTATCAAGGCAAATAATCATATAATAATTGCATAAATTATAGATTACCACTTTTCATTGGTGAAATAGCTTCCTCCTTCGCCCCAGAGGATGGGTTTAGCTCATCATTGTGTAAACTTGCACGAAATATTGATCCATACTCAAAAATGGTTTACAAATGATGAAAGTGTGAGAATGATTAAAGTTACAGAGAATGATAAATTGAAATTGTCGCTGTTACTGTAGCTTCTAAGACCCACGGCTTTGTGTCGTTATCACTGTTGATAAATGACTGTCTTGGTTGGTCTGTTCTTCGTGTTCTTCAGCTATGCAGCAACAGAAATGGAAGCTCTGTAACTTGATTTTTCTTTGCACTGTGGTGTTCTAAACTCTCCCAAATTCTCCGTAACCCTTTTCTATCACCTCAAAACTCTTTATATACTCCACAGGATCGATATCACTCTAGTAAATGCGAATAGTTTCTTTTTGTTGCTCTCGGATATTCACGGGAAAATAATTTATTTTCTTGTTATTTCACGATTCTACAGCTGCCAAACCTTCCTTGTTTAACTCCTCCACGCTTCTATATTGACTCAACACACTTTAAACACACGCAGATCATGTTATGAACATAACCCGTGAAAAATTACGTCCTCTGTTTGCTTCAATACGGCGATGCAGCCATGTTCGTCGATTCTAACCTCATTACCAGTCCTGTTTAGTCAAAACAGTATACTCTGAGTCAAATCCAACTATTTAATCTCCTTCAAACTCCTCCAAAATCACGACTGAAAAACACGCTGCATGTAAGCTTTATTTTCCCGCCAAAAATGTTCAAACCGTGGGGAAGAAAGGGTTCCCCCTATCCAGAGTAGAGGTTCCGATAGCAGCTGCCTTTGGGGGTGTCCTGCGGTGCCCCTTATCCAAAATGAGGGTGCCTTTAGTGCTTTTCTCCGGGGGTCCAAATAGCATTTTTTGAGCAACTTTTTCCACACAAGTGTATGTATCCAAAAACACCTACACAAATATAAAAACACCATAATAAGTACAAAATCAAGCACTAGCAATAGAGACACTGAGGAAAATTCAGACACAAAATTGTGTGTCTATCAGCGGATGGCGCAGCTAGCTTGGCATGGAGGATAGCGCACCTAGCTTGGAGTGGCGGATGGACACGTCTAGCTTGGCGTGGCGGATGGACACGGCTAGCTTGGCATGACGGATGGAGCGTTAGCTTGCTTGGAAGGTGATGTGATTTGTAGATAGTGGTAAAAGTGGTTCGATTCTCAGACTTGTGAAGGATATTAATTAGACTTAAATTATAATATTAAAATTAAAAACTCACTAAATTTTTTAGCAAACTCAATCAAAGATGATATCAATATTAAAAGAAACACTGTGGCTAAGATTCCACTATTTTCCAAGTTCAAAGTGATTAAACCAATACTTATATTTATGCAATTTTCTCGTTTAATTTGATTCTAAAATATTGCAACAAGTAGATTTTCAAAAGTAATAATTGTAAATACCAAGTATGAAGCATCAAAAGTCTTAAAACTAAGCATACTCCATCAAAATAAATCACAATCACTCAAATCAAAATCATATTCAATAATAGTTCAAGGCAAATAATCATATAATTATTGCAAATAAAAAGATAAAATAGAATATACCACTTTTTGTTGGAAAAATAGCTTCCTCTATCGCCTCAGCAATGGGGTTTAGATCCTCATATTAATCATGGTCTCAAAATATGTGTTTGTTGCTCAAAAGATGATTAAAAGAGTGAAAAGTAATAACACAGACTGTTTGCAACAGTGTATTGGTGTTGCAGAATCACTGTTATGGGGCGAAATAGTAGCTATAGACCTAATGCAACCGCTGTGATGAACGACACATAGGTTCTGTTGTGAAACAACGATAGTTTTCTGCGACAGTTGCTTGTGCGTCAATGTTCTTCGTTTTTCTTCCTCTTCAGCAGCAGCAGCAGCATATTGTATTTTCCTGCAACTCGATCTCTGGAGCTCTATGGTGTTCTAAAATTCTCCTAAGGTTTCGTACCACTTATATGACTTATCCCCTCTCCTTTTATAGGCCACAGCTCGATTAAATCTCCCTCAAAATCTTGGTTTATCTTCACAGGAAGTTTCTGAGTTTTCTTCTTGACAAAATCTCTTCACGCGTATTTGACCTCTCCCAATACTTCCAAACTCTTTATTAGATAATTACGAATGTTGGGGAAGCTTTTCTAGCCTTTAATCTCCCTGAATTGTCGAAAAAATATTCCAACAGCAACCCGTGACCACAACACCTATGTTTCCTTCTCCCGGTCAATCTAACCCAATTTATTCGATCCAATCACCTATACCAACCCTGTTATGCTCTAGGAAGTCCAGCCCAACAAAAATCAGCCATTGGATCTCGTTATTTCACGTTCAACTGATGCTCCCAAATTCACGCAGGTAATAATGGAGTTTCCCGCCAAATTTGAAATTCGAATCTGTGAAGAAAGGGGGCGCACCCTATCCAGAGTAGGGGTGCCTTTAGAAGATGCCTTAAGGGGTGTCCTGTGGGTTCCCCTTATCCAAACCGGGGGTCCGAATAGCAAGTGTCCTCCAGGTGCTTTCCGACAACTTTTCGAGCAATTTTTTCCAAAAATGTTTATTGGCCAAAAATACCTACAAAGAAATAAAACACCATAATAAGTACAAAAATAAGCCCTAGCAATATATAGACTCGAGACAAATCGGACACAAAAAATGTGTCTATCAAATACCCCCAAACCTATTATTTGCTAGTCCTCGAGAAAAAATAAAATATAAATAAAATCCTAACTCACTGTCGCAGGCATCGTCGATTGCATTTAGCGTATGCAATCAGCCTTTAAACCCCTAAGTGTCCCTAGTGGCGGGGTGTTGTCTCCAGAGGGCTTACCAGAGGTATACCCACAAAACCTTTATACTCCAGACCCTAACTATCTATACAGAACCTTAGAAGGCACTAAAGAATTTCCTTGGTTGGCATACTTATTGACTACAAGAGCAAGTACCCTGATGCGAAATTCCAGTTGTTGTACACGAGTTTGCACTCAAGAATACTAAAATTCATATATAAGTGACAGAGCTCTACTCAGATTGTTGCACTATGGACATCAATATCCGGAGTCAAAACTAATCACATGGATAAATCAAGAAGATCGATATAGAAAAACATAGATGGTTTTGATGTTTACTAGGTGAATGGTGTTTCTCATATCTGCCTGAAGGCCTCCGCCAAAATGAACCTATCCTAATGGACTGAGATATCAGTCTGACTAATATCAACACACTGGCATATACAAGGGTACCAGTAGTCGATAATCCTAACTCTAGGTCAACACAACTGACATATATAAGGGTTCCAGTGGTCAAATTTATTTAATTTATTCCAGTTGGTCAAATGGTCTGGTCTTTTTTTTTTTGTATGTCAATCACTCTAATTCACCCTAGCATTGGTAACAACTTGAATCGTGAGCCCCACCTAATCACTTAGAGAAACATAGTTTAAAAACAAAACAAAATAAAAACAGAAGTGAAAAGGACTCAACGAGATATGGTGAAACTATCATGTTATTTCTAACGCCTGAGCTCTGTGCTTTTATGAATAGACTCTTTAGATGTTGCCATCTAGTCAGATTGGTTCCTCAACTCCTACAACCAAAATGCTTCCATCCACTTAGATTGGTTAGTGCCATCCTTAATAGGGATAAATTTCTAGGCTCTGGAGTTTATTTATTGCAACGAAAAGGTAACAAAAATTTCTACCCCACCCCCAAACTTAAATCTAACATTTCCCTCAATGTTTCTAATCAAAGAACAGTACCAAAAATATAAGTAACATGAGGAAATGGTAAAGAGAGAAGTCGGAAAGATAGTACCTGGGTGAAGTGTAACCAAAAACCTACAAAAATATTATACAACATACAAAATCGCCTCGATGGTCAATCAAGGTAAACAGGGTCCTCTAGAGGGACCTCCTCAACATCACCTGTAGGAAAAGGCTCTAAAAAGGGCTTCAATTGCTGACCATTAACCTTCGAAGAAATACTACCATATGGTGTCTCAATCTCAACGACACCATGAGGAAAAACAGTACGGACCACAAAAGGACCGGTCCACCGAGGGTGCAAATTCCCGGGGAATAGATGCAAACGAGTGTCATACAGAAGAACTTTTTGACCTGGAGAAAATGACTTTCTTACAATATTCCTATCATGCACAAGTTTCATTTTGTTCTTATACTCCTTAGCACTATCGTATGCATCTCTACGAATCTCGTCCAACTCATTGAGCTGGAGCTTTCTTTGAGATCCTGCCTTGTCAAGTGAAAAGTTTAAGTTCTTAATAGCCCAATAGGCTCGATGCTCTAACTCAACAGGCAAGTGATATGCCTTGCCAAACACTAAACGATAAGGTGACATTCCAATGGGTGTCTTAAACGCAGTATGGTAAGCCCATAAGGCATCAGTAAGCCTCGACGAACAGTCTTTCCTATTTGGATTAACTGTTTTCTCTAGAATACGTTTAATTTCCCTATTGGAAACCTCTACCTGACCACTAGTCTGAGGGTGATATGGGGTTGCTACTTTATGGGTAATATCGTATTATTTCATTAAAAAAGCAAATGTTCTATTACAAAAGTCTG
This sequence comes from Papaver somniferum, assembly GCF_003573695.1. NCBI lineage: Eukaryota > Viridiplantae > Streptophyta > Magnoliopsida > Ranunculales > Papaveraceae > Papaver > Papaver somniferum. The sequence continues at coordinate 110,811,529 of NC_039359.1, read as the reverse complement.
AACCTCCATCACTAATTATAGCTCGCGGCGTACCAAAACGTGTAAGTATATTCTCTTTCAAAAACTGGACTACGACCCTGTGGTCATTCGTTTTACACGGAACCTCCTCAACCCACTTAGACACATAGTCTACAGTGACAAGTATGTAAAGATAACCAAACGAAATAGGAAATGGACCCATAAAATCAGTGCCCCACACATCAAAGACCTCAATCACTAAAATAGGGTTCAAAGGCATCATATTTATACGGGAAATGGTTCCTAACTTCTGGCAACGCTCACAAGAAACACAATGACTATGGGAAAATCCACACTGCAAAATCTTAGCAGCAGTCTTCTTAGCACTAAAATGACCCCCACATGCATGTTCATGACAAAAGGAGATGATACTAGACTGGTCACTCTCAGATACACATCTCCTAATAATCTGGTCCGGACAATACTTAAACAGATAAGGATCGTCCCAAAATAAATGCTTAACCTCGGCTAAAAACTTAGAACGATCTTGCTTACCCCAATGTTGAGGGGTTCGACCAGTAACAAGATAATTCACTATATTTGCATACCAAGGTGATTGGGAAACAGAGAACAATTGTTCATAAGGAAAGCTATCCCTTATAGGAAGGGAATCACTAGGGGAACTAACAACTAGCCTAGACAAGTGGTCTGCTTCTACATTTTCAACACCTTTTTTGTCTCTAATGTCTGGGGAATATTCCTGTAAAAATAGGATCCATCTAATCAATCTAGGTTTGGTATCCTTCTTAGATAAAGGTATTTCAAATCAGCATGATCTGTATAGATTATGATCTTAGAACCTAATAGGTAGGACCTAAACTTATCCAAGGCAAACACGATGGCTAAAAGTTTCTTCTCGGTAGTTGTGTAGTTCATTTGGGCATCATTCAGAGTTTTGCTAGCATAATAAATCACATGAAGTAATTTGTTTTCTCGTTGTCCTAAAACGACACCTATAGCATAATCTGAAGAATCACACATAATCTCAAAGGGTAGGTTCCAGTTAGGTGCCTGGACTATCGGGGCAGTAGTGAGTAAAGTTTTAAGCTTCTGAAAAGCCTCTAAACAAGCATCATCAAAGACAAACTTAACATCTTTTGCAAGAAAATTGCAAAGAGGTCTAGAAATCAAGCTAAAATCCTTAATGAATCGACGGTAAAAACCTGCATGCCCTAGGAATGACCTAATATCTTTTACGGTTTTTGGGACCTGTAAAGTCTTAATAAGGTCAACTTTGGCTTTGTCTACCTCTATACCCTTTGAAGAGACGATGTGCCCTAACACAATTCCTGATTTAACCATGAAATGGCATTTTCCCCTATTAAGAACTAAATTTTTTTCCTTACACCTAGTCAACATTAATGTCAAATGATGCAAGCACTCATCGAAAGATGAACCAAACACTGAAAAATCATCCATAAAGACCTCTAAGAACCATTCTACCATATCAGAAAATATGCTCATCATACAACGTTGAAAAGTTGCAGGGGCATTACATAGCCCGAAAGGCATGCGTCTATACGCAAAGGTACCAAAGGGACAGGTAAAGTGGTTTTCTCTTGGTCTTTTGGGGCAATAACAATCTGATTATGACCGGAGTAGCCATCTAAGAAGCAATAGTGACTATGTCCAGCTAATCGCTCTAGCATTTGGTCGATAAAAGGAAGGGGAAAGTGATCCTTCCTTGTGACCTTGTTCAATTTCCTATAGTCAATACACACACGCCATCCCGTGGTCACTCGGGTTGGGATTAATTCATTATTATCATTCTGGACTACCGTGATACCTGATTTCTTGGGGACAACCTGAACAGGGCTGACCCACTTACTGTCTGAAATTGGGTAAATAATACCCGCATCTAACAACTTAAGCACCTCTTTTCGAAATACCTCTTTCATGTTAGGGTTCAGTCGACGTTGCATCTCTCTAGAAAGTTTGGAGTCTTCCTCTAAATGAATCTGATGCATACATACAGTAGAACTTATACCCTTAATGTCTGCTATAGTCCACCCTAAAGCTTCCTTATTGTCTTGAAGTACATTTACTAGCCTACTTTCCTGATCACTATCCAAATCGGAAGCTACAATCATAGGTAAAGTCTCAGATGGGCCTAAAAACACATACTTTAGAGTATCGGGTAGTGGTTTAAGGTCCAACTTTGGGGGCTCTTCTAAAGAAGGAATTAGGGTAGTCTTAGAAACTGGTAATGGTTCGAACCTAGCTTTCCATATATCAGTGTCTAACACAGGGGTAGAATCTAATAGAGCATTCACCTAATCAATAGTGCTATCGTCGTCAAAATCTAAACCAAAATGGGATAAACAACTTTCTAATGGGTCTTCAGACAAGATGTTTGGTAATGACTCCTGAACTAAGGATTCTATCATGTTCACATCCTCAACACATATGTCATCTAGCTCATGAGGTTGCTTACTGACATTAAAAATGTTCATCACCATAGTCATATTACCAAAAGATAAACTCATCACTCCATATCGACAGTTAATGATCGCATTAGACGTAGCTAAAAATGGGCGACCTAAAATCACAGGTATCTGGTTCTCTGGGTCAGGGACAGGTTGGGTATCTAGGACCACGAAATCCAGTGGATAAATAAACTTGTCGACCTCAATAAGAACATCCTCGATAACACCTCGAGGGATTTTAACAGACCTATCAGCTAACTGCAGTGTCATATGAGTAGGTTTTATTTCACCAAGTCCTAGCTGTAAGTATACATGGAATGGCAGTAAGTTCACACTGGCTCCTAAGTCAAGTAAAGCTTTTTATACCCGGAAGTTACCTATTGTGCAAGCAATGGTAGGAGAACCGGGGTCTTTGTACTTTGGAGTTGTGGTGTTCTGAATGATTGAACTTACGTGACTAGATAAAAAAGGCTTTCTTATGGACTCTAAGTTTTCGATTTCGCGTACACATATCCTTAAGGAACTTGGCATAGGCAGGAATTTTCCTAATTGCATCTAATAAAGGAAGGTTTATGGTAACTTGCTTAAAAACCTCCACTATGTCATTAAAGTTTGATTCCTTCTTTGTTGGTACTAATAGCTGAGGAAATGGGGCTCTAGGCATAGAATCAGACCTCTTAGGAACTGAGTTGGCATCATCAGAAATTTTATCAGTTTCCTTAGCTAGTGGTCCTGAGGGGTGAACTACAATATGTTCACTATCGGGCATGGTTACCTGATTGTCTACTATTCTACCACTCCTAAGGGTTCTAATAGCATTCAATTGATTCGATGGTTTTGTACCTACTTCATGAACTCCTCTAGGATTGGGATTAGTCTGACTAGGGAACCTACCATTATCTCTCTCACTTAAGGTCTTAGCTATTTGGCCGACTTCAAGTTCTAACTTAGCAAGGCTCTGAGCATTAGTTTGAAAATTTTGCTTGGTTTCCTGTTGAAAACTAACATGGCTCTGTGCTAACATTTCCTGAGTTTTTGCTAACGTATTAATAGATTCCTCTAATCTAGTCGTTTTATTTTCTGGGCCTTATGTATTCCTAGTGTAGCCAAAACCTTGGGGAGCATTAGAATTATTAGACTGACCCTGACTCTGGCCCTTAGACCATGAAAAGTTCGGATGGTTCCTCCAACCAGGATTATAGGTTTCTGAATATGGGTCAAACTTCTGACGATTATCAAACCCAGTGTTATTATATAGAGCATTGGCTTGCTCTTAATTATTATGGACTTCCCAAAGAGGCTCCAGTCTACCACTAGTATTACCCACTTCTAAAGCTTCTAACCTTTTCGTTATAGCAGCAATTTTGGCATCTGATTCATAACCTCCTTCTACCCTATTAACGTTTCCTCTGCTAAGAAGAATTGTTATCTGGGGTTCCCTGCTACTTTCCCATTGTTGGGTTTTCTCGGAGACTTCATGCAAATATGTCATCGCGTCATCAACTGTTTGGTTCTCAAATCCACCAGTACACATAGATTCTACTGTGGTTGTGGTGGGATAATCTAAACCCTTATAAAGGATCTGAACTAACCTAACCTTCTCTAAACCATGATGAGGACATTGAGATGATAAATCATTGAACCTTTCCAAATACATATACAAAGTTTCTCCCTCCTGTTGAGAAAACGTGCAGATTTGCGTTCTAATAGACGATGTTTTGTGCCTAGAGAAAAACTTGTTCAAAAAGGCAGATGTAAGTTGTTCATATGTTTCGATTGACCCGGAAGCCAAACTATATATCCACGATTTAGCTTTATCTTTCATGGAAAAGGGGAATAACCTAAGTTTCAAAGCATCATCATCTAGGTTTCTAATCCTGAGGGTACTACAAATTTCCTCAAAGTCCCTAACATGGAAATAGGGGTTTTCATTTTCTTTCCCTAAAAAGATTGGGAGCAGCTGTAAGGTACCAGGTTTAAGTTCATAAGTTTCTTCCGTCTCAGCTAACCTGATACATGAGGGACGAGTAGTCCTAGTTGGATTCAACAAAGCTTTCAAAGTTGTCATTTCTGGCGCTATCGGAGCAACAAGGATTCTCTCCTCAGTCAAAGGACGTTCAAAAATAGACTCTTCAAAAGTAGGACTCTCTAGATTAAGGTAATCGAGACGCTTCGAACTACTAGGTTTCTCTTTAACAAATCTACCTAGTGCGTCTCTTTTACGTTCAGGCATACAATAGAATTTTCTAAATTGGAAGGGTAAGCTAACACAGATCAAGGTCGACTCAACCAAATCAAACTATTGATTTCTAGCAAACAAAAAGCATGATGGCTCCACTTAGATTGTTTCTAGACCAGCTTCTAATCCTTCGAACGGGAATTCGTTACAATTTAAGCAAAACCCTCTGGAATCAATCCGAGTTAATGTAAGTTGAATAGAGGCGAGGGAAGCTCGGTGGAGCTTTGATACCCAAGGCCTCACCGGTATTACAAGGCGGCGCAGTCACGCGTTCAATTTATAGAAACCGTCAAGAACTTCGAATACTTTTATTTTCTGAACTTATTTTCTTAGGTAACTTTCCTTGAATACTTTTATTTTCTGAACTTCTTTTCTTAGGTTTTTTTTTTGAAAGGCAGAAGAAACACCTAGTTTATGGTTCTGGTTTTTGGATTGATAGATGATTGCTTTTTGTAAGAGTTTTTGGAGTAATGGCTTTTTGATCAATTGATATGTCAAAATCTGAATTATGAATGTAAGTAGCAAAATCATTCAGGACCGTGAACATTGCATGAGAAAGGAAGAGACATGAAATCTTGGGATGATTGGGTCATCGGCTTCCATGATAAATGCGGAAATCTAAACAATAGGTCGTGTAAACATCATCTGGCAAACTTACTCGCTTTAGGGTCTTTCACCAGAACTGAGTCTTTAGGTAGTAAATCCGAGTCTTTACGTAATGCCATTCTTGCCACGGGAAGTCCCCGGTCGTTCTTTATTGTTGGTGGAACATATTTATGTTGATCCGTAGTAAGATGGAGAATTGCTAGTCCCCAGACGCAATTCTTCGGAAACCCCTCTTTTCTTGGACAATGCGCATCAAATCATGGAATTCGCTGGTAGGATGATGGAAACAAGAGTTCAATTTATAACCGATAGATTAATCTCCCACTGTGGTCGCTAATTGTTTGAGCGTGAAAATTGTTTCTGTTGATTTTGGCAATTTCGGGTGTGTGGGTGAGAAACGAATCTAAACCCTATACAATGTACTACACGTGAGTACTTTTGATTCGAGATATCAATCTGTACAATCCTGGCATAAACCATGAAATGGCCGTTCCAGGCTTGCTTCGGTCACAAAGTGAAGGAGAAGGGTTGGTCTTAGGGAGGGAAACGAAGAGAGTGTTGAGACCAGAATCGTTGATTCTGAAGGTGTGGTTGTTTATGACTTGTATTAGAAAGTGGAACTTGTTAGCAGAATGTAAAGCTACCAGGTGATTTCTAGATACCGTGTTGTTTCCGAACAAAACTTGTTTTTTGGTGGAAATAGGTGGGACCTAATTATACAAGTCATAGTGAAACGTACCCTGGTCTCGTAGGAAGTGGAAACGATTGAGTGGTGGAAGAAAAGAGTAACGTGTAACTGCCAGACGTTATGTTTCCATGATGAAGGAAGTGAATTCGTGTAACCGCCGGTCATTACTCTTCCATGATGAAGGAAATGAATTGTTTACACCGTTACTTTTCACCACCACTAATTATTATACTTCATGACACTTTCTTGTAACGGGCGCATTGCACGCTGCACGCTGTAAACCGCCAGAACAATACCCTGATGAGCATCCCCCAGTTTGTGACATATTTTGATATTTTGAGTGTTTTCATGGAAAACATGTAGCACTTTGCTACGTATGGCAAGTTAAAATTGAGAGGCTTGCCACAGGTAAATAGCATGTAACGCTAGGCTCGTCTTGGATAGTCGACTATAATTTTTCGCGAGCTCATGAGTTCGGTGGCGAACTTGGATGGCTGAGATTGCATCTCATGAAGAAGGATGGCCATTGATTATGGCCACATCTTGTTATACAACGAAGTGGCGTCATCCACATTCTAATGGCATGACAGTGGCGTAGTCATGGCATGGAGGCATAGTGGCATGCTAGTAGACGCGGCATAGTTGTATGCCAGTGATGTTGCGTCATGGACAAAGATAAAAATTGGCTTCGCAGCCAAAGTTAGGGTTTGGCTTCGTGGAAGGATTTGGCGTGGCCAAGTCTTGGCACCGTGGAAGGATTTGCGCGTGGCCAAGTCTTGGCGCCCTTGGAAGGACTTGGCATGGCCAAGTCTTGGCGCCGTTGGAAGGATTTGGCGTGGCCAAGTCTTGGCGTCGTGGAAGGATTTGGGCGTGGCCAAAGCTTGGAGCCGTGGAAGGATTTGGGCGTGGCCAAAGCTTGGCGTCGTGGAAGAATTCTCCGTGGAAGAATTAGCGCTTGGCGTGGCCAAGGAGCCGTGGAAGAATTCTTCATGGGAGGATTAGTGCTTGGCGCGGCCAAGGCGTCGTGGAAGAATTAAGGCTTGGCATGGCCAAGGCGTCGTGGAAGAATTCTCCGTGAAAGAATTAGGGCCTGTCGTGGCCAAGGCTTCTTGGAGTCGGACCCACATGTGGTGTGGAAACGGTGGCCTTGTTGCCACGCCAATCTCGTTGCCTTCGGAACGTTATTTGGCTTTGGTAGAAATTTGATCAAATTAGGGTTTGTTGAATACCCTAATTAGTGCACGTGGCGTGCGGCTGCGGCATGGCGCTACTTTTGTGAAAATGGCGTCATGGCTATGCCAAAGGAACCATGAAAAGGCCATAGTGTAGAAACGGCCACAGGAGTAGGAATTGCCGTGTGGTGGCTATTTAAGGCAGGTTGCCACGAAGTTGGCATGTTGCGAAGTTGCCGCGGTTGGGTACGTTTAGCCTTTAATGTATGGTGGCAAGTTTAGAATAACCTGATTGGCCACAAAAAGGGGGCCGAAAAAACATAAGGCGTGACCACACTTCTGGTGAGGGTGTGGCGCATTTAAGGCGACCTGATTGGTTAGTGGGAAGTGGGTCCGGCAAGCTAGGGCGTGGCCGCACTTCCAGTGCGCTTCGGAAGATTTAATTAATTTTGACAAGCAAGGTCTAGTGCGTTGCGCGAGGCGCGAAACCCTAACTTCTGCAATTTAGTCAGGACGATTGACTGAATTCTATGTGTCGACACAGAGTTCTTTTAAGTTCGTTGTCAGAGAGAAGCATGCTTTTCTGATTGAATACCTTATGCAAAGATCTTATTCTTGATACTTGAAGATTCGTGCTACTCTGCTGTGAGTGAACACAAATCGCCATGCCATATTGATAGACGTATTTATGTGTCTATTTGATATCAATTTCTATATTTTTAGTACCCATTTTTGTACTTATTTGATTATTTTATGTTTTTGTAGGTGTTTTTGGAGAAATAGGCTTTTGCGGCAAAATTGGCTCGAAAAGTACCCCCGTAGAAAGTATTAAAGGCACCCCAAAAATGCGCTGAAGGCACCCTGAAAATTTACTATCTACGCCCCAAAATTTACTATTTGCACCCCCCAGGTGCTAAAGGGAGACCAGCCACGGATAAAGGGGAGGTCACTTCCTTCCCAAATTCAAATCAGAAAAAGGAAGGAAAAATTGTTTCTCACGGACAAAATTAAGGTTGAGGATTTGGTCGACTTTTGTGAAGATTGAAGGACTGAAATTGATTGGGTTTATTTCTTAAGCCAAAACAGGCCTGTTAAAGTCGTTGGATTGAACCCAAATTGGCTAGAAATCGAGTTGGAGCAAAACAGGGGAGTGAGTTTACACGGGTCCCTGCATGATTTATTTTTGGAATTCCAGGGAGACTAAAGGCGAGATATTCTTTCCAAAGGTACATATCTATCTAAGGAAGAGTTTGGGAGAAGTTGGGAAGTTCAGAAACGCGTGAAACAAGTAAGGGAAGAAATTATTGTCGTGACTTCCATGGAAAGAAAAGAAGAAATTTAATCGGGATTTCGAGGTTTCTGAATGGTATAAAAGGCCTTGTCGAGTTCCAGGGAAGAGTATTGAAGTTTAGAAGAAGTTAGGGGTCGTTTAGAACACCACATAGATCAACATGAGGAGTTGCGGGAAATCGAATTCTGCTGCTGCTGCTGAAGAACACGAAGAACATTAGACGCACAAGAATAGTTATTATTCTACAACATAGCCCTTCTATCGTTTCTTTTAACAGTTCCTTATTGCAACAGCCTCTGTAACAGTCAGTTTGTAATGCCGATAAAGCGTTTCAAACAGTCTGCTTTAGTAGTTTTCTCTTATTTTTCATCCTTTTGAGCTATGAACACCTATTTTGAGCACGTGAATAATATGAGGAGCTAAACTCCTTAGCCGAGGCGATGGAGGAAGCCATTGTTCCATGAAAAGTGGTATATTTCTATTTAATTATTTCTTGCAATTTCTTTAATGATTATTTGCATGGAACTAATATTGGAAAATTGATTTTTATTGAATGATTGTGATTCGTTTTGATGGAGCATGCTTAGTTTAAGACTTTTGATGTTTCATGCTTGATGACTTCGAAAATCTATTAGAAGCAATAAATTAAAATCACTTTAAACGCAAAGAATTGCATGAATATTGATTGGATTGAATCACTTAATTGGTCAATGGTGGAATCCTGAGTCTTGGTTCTTTTAAAATCTTGATAACAACTTCAATTTGCAATATTAGAATTAGAATTTCAATCTAAAATCGAATCTCTACAAGTCTGAGAAACGAACTTTATTACCACTTTCTACAATAAGTTTCAAAACCCATCACATATCAACATTTAAGAGTTCAGCCGGAGAACATAGCATAGAAGGCATTCAGAGGAACTTATATTAAGTGAATATGCGCGAGGCGCCGAAATTTACAGAACATCTGGGATTCGCCAGTCTGGATAAATTTCATGTAAGTATATTGAGCGGCTCAATAAATTTTCTAGTAGACAGGTTAGCACACGTGGCTCTGTTTCCTTGCAGAGTGACGTCACATCAGATGCAAGGTTTTACGATTTTGACCCTAAGATAAAAACCATCATCAACAAAGATATAAGTACTTCTAATAACCCTATGCTTGAAGAGGGTTTCTATGCAATTCTGCCTACTATCATCTCTCATGAGGATAATGTCATACTTACTTGTCTTCCCAGCAATGAAGAAATTTTCAACACTCTCAAGAGTATGGAGAACTAGAGTGCACCAGGTCATGAGGGGTTCCAAGATGGTTTTTAAAAAAGTCAGTGGAGTGTAGTAGGTGAAACTGTTTGTCTCATGGTTTCCAGGTTTTTTCAGACCAAGCACATTCTATTGTAGATAAACAAAAATTATATCTCCTTAACTCCAAAGAAGAAAAAACCTATTTGTGTTGCTGATGGTAGACCAATTGGTCTATGTAACACATCTTACAATATTATTTCAAAAATCCTTGTAAACATAATTTAGCCTATAATGGATAAGATTATTTCACCATATTAAGCTGCTTATGTTTCTGAGAGACTAATCAGTGACAACACAATGATTACTCAGGAAATTTTTCACTCTATGAAGAAGAAAAAAGGCCAGATAGGTTGGTTGGCTCTTAAGGTTGACATGTCCAAAGCTTTTGATATACTAGAATGAGACTTCCTCATCAAGGTTCTCAAGTATTTTGGCTTCAGTAATGATTTCTGTGACCTCATATATCAATGCATTAGATCCACATCTCTATCAGTGAGTCTAAATGGTTCTCCTTGTAATCGATTATATCATACAAGGGGTATTATACAAGGTGACCCTCTGTCACCTTATCTATTTATTTTATCTATGAAGTTTCTCTCAAGACATCTTGTAGCTGCTCAGCAGAATAACCGCATCAAAGGAATAAAGTGGCTGCCACTTGACCAGCCATTAATCATTTTCTTTTTGCATATGAGTGCTTGATTTCCACTCAAGCAAACCTCACTTCAGTCAACAATCATTTGGAGCTTCTTCATAACTTCAGTTCTCACTCAAATTCTTTTCAAATAATTAACTTTGAAAAATTTGTTGTTCATTTCAGTAAAAGAACTAAACCAGAAGTTGCTGCAACTCTCACTCAAATTCTTGGTGTTAAGGTCATGAAATCCATGGAAAAATACTTAGGGTTTCCTCTCATAATTGGTTACTCTAAAAATGAAACTTTCAACGCTATTGATTGGTAATATATTACTATCTGCAATTCCACTACTCTTTCTCAAGCTGACAGGTCTACAGTGATAAAGCATGTTCTCAACTCTCTTCATGTTTATCAAATGAGCTCTTTCAAGTTACCTGATCAGCAGATTACAAAGCTTACAAACCATACAAAGAAATTTCTTTTGGGGCCATTCTTCTACTAGAGGTTTCAATCCAATTGCTTATTCTCAAATGTGTAAATCAAACGACAGTGGCAGTGTTGCTTTCAGGGATCTGGAGAAACTCAATTTAGCACTTCTTACTAGATTAGCTTGGAGAATTTGTACAAAAGATGAGAAATTACGGATTCAAATCCTTGGCAACAAATATTTTAAATTGGGTAATTTACTTCATCAAAAAATTGAAGAAAATAATTGTTCATATATGTGGAATGAAATTACTAAAGGTCTTCAGATCATCCAACAAAGCTATTTCATGGAGATCAATAATGGCAGAACAACCAAAATTTGGTTGGATAAACGGATACCAGGTATGAACCACCCATCATTACCTATTAATTATTTACACATATTCTATCAAGATGTTTCTGATCTTATTCTTCCAGATACAAGCACTTGGAATGTTGCTCTTTTAGATTAGTTATTTGATAGTGATACTTCAAGAAGAATCCAAGCTTTATTTATTGATGTTGAGAAAGAAGATGAAATGATTTGGACTCCTGCTAAGAATGGAAATTTCCCAGTTGAAAGTGCTTGTAATCACCTCACAACATGTTCAACAGAGGTTCAAGTCAATGGAAGAAGCATTCATACAGAAGTTTGGAAAACTTTATGGAAATCTAGTGTTGCCCAAAGGGTAAAGCTATTTTCCTGGAAATGCATACATGAACGCCATCCAACAAGATACAAACTTGGTGCTTTTAATGGTTATATTGATATTCACTGTGGTTCTTGTGGTAATCACGCTGAAACTATGGAGAATCTCCTTTTCAATTGCACACATGCTCGAACTGTATGGAGAGGAATTAATATAGATATTGATGCAGTCGGAAGCCAATGCAATAGCGTATCCGAATGGGTTACTAGCTAGTTCACAGGAAATGAAGATAACTTAGATGACAGATGGGTCTTTTTTTTAATAATTGGTACATGGATCATCTGGAATAACAGATGCGATACAGTATTTCATGGGGTTTCTCTTAATCCCTTCACATCTATTAACAAAATCCGCTACCACCTAAGTTCTCATTTGCATGAAAATTTAGATAGTGTTCCGAACTGCATTAATGATAGCATCTCTCATTGGTTGCCTCCTGAGCAAGGTATTCTTAAATTTAACGTAGATACATCCTTTGATCATATTACTAGAATAAAACTGGCATTGTTTTGCGTGATTACACAGGAGCATGCTAAGAAAGCTGAAGTACCTATGGTGATGGAGTCTCACGTCCAGAACAAGGAGAGTGCTTAGCCACAAGGGAAGCGCTACTGTGGGCTAAAGATTTGCATTCATATTGAAACTGATACACAACTGGTTGTCAAAGCCATTACTGAAGATCCATTGTCTATGCAGCGGGAGAATAGAAATCTAATAAAAGAAATTTCTTTAATTCTTATAATCTCTTTCATCAGCAGAGATGACAATCAAGTTGCGAATGTAGTTGTTAAATCTGTTAGAGATGAAGCCATAAGCAGTTTGATAATTTTTCTGCATCCATATGTGATCTTCTTGCGAAAGATCAAAACACTACTTTCCAATAAGCAATAAATTTCTTGTTATATAAAAAAAAAAAGGCTCGCAATGCAGATGAGCTGGGCGGACAACTCCAATCATAGGACCCCTTATAATCCATACACTCACTCAAAAATACATATAAATCATCATACACTACAAGAGGTCATTTATAATCATCTTACAATTAATAAGCACCACTACAAGAGGCCATTTATAATCATCTTAAAATTAACAAGCGCCCTATGGTGCCCCAATCTTACACATTTTCATCGACAAAAATAAAGAAGACAATAAGTTTAATACGCACCGGCACAAATCTAGTATCATTAAAAGGTATACGGGTTTAATTAACAAAAGTAACAGACAGAGAGAAGGTCACAAAGATGAGAGTATTACAAGAGGTTTAAAAGTATAACAACACCTTAAAAACAGAAGTGAAGAACACATTCAGAAAAGAGAAAACGCCCAGGTCAAGCCCTAGTAATAACTTACATAACACAGCACATGACATTTAATCCAGAATTTGAATCCAGGTGACCCCAACTTCAACTACATAACTTAATGATCCGCAAGCGGCCCACGTCTCTGCTCCAAAAACTATAGCAGCAACAGAGGAAAATGAATCATTAGAAAAATTACAAAGTGCGAAGTTGCATAGAATCAGATGGAAGGGGGTGGGGGGGAACTTGCCATCATGTTTTCCTGTTTAAGGGCCTGTAAGTTTGCATGTTTTTGCGAGATATGATAAGCATAAACTGCAACTGCAGTACCCACAATAACAGCCTTAAACTTATCAGCTGCACCATGTTTTGCTTTACATTCTGCAGAAAGTTTCTGAAGAAGACGCAATTTTCAGCGTCAACTTAGTAAGTGTTAGCATTCATCACGAAATGGTGCACGAGATAAAAGCATGTGGTGAAGCTCAATCTTTCTTTTCGTTTTCTTTTTAAACAATTTTAAGGGTGAAAAAGTCATGTTCTATACCAGTTGTTTAAATTTTAAATGGAAATAAAAACTGTTCAAACCTACAAAGCTTTGACATTATGGATACAGGATAGTATACTGCTACTAATACTAATATCAGCAAGAGAAAAGGAAGCAGTTACCTGATGGCGCCTAAATTCAGCTTTGAGGTCCTCTAGCTTTTGTTTAGCGAGATCTCCCTTCTTGACAATTTCAGCTTCATATTTCAAAACATTTTGTGTCTTAACTACAGCCTGAGCATAATAATAACAATAAATAGATAAATCAGCTCAATGCAACACCATTATAAGATTATGAGAATAAAAACTCAAATTAGTGGTGAAATTTTCACAAACCGGATTAGCGAAAAAGTTTCTAACCCCTTCTCCTCCTTTCAACAGACTGTGAGTTAAAATATAATTTCTAACTCTTCTCATAACCATGATTTCTGCTTTATCCTTGTCTCGTCCTCTTCTTCGTCTATGTTCTACATTGAAGAGCAGCAGAATACAAAAAAAAAAAAGGATGGTAAAAAATTTCGATAAAAGACGTTATATTTCATCACCTCCCCTCCAACCCACAGAAAAACCTAAACATGGATTATAGAAAACAACACCACCACCACCACCAACAACAACAAACTTCCTGTATTATGCCGGTCTCTAATCAGATAATACCAAAACAAAATTTTCAAAGGAATTAAAAAAAAAATCCTAATTTAGAAGAAAACCCTAACAGAGGTGTATTGGATCATAATTTATCTAGATAAAATTAGATACTAGTTTTGCACGAATCTAGTGGATTTATAATGTTACTTAAAGAATCTTTAAGATTCTTGTAGATATATGATTGTGGATTATACTAGATAGTCTTTTGGAGAAATTATATTTTTAAAAATTGAAGTATATTGCCAATTAGTAATATATATGAAAAACCAGGGTCATCCTGATTCCCTAGAAGAAAAGAAAATCCAAAAGTTGAGGTGGTGGGTGGAGGTGGTGATGGGTGGTGGTGGTTGGTGTGCGTGGTGTAGTGGTGGCGGTGATGGTTGGTGGTGGTCAGTGGTGGTGGTGGTGGTGGGCATGGGCGGTGGTGGTTGGTGTGTGGCGGTGATGGTTGGTGGTGGCGGAAGTGGTCGATGGTGGTGGTTGTGCTGGTGTTGGTTGGTGGTATGTGGTGGTGGTGGTGATTTGCAGTGGTGGTGGAAAAACATAGCATTTTCTGATAAAAAAAAATTGTCCATAAGAATCCATGAAACTCTTGTGGTTTGGGTTAAAACTGATATCAGATAATAACATACATATTTTGCCTACAAATATCTATAAGAATCCATATATATCATGTTCTTTAAACTTATACAAAGCCTTTAGTTGGTAACCTAGCAACAAGCTGGGCCCCAACACCTCTTTGAATAGCAATGCCTAATGTATGAAAAATAAAATTACCAAAACCACTACTAAAATCGTTATTAACAATACAATTCTTCAGGCGCTTGAAAAAACACAAAGTATCTTCGCCAAGTTCCCCAAGAGTAGAAAACGCAAAGGCGTTTAATTTATAAACTTGCGTTTGCTCCTATTGTAAATCATTAATTATCCAAATAATTAATCTTTTTTCAATTTTAAAATTATTATTATTATTAGGTAAAGAGTATTACATAACTAGTTGGAAGCCTAACAAGCCAAGCTCCAACAACGTACTACTACATTAATTGAACAGGTTGCCGTGTTAGCCTACCAGCGAGCCTCATGGGTAACCTAACCAATGGAGCCGAAGCAGATGGGGGGTCTGAGATTATTTCACGCCTCCTTTGTTATTGTAGATGTACGAATTCTCGGAATTACACCATATTATGGATCTACACATTGTGTTGATGAAGTGATAGCGGATACTCCTGATCTTAAATTGGTAGCAGTGGTGGAATAGAGATAGACCTTTTCTTTTGTGACCTCTGCAGGTGTCTTCCCATGACTCTACTGGTGTTGAACTTGTTGTCGACTATCTCCATACTGAAACAACGGCTACGCGAATCTTCACTTCGTCTTTCTGTGTGTGGACCCTTCGAGGCATTTCTTGCTCCATACAACACTTGTGGTGTCGCAGAAAAGGTGATTGTTCCATCCGGATCTCGAGAGAAGCCGCTACATTTTTCCAAGTAGTAGTCGCGTCTTGTGTCTCCACGCGGCTTTCTGGTCCTTTCATCTGGGAGATCTAGTGGTGCTCAGCCATCCAAGGTATTTCCAATAGCATTTCTTGAAAAAGCATTTTTGTGAAGCTTCTTAGTAGATGGAACATCGGGATTGAAATTGGTTGTTGAATCTAACGATTGAATTGAATCTAAGATCTACCCTTTTGAAATTGAGAAAACGGGAATGAATATTGAGAAACTGATTTTGCAACCGAGAGATCAATCTCCCATTGTGGTCGCCAATTGTTTGAGGGTGAAAATTGTTTCTGCTGGTTTTTGTAAATTCGGGTGTGTGTGGATGAGAAACGAATCTAAACCCTAAACAAATGCACTGCACGGGAGTACTTTAGATTCTAGAGATCAATCTGTAAAATTCTATCCTAAACCAAGACATGGCCGTTCAAGACTTGCTTCGGTCACAAAGTGAAGGAGATGAGGTTGATCTTAGGGAGGGAAGCGAATAAGGTGCTGAGATTGTGAAGGTGTTGGCTGTTTATGACTTGTATCAGAATGTTGAACTGGCTAGCATGATGTAAGCTATCAGTTCTGGGTGTTTCTGGATACAGTGTTAACAACAACTTGGTTTCTCGTGTTGTTTGAAAATAGGTTGAAGAACCTATTTATATAAGCCATTTGAGCGCAATCCTCATCTCGTAGGAAGTAGAGGAAGTTGAGTGATGGAATAGTGGGGGTCATGTAGGTGATTGTCACACGATCACGCCTTTGCCCACTTCCCTCATCACCGTTAACCTTCCACATTTCCTTCCACGTTCTCGTAATGGGCGGCGTTGCACGCTGCACGCTGTAAACCGCAAGACCAATACCTCAGTAAGTATCTACCAGTTTGTGACATGTTTGATGTCTCGAATGAGTGAGTCAAGTCGTGGGACCCGCGCGCATGAAATGGCATACGGTGCTATTAGGTTAAATAACTAAGTTATTTATGGAATTGATATTCATGAAATATCGTGCATGCTCGATGCATGTAATGCATCGCTTTTAAGAAAGAAGCTCAAAACAATCGATATACAAGAAGCATCGTTGTTTTAAAGCTTGATTGAATAAGTCGCGGATTAATTGTCTTAAAATGGCAGCACATCCGACCATCTTTGAGTGATCGTTTGGAGGCCGCACGACGGGAAATCATCTGGTCGATCACTCCATGTGACAGAGTGGCGGACGGTAATCACTGCGGCACTCCGTTGATCGCCTAGTTTTTAATCCAAGTCGTCCGACCAAGCTGGAGAAGTTGGACGGACGAGATGATTTACGACACATGTTTGTTACTGTTGAAAGAATTTAGGGTTTTTACAGGTGCGCAAACATCCCTCTTTGACTTGATCGAATCCAAGCATTGGCGCTATTTTTGAGTGGGCCGATCGGGCATGTGTGGAGACGGATCACTGGCGTGCATGCCTACACCTCCCGGTCCCACAAAGATTCGATATAGGCCACTCAACTTGACCGGCAAAGATGAGTGGTTGTGATCGATTTGCGACAGAAATATATCGCCGCAAAGGGTTTTAAAGTCGTGTGGCATGCCACCTTTGGGGCCTGCGTTTCAAGGCGCCGGACCCTAATCTGATAAGCTGGACGGTCACACGCAAAGGTTGGACCACGATGATCACGTTGACATCCTTGGGACCTATTGAGTCTATATCTACACGGTCTGTTTAGGCTGGTGAAGATGGATGGTCACGATCAATTTACGACATATGTGTGTTGCTGCAAACCCTAATTATGGTTTTGAAATAGCCACGCCCACGCGACTTTGACCAATAGGTTTGGTACACAGTTGGCCTCCTTTGGGGAGATCGATCACGTGGGGCCAATGTTTTGCTGACGGTGAACGTATGCGTACCTTCCTGATGGTCCTAGACGCGATCTAAGCCATCAAAATAGACTGGATAAGTTGGATGGTCGTGATCGATTTAAGACATCAGTGTATTTCCGCGACCCAATTTAGGGTTTGGAAACATCACACTTGTCATTGTTTGGGAAAGCGTTTCACTGCCCAATGGCCCCACCATGGGCAAGTCGTTCGAGCAAGGAGAAAGTAGGGCCGCCGGTGTGCATGTCAGTGTTTCCTTGATTATTCATGGTATGATCTAATCCTTCCAACCAAGCTGGCGAAGTTGGACGGTTGTGTTGATTTTAAGACCGTCTTGGACAGTCCATGCTCGACCGAGCTTCTCCCAAACAGCGCGACCACCCTACTTAGGGTTGGCGTTTGACAGCGCTGGAAGATGCATGGGTAATGTTTGGTCGGTTAGGTAATTAGTGGGCCTACCGTTGGTCATCATGATGATTGCCTATTCCTGCCAGGGTTTGGTTAGGCTTGTTAAATTGAGCGGCCAAACTTTATGGTCGTGATCGTTTCTGAGACTGATATGGACAGTTTATATTTCCCTTAAAGAAATTAAACATGTTCGACCGAGTTGTCTTTAATTAAAGGTGCGTCGATACGAACATCTCTTTGTCAGAGAGTGATGTAGCCTGTGTGGGTATTTTCATGCATATCTTAATACTGGCACTTCGAGAGATTCGTCCTACTCTGCTGAGAGTGAACACTTAATCGTCATGTCATGTCAATAATGAGAGTTCGACTGAGAACATAGCACGGAAAAATACTAGGCGGGTCATGCATTAAGGGGAAATGCTAGTAGAAGAAGGAATTCACATAATATTTTGGGATTTCTGCTACGCACACCATTCCGAGTGAATTTCACATATATTGAATTGCTCAATGAACGAGGAGGTTTTTTGCACTCGTCATTTTTCAAATGGTTTCACCCCTTGCAGGGTGACAGTGCATTAAATACTGGTTTTACAATTTTATCCTTGAACTAAAAACCACCATCAACATTAAGTTCCCTGCTTAGCACGTAATAGTTACACTATTGCGGGGTAAGCACTAGATGGTGACAGTTAAAGATAAAACTTATGAAACAAACTTAGATGTTACCAGGAGAGATGGGGTCGGCCTTTCCTTGGAACATGTCACGTTCAAGAGGCGTCCAGGTGAGCGTTCCCCTAGCATGATGTTGGTTGGCCCAGGTAGATTAGGTTTACGGTTGGTTGGGATTTCAAATCATTCATGATGATGTCATAATCCTCGACTCTGATGTGGACAAGCGCTATCATGAGAAATATCCTTAAGAGGCTGCTGAAGCAATTTCTGAAAAATATGTTGGAGAAGCTCCCAAAGAGAAAATTGATGTAGCTTTCGAGAAGGGCGTCGAAGCGGCTTCCGGAGAGGACGTTAAAGCATCTCCTGGAGAGGATTCTAGTGAAGGCACCATTGGCCCTGGCATTGACGACACTTCTTTTATGTTTAATAGTCTTTGTTTCATGCGGCTGGAGCCAGGGCTTGATCGAATAATAATCCCTCATTCGTGCTATAACTTCCATTTTTTATATCACGCATGTTGTACCTCCTTGAACAGGAGATACATGAGTCATATTTGTTAGGTGCGGAGGCTCTATCTCCAATTAATAGCGCGTGTGATATGATTGGACACGTCTGAAGAATTAATTGCAATCTGGGAGTACCGCGTACACTAGCTCGCTGCTTCCTGATTCTGTGAAAGGATTTCCCCAAAATATGAAAATTACAGATGGCGAAACTTGTTCCTAGGATCTAGGCACAATGAGGTGGTGATTGAGAGGTTGTTTTGTCATTGAAGCATCTGCACTTCAGGTTGAATGACGCTTTCCCTAAGAAGCATGTACTGGATACTTGATGATTTCTTTCAGTCATCTTGTTCTTTCTGATTATGATGATGATATGTTGGGGATGCTTGTATGGGCACAATCCTCCGGAGCCGTTAAGTGAGGTAGACAAGCTGAGAGGCGTTCCGTTGTCGACGTGTCGCTATCAAGTCTTCAAGGACTCCGTTTTAAGCAACATCCTTTGAATCGTCTTCTGAATCTTGGATGGTTGTGCGGAATGGGATGCGATGATAAGTCTCCAGTTATACTTCAGAATCGACGGCGTGGCTGGACACATGAAAACATCTCCGATTTGTACTTTGGATTCTTTGATGCACATGTACATCTTCATGTTGAGAATTTTATGCGGTTCGTAAAGCTTCAACAGTGATGATCACTGATATTAGAAATAAACCGGTTGAGGGACGTGAAAGAATCCTGTGATGGCAGTCCCCAGGTGTAATTATCCCGAGCTTATTTTCTCTTGAAAGACGTACTTCCATTGCATTTGTTGGTAAGGTGTTGAAGCGGCTTCAGGAGAGAGCGTGCGTTGAAGCGGCTTCTGAATCGTGCGTTGAAACGGCTTCTTCCGGAGAGAGTGTTGAAGCATCTTCTCTTTCAGTTTGACTTTCTTCTTGCAAATTATATGCTTCTTGATTGACTGTTTATCTTGTGGTTGAAGAAGTCCTTGACTGACGGTGAAGGAATTTCATACTGAGTCTCAGTCCCCAAGCGTGAGTTACATAGCTCTATCTTGTATGGTCGATGGGTTTACCATAGTAAATATATCACCATCTCGCCTCCGTACCGGTGACTTTATTACTTCTCCATGGGAAAGAAAAATATGCAGAAGTTCGGATTACCTCTGTTCGTAGTGGTTGTTGCTATGGTGAAGATTTTGGCGAGCAACAACAATTCTTGGCAGCAGCTGTGATCTGAAGAGACTGGCAGGGAGAGGCGTGGTAGCTACTTGCACGATGGAAGTCTTCATATAATGGTAGAGAGCGTCTCATTATTTGATGGAGAAGCTGACGATGGAACCGATAGCTTCCTTGATGTTCCCTCATGGAATGGAGAAGAGGGAGACAGTCCCTTGTCCACGAGTATCTATTGAGATTTCAACCTGATAGATGTTGTCACGTTGGGTCTCTGAATAAATAATGTGGGAGAGAGTTGAAGTTGATCCCAACGTTGACGAGGATCGTACGAGTTGCTGATCACGAGGCCTTCTTTGCGTCTACGTTGCGTTTCATAGACATCCATGCATGTCGCTGGTATTTAAACAACACATATGCTCCCTCGAATATGTCTACGTCTTTGTGCATCTTGGAATCTTAATGACATCGGGCTTGCGTCTCTCCAAATTCAACATCTTTGAGATGGGTAGTGCTAAGCAGTCTCCAGCGACGCTCTTTGCCTTTATCATCTTTGGATCGTGTCTTTGAGGAGTAGATAAGTCCCCTCATGCGAATGACTTAACTAATAGGTTATGAAAATATGATGAAGCTCTTGACATGGAGAGTCTGTGTGTACCTCTTAAGTTCATGGCACAACATCTTTTGGTAATCCAACTACTTCTTCTACGGGAGACAAAATTCTGAAAGCGTACCTCATAGATGTTGTTTCCGTCGAGCCAGATATGGAATATCTTGGACGTTGTTTTATCATTGTGGCAGTCGTGCATGTGGTACTGGATTTTAAGTGGGCGATTTTGGACGCGCATGATGTTGTATCTCGGTGGTTTTTCTCTTGCTGCTTCAGTGAAACCGCTTACAGAAGGTTGAAGGTTGTATTGCCTGTTGGTCCGACGTGTCGAAGAAGCTTTATCCTCCATTCATGTCATGAGCAGTGTGACTGGGTGCACTGAGGAGGTGATTTCAAACTTGGAGTTCCACTGAGATGTGTTTATGAAGTTTTAATTCAATGCTTCCTGGTTCTATGAAGGGTTTTCTAAAATCCAGAAGCTACCAGATGAAACAAAAGAAGTTCCCTCTGTGGACTTCATTGCTCGGAAAGAGGAGGAGATCGAGAGGTTATCCTTGGAATTGAATATGAAGCAGACTGTTCTCTGCGAAAATGAAAGGCGCTCTCTCCAAAAAGAATGAGTTGTTGCTGAAAGACTTC
Organism: Papaver somniferum; assembly: GCF_003573695.1. Taxonomy (NCBI): domain Eukaryota; kingdom Viridiplantae; phylum Streptophyta; class Magnoliopsida; order Ranunculales; family Papaveraceae; genus Papaver; species Papaver somniferum. The sequence continues at coordinate 110,790,129 of NC_039359.1, read as the reverse complement.
TTTTTAATACTTGTGCATTTTGTTTTATATTTCCCTTTTAGGTGTCTTGAGTGATGCAAGGAATTATTTTCATAGTTTGATTTTCTGGTTCTTGAACTAGTAGGTGATTGAATTTTTGAATTGGTTTATTTTTGAGATAACTTTATGAGTGACTTTCTGAAAAGGAATTATGTTTGAATCGGCTGAAAGCCGACATTCTGGTTTTGAATTCGATCATTCTAATTATCTCGTAAAAATTGCAAATGTTGCATAAAAAGGGAAACATGTAAAAGGAAGATAATGTGGTGTCTAAGAATAACTGCATCATTGACTTCCTTTCCTCGATATGGAACGCATGCGTCAAGTCCCCAGCAGGCTTTTAAAATGTAAAATTGTTTAACGAAACTTACTCGTTCACAAGGTCTCGGTTGAACGAGACTTGAATTCTCCAAGGGTGATCGCTTCGAATCCAAGTTGTTATGGCGCGCCTCGAGAAACCCATAGTTGGTTCGATCACTTCGATGAAACTGCGCACGTTAGTCTTTGAAGAAAGGGGGTAACTCTCCTGAGTTAAACTTGCTTTGGAGAATATGCTTCAGGCCGTTGCATTCACTGGTAAAGCGATGAGTGAATCTGTGGCAGTGTCAGTACCTCGATTCCGTCATCTCTTGATCATTTCGATGTTCGTTGTTTCGCTGAAACATTCTTCCTAACAAAGTGATTCTCCCAAACTGCGGATTCTTTCTCGACATAATGTCATGGGCATCGTTATTTTCTTGAGGCTGTTCTCTTGAAGTGTCGACTCCAGTAGACCTGAAGACGTCCCGGGCTCTCTCCTATCCGGGTTTACATAATAGGAGAACCCTTTATGATGATTTTAAGATGTGTCAAGCCTCCTTTGTTATTGTAGATGTACGAAATCTCGGAATTACACCATATTCTGGATCTACACGTTGTGTTGATGAAGTGATAGCGGATACTCCTGATCTTAAATTGGTAGCAGTGGTGGAATAGAGATAAACCTTTTCTTTTGTGACCTCTGCAGGTATCTTCCCAGGACTCCACTGGTGTTGAACTTGTTGTCGACTATCTCCGTACTGAAACAATGGCTACGCGAATCTTCACTTCATCTTTCTGGGTGTGGACCCTTTGAGGCATTTCTTGCTCCATACAACACTTGTGGTGTTGCATAAAAGGTGATTGCTCCATCAGGATCTTGAGAGAATCCGTTGCGTTTTTCCAAATAGTAGTCGCGTCTTGTGTCTCCATGCGGCTTTCTGGTCCTTTTATTTGGGAGATCTACTGGTGCGCAGCTATCCAAGGTATTTCCAGTATCATTGCTTGAAAATGCATTTTTGTGAAGCTTCTTAGTGAATGAAACACCGGGATTGAAATTGGTTGTTGAATCTAATGATTGAATTGAATCTAAGATCTACCCTTTTGAAATTGAGAAAACTGGAATGAATCTTGAGAAACTGATTTTGCAACCGAGAGATCAATCTCCCAATGTGGTCACCAATTGTTTGAGGGTGAAAACTGTTTCTGCTGGTTTTGGTAAATTTGGGTGTGTGTGGATGAGAAACGAATCTAAACCCTAAAAAAATGCACTGCACGGGAGTACTTTAGATTCGAGAGATCAATCTGTACAATTCTGGCCTAAACCAAGACATGGACGTTCCAGACTTGCTTCGGTCACAAAGTGAAGGAGATAGGGTTGATTTTAGGGAGGGAAACGAAGAAGGTGTTGAGACTGTGAAGGTGTTGGCTGTTTATGACTTCTATCAGAATGTTGAACTGGCTTGTATGATGTAAGCTATCAGTTCTGGATCTTTCTGGATACGGTGTTAAAAACAACTTGGTTTCTCATGTTGTTTGAAAATAGGTTGAAGAAACTATTTATGCAATCCATTTGAGCGCAATCCTCATCTCGTAGGAAGTAGAGGAAGTTGAGTGATGGAATAGTGGGGTCGTGTAGGTGATTGTCACACGATCACGCCTTTACCCACTTCCCTCATCACCGTTAACCGTGCAACTTTTATGACATGTTCTCGTAATGGGCGGAGTTGCACGCCGCACGTTGTAAACCTCCAGACCAATACCCCAGTAAGTATCCCCCAATTTGTGACACATTTGATGTCTCGAATTAGTGGGTCATGTCGTGGAACCCGCCGGAAGAAATAGCATGCGGTGCTATTAGGTTAAATAACTAAGTTATTTATGGAATTGTTATTCATGAAATATCGTGCATGATCGATGCATGTAATGCATCGCTTTTAAGTAAGCAACTCAAAAAAATCGATATACACGAAGCATCGTTGTTTTAAAGCTTGATTGAATAAGTCGCGGATTAAGCGTCTTAAAATGGCAGCACGTCCAACCATCTTCGAGTGATCGTTTTGAGGATGCACGTGGGCCATCATCTGGTCGATCACTCCATGTGACAGAGTGGCGGACGGTGATCATTGAGGCACTCCATTTATCGCCTAGTTTTTAATCCAATCCGTCCGACCAAGCTGGCGAAGTTAGACGGACGAGATGATTTACGGCACATGTTTGCTGTCGTTGAAAGAATTTGGGGTTTTTAGAGGTGCACAAACATCCTCTTTGGCTTGATCGAGTCCAAGCATTGACGCTGTTTTTGAGTGGGCCGATTGGGCATGTGGAGACGGCTCACTGGCGTGCATTCCTACACCTCTCGGTCCCGCAAAGATTCGATCTAGGCTACTCAACTTGACCGGTAAATATTAGTGGTTGTGATCGATTTGCGATAGAAATATATTTCCGCAAAGGGTTTTAAAGCCGTGTGCCATGCCACCTTTGGGGCGTGCGTTTCGAGGCGTCGGGCCCTAGTCTGCATAGGTCGACCGGTCACACGCAAAGGTGGTCCCAGGGACCTATTGAGTCTATATCTACACCGTCTGTTTAGGCTGGTGAAGATGGATGGTCACGATCAATTTACGACAGATGTGTGTTGCCGCAAACCCTAAGTAGGGTTTCGAAACAGCCACACCCACGCGACTTTGACCAAGCGGGTTGATACACCGTTGGCCTTCCTTGGGGAGGTCGATCACGTGGGGACAATGTTTGGCTGATGGTGACCGCATACGTACCTTTTTGATGGTCCTAAACGTGATCTAAGCCATCCAAATAGGTTGGCTAAGTTGGATGGTCGTGATCGATTTAAGACACCAGTTTATTTCCACGACCCAATTTAGGGTTTGGAAACATCACGCTTGCCATGGTTTGGGGAATCGTTTCACTGCTCAATGGCCCCACCATGGGCAAGTCGTTCGAGCAAGGAGAAAGTAGGGCCGCCGGTGTGCATGTCAGTGTTTCCTTGATTATTCATGGTATGATCTAATCCTTCCGACCAAGATGGCAAAGTTGGAAGGTTGTGATGATTTTAAAACCGTCTTGGACAGTCCATGCTAGGTCGAGCTTCTCCCAAACAGCACGACCACCCTACTTAGGGTTGGCGTTTGACAGCGCTGGAAGATGCATGGGTAATTGGTGTCGTTTTGAAAGTGATAAGTAGAAGTTCTTTCAAAGACTTGTAAAGATTTGATTTCAGACTTAATTTTGGTTTCACTTAATGTTACGAGAGACTGGGACTCAGGATTCCACCAATAAATCCATTCATGCGATTCATATAGTTATTCTAGAGAATTATAGCTCAAATAGAATATTGACTCTGTTTCTTTGCCAAGGTAGATTTTTGAAAAGCAACGACTATAAATCTAAATCATGGGATATCAAAAGACTTAACCTAAGTATAACCCATCAATTGAAATCACAACCGTTCAATAAAAACCATAAAATAATTAATAATCCTTGCAAAAAGTCATGAAATAATTAAATATAATTACCACACGCATGAAATATGGCTTCCTCCGTCATCCCAGTGTTGGGGTTTAGCTCCTCATATTATTCACGTGCTCAAAATAGTTGTTCATAGCTCAAATAGGTGAAAAACAAGAGAAAACTAATAAAGCAGACAGTTACCAACGCTGCAACAGTGTTACAAACAACTGTTACAACGGGTTGAACTATTACAGAAAAAAGATGAGAAGCTTATGATATATGTTATCTATTATTGTTGAACAACAATACTTCTGTTATGCTGTTTGAAAAAGACTGCCTCTACGACTGTCCTCGTCTGTCCAATGTTCTTCAGCTTCGTCTTCTTCCTCCTTCTTCAGCAGCAGCAGAGAGCTTCTCTGCAAGTCTTCTTTCTTGGATTCTCTGGCCTCTGACTAAACCCCTAACTCCCGATACCCTTCTCTGAACTTCCAGCCGCTCTTATATACACCTCAGGACCAATAAAACCTCCCGAAAATCTTTTGTTTCTTTTCTTCGCTGCCAAGTTGTGAATAATCCTCTCCAAGTTTTCTTTACGAGTCTTTTTTAGTCCAATCTGACGTCCCTGAATCTCTCAAGGATAAAACTAAATCAACATAGAGTAGTCTTTCCTATCTTTTCACGTAACTTCGAAAAATACCATTACAGAGCCGAATATCTCTCTTACTCCCTGTTTAAGGAAATCAACGTGATATACTTCTTTTTCGAATCAAAAGCCCAATAAAAAGCCTGTTACAATATAACAACCATTCCTATCCAGTTCCTCGTAAAAATCCAACATAAACTGCCAAATATGATCCACCAAATCCCATAAAAAATGGTTGCCCTATTTTACTTCAAAGTGACATACCTTCCATCTTTTATCGAATCTAACAGAGATTATCCACCCTGCTTTAGTGTAACAGGATGTTACGTGTCTTTAATGCAACCAAAACCCTGAGAAAATCTCGACCAAATTTCTCCAGATAATAACGTCGACGAACTGTGTTTTCTTTTCCCGCCAGTTTCTATTTTCAAACAAAAGAGAAGATGACCTCCCCCTATCCAGACTGGGGTGCATTTATCCATTGGAGTGTATATAGCAGTGAGGTTCCCCTTAGTAATTGAAGTGCCCCTTATCCAAACAGAGATTCCGAATAGTAATTTTCTCCCACGAGCGCAAATACCACTTTTCGAGCCAATTTTCCCGCAAAAGCTTATTTCTCCAAAAACACCTATAAAGACACAAAAAGCCATAATAAATACAAAATCGAGCACTAACAATATATACAATTGAGATTATATCAGACACAAAAATGTGTCTATCAAAGACCCCCAAACTTATTATTTGCTAGTCCTCGAGCAAATCAAATCTAGAAAATAAAATCCTAACTCACTGTCGCAGGCATCGTCGATTGCATTTAGCGTATGCAATAATCCTTTAAACCCCTAGGTGTCCCTAGTGGCGGAGTGCTGTCTCTGGAGGGCTTACCAGAGGTATACCCACAAAACCTTTATACTCCAGACTCTAGCTATCTACATAGAACCTTGGAAGGCACTAAAGAATCTCCTTGGTTGGCATACTTATTGACTACAGGAGGAAGTACCCTGATGCGAAATTCCAATTGATGTACACGAGTTCGCATTCAAGCATACTAAAATTCATATAAAGTGACAGAGCTCTACTCAGATAGTTGCACTATGGACATCAATATCCGGAGTCGAAACTAATCACATGGATAGATCAAGAAGATGGATATAGAGAAAAACATAGATGGTTTTGATGTTTACTAGGTGAACGGTGTTTCTCATATCTGTCTGAAGGCCTCCGCCAAAATAAACCTATCCTAATGGACTGAGATACTAGTCTGACTAATATCAACACACTGGCATATACAAGGGTACCAGTGGTCGATAATCCTAACTCTAGGCCAACACAACTGGCATATACAAAGGTTCCAGTGGTCGACTTTATTGAATTTATTCCAGTTGGCCTGATGGTCTGGTCTCAATTTCGTTTTTTTTTTTTTTTTTCTCTTTTTTTTTCAACTTTTTTTTTGTATCCCAATCACTCTAATTCACCCTAGCACTGGTAATAGCTTGAATCATGAGCCCCACCTAATCACTTAGAGAAACATAGCTTAAAAACAAAACAAAATAAAAACAGAAGTGAAAAGGACTCAACGAGATATGGTGAAACTGTCATGTTATTTCTAACACCTGAGCTCTGTGCTTTTATGAATAGACTCTTTCGATGTTTCCATCTAGTCAGATTGGTTCCTCAACTCCTACAACCAAAATGCTTCCATCCACTTAGATTGGTTAGTGCCATCCTTAATAGGCATTAATTTCTAGGCACTGGAGTTTAATTATGCAACTAAAAAGTTTCTCCTATACCCCCAAACTTAAATCTAACATTGTCCTCAATGTTTCAAAGGTGAAATTAAAAGCATGAACAAGGAGAAACTGTTACCATTTGAAGCAAAAGAGGTAAGGAAAGATATTACCGTGTTGCATGAGAATGGGTTACTTCCCAAGAAGTGCTAAGTTTAAAGTCTTCAGCCAGACTAAGAAAGGATTAGTCACCTCATAAAACCATAAAATAATAGCCGAAATATCTGTGGGTCATCAAAACCAAATAGAGCTATCACAAGTAAAAGGAATCTGCAACATGCCAAGAAAATGAACAAATAAAGCACACCCTTGTCTAGTTTCCTGTTTGAGACAACTTCATCTAGTTGTGGTTCAGGTTCAGGATCTATAACTGGGTCCAAATAAAATATTTTCATGGGTTGCGTTTCCTCATAGGTTAGATCCAAATGTTCAGGTTCTAGAGTCTGGAAAAACTCAAATAAAAACTTAGAAGAACATAATAATAACCTGAATAATTGAGGATCCTCTAAGTCAATCAGATTTTACTTACACAGCTGACCACAATGAGAGTGGTGATCTTTCTCAAACAAGTATGTCGACCCTAATCTCCTAAAGTAATTAGGTTTAGTCTCAAAACTTAATATTCGACACATTTGAAAATCAAACATTCCCACATTTGGAAGAAAAATATTTGGTGGGAAAACAAAGTCAATCTGTGTATCATAGCCTGGGTAAACCACATCAACCAGAGGATGGGTTTCTAATAACTGAAATTTCTTGTGGACATCACTAGGTTCAGGAAAACGTTGATGAAGATAATCTTGTAAAATGGTTGAGGCACATATGTCATGTCCCAAGTGAGGGACCTTTCTAAGAGTTAAATCATATGGAGAATGATAATCACCCCCAAACTTAGAGTTTTCAGTGTCTCTAGAAAGACTAGTCACAACTTCCCTAATTTCAGGGTCATCTAATTCATGAAAATGGTCAATTGATTCTTCTAAGTCAGGTACATCCTCACTCATCTCAACGAGTTCATTTTCTTTTTCTAAGTCTACTGTTTCTAAATCGCTAGACTCAAAATATACTCGTTCCTCTAAACCATGATTAGCTTCGTAATCAAAAGGAAATACTACATCGTCTAAAACGGGGGTATCTCTAGTCAAATCCTCGTCCTTTTAAATAGGTGAATAATTATTAAAATTATTTGGATTTGAAATAGAAATAATATTATTATTAAGCTCAGTTGGAGTAGCAAATTCCTGATCACTATGCCTATTTATTTCAAATTCTTCATCAACACTATCCTCATCATAATCATTATAATAACATGAAAATGGTTGAACCTCATCTAAACAACAAATAGTGTTACCAATTATATCCTCGTCATCTTGATTATGCAAATAACTATCCTCATTTTCAAGGGTATTATTGGAGACACTGTATTGAAAATTAAGATTATTTCGAGCAATTCTTTCGTTCGTCTCAGCTATCAGCTTGAGGTATTCCTCTATAGAAAGTTTTCTTTCGTCATAAAATAAGTTATTCATCTCAGCTATCCTACGTGTCGACTCTTCTAATTTCCTGAGAGACTCTTCTAAAGGAGAAATATAAGAATTTTGTTCATATGACCGGTGCGTATGTGGATAGTAATTGGGCTCACCATGGTATGGACCATAATCTTCAAAAGGATGATGTTACCAACCACTATTCACACTATGGTCAAAGCAGTAACGTCCATTTTGAAACTCAGTCGGATATTCGTTGTATTGGCTATTGTAATACCAGTTCGACATTCTACTACAGGGGTGTGAGTTTTCACACAAAATAAAATGTAGAATGTCGAACTGGTATTCATTTGAAACTCAGTCGGATATTCGTTGTATTGGAGTCGGTGGCCTGAGTCGACTTCAACGGTTCATCGCCCGTCTGGTACGGGAGGTAAGACTCTATCCATCCACGAATCCCCTGTCAGTGACAACTCAAATAGAATATTGACTCTGTTTCTTTGCCAAGGTAGATTTTTGAAAAACAACGACTATAAATCTAAAGCATGGGATATCAAAAGACTTAACCTAAGTATAACCCATCAATTGAAATCACAATCGTTCAATAAAAACCATAAAACAATTAATAATCCTTTCAAAAAGTCATGAAAGAATTAAATATAATTACCACACACATGAAATATGGCTTCCTCCATCATCCCAGTGTTGAGGTTTAGCTCCTCATATTATTCACGTGCTCAAAATAGTTTTTCTTAGCTCAAATAGTTGTTCTTATGGGATATGTGTGTTTGCGTCCGCGAACTATGATTGTCCCATACATTGTCAAAAGTTAAGTCTTTCATATGTCTATATGCAAGTATTGATAAAAGAATGAATGAACTTTTGATATTACAAAAGTTTGAAGCCTATTATGTCATTATGAAAATATTGATGGAAGATAGGATGAAATTTTGTTCACAAGGATTATGTCTATTATATGTCATTGTGCAAATAATGATGGAAAATATAATGAATCCTTGGTTATTCCGCAGTATTGATCTTCCCTGATCCATATTTTATGTTTATATACTGTGAGGCTCCGTAAGTTCTCTTATGTCGAGCATAATCAATTAAATTTTATCACTTTTGTGGTTAATTTGGTTGTATATTTCTGATTAGATTAATTATGGGTTCTCTTGTGATTAATCTAATTGAGTATTTTGGACTCAAATTCATACTCGTATGTGATTTGTTATGTCCAAAGAAATCCTTCTTTTCTTTTTGAAATTAAGGTCGCTCTTGTAGTTCTTTCGGGAATGACATATTATAAGGGAGAGTTCTTAATTGAACTTTTGCTTAATTGCCAAATCTTTGTGGGGAGTGCGGCTGTGGAATATTATAGAGGTTATCTTGTATTTTTACAAACTCCTTGATGAATGCATTTAGCTTCGCCTATATGATTGCATCTAAATAAGTTGATATATGCTTTCTTTTGGTCATGAAATGTCTCTTTTGGAAATTTCATTAGGATCCCATTTTCGTACCTTTGCCAATTTTATTGACAAAAAGGGGGGGAACTGATATGTAGTTCACACTACAAATACATATGGTTTTCGGATCATTATGTAAGGGGAGTGGTTTTCATGTGAGATGGAGTATTGACTAAGGGGGAGTGATACATATCACCGTAGTATTTGTTAGAGCATTGCTCGGTCGAACTCGCATGCGTTGCTATCTTAAGCATGTTTTTCAATGTTAGTGATCAAAACTATAAGTCTTGATTTCTAGTCTATTATAGCTAAGTCTCGGACTAGGATAGAAAGTATAATTGTGCTCAAGTACTTCATGGCAATTCATCATACAAGTAGAAGAACTACTCAAGGAACCAGTGGGACTTCTCGACAAAAAGGTATGTGAAGACTTGAAATTATCTATCACTCAAAAGTCTATCTACTCTATCTCTTACTCTTTGAGACAAGAAGTCGTATGCTATATATATAGACTTGGATTATACACATTTGGTATTTCGAGCCGAGTATACCTCGCCTATCTATATCTCAAAATATGTGTTGGTAAGTTTTTCTTCGGTCAAGTTTATCTTTACCATGTGACGAAAGTCATGATATGTTTCAATCATCTTGAAAATTGCTTTGACGAGAAATGGTTTAACAACTATATAACGTCCTTTAAGGATGTTTCAATGATTGAAATGAGAGTTTAGATTACATAACCAATGGTGGACATAAGCATTATTGTGGAAACACATTTATGTATAAGTCCTATTCCTTGAACCAAAGTTTGCGAACTTTGTTGATCAAAAGAACCGGAAGAATGGCGTCAGCCAAGTCCGCGAACTCAGTCCGCAAACTGCCGAAGTTCTCAAACCCGATAATTTCTGCTGGAGTTGACAAACTACTTGCGTGAAGCTAAGTCCGCGAACGTAGTCCGCGAACCGGCGAAGTTCTCATACCCGAGAATTTCTGCTGGAGTTTGTAAACTCTGCCCGGTAACTTAAGTCCGCGAACCTAGTCTGCGAACTTGAGAAGGTTATATATCTGAAGATGATTTCTGAACTTAAACTTAAAAAGACTAAGGAATGCATTTTTCAAAACGTGGCTATAAAAGTTCATGAACCGATTCAAGTGAATCAAATCATCTTTTCTTCAATTGTGTCTTGTGTGGTACATAAGATTTCCTTGCAATTGAACAACTCTCTAACTAGTTCATTTGAAGTCATGTGAAGTAGTTATAGTGAAGAAGAACGTGGTTGATATGAAATGCTCATATGCTAACCTTTGGTTAACTATTGTTGAACCAAAAAAGTACGTACGTTTGGGTTCGGTTAACAAACCTAGAAACGTGCATTGTCAAGTGTGTGTAACAAGCTAATTTTTCGATCTAACGGTTGAGAAATATTATCTTGATCTAAATCAGGTTTTCATCTAACGGTGGATATTGATTGCTTTGTTACCAAGGTAACCTAATTGCAAACCCTGATTTGAAAGACTATATAAAGGAGACATCTAGTATTGTGCAAAACTAATCCCCACACCTCACGTATGATACTAATTTTCATACTAGAGTCGTTTCTCCTTTAACCTTTGGTTTTCTTCTTAAAGACTTCATTGGGATTGTGAATTCAGACCGATACTACTTTTATCGTAGTTGTGTGATCTGATCTTGCATCTTCTATCGTACGAGTACAATCAGATTGATTGGCTTGAGATTAATATCTCCGATAAGAAAGATATAAAAAGTAATCACAAACATCTTCGTCTCATTGTTTGTGATTCCGAAACATCTTGTTTCGTTACCATACGATTAAGATTATTGTTAGGTGATTGATAACTCTAGGCTGTTCTTCGGGAATATAAGACCGGATTATCAATTAGTTCTTGTTCACTTTAATTATTATCAAAATACGGAACAAAACCTTTAGGGTTTATCCATGGGAGACAAATTGATCCTTTGATAGACTTGTCTGTGTGAGACAGATTTGTTTATTGTCAAAACCTGCGATTTTGGGTCGTAGCAACTCTTAGTTGTGGGTGAGATCAGCTAAGGGAATCAAGTGCACAGTATCCTGCAGGGATCAGAGGCGTAGGGAGTACAACTGTACCTTGGATTAGTGGGAGACTGATTGGGGTTCAACTACATTCCAGTCCGAAGTTAGCTTGGAGTAGGCTAGTGTATGTAGCGGCTTAATACAGTGTGTGTTCAATCTGGACTAGGTCCCGGGGTTTTTCTGCATTTGCGGTTTCCTCGTTAACAAAATTTCTGGTGTATGTGTTATTTAAATTTCCGCATTATATTGTTTTATCTTTATAATTGAAATAATACAGGTTGTGCGTTAGATCTTCAATTAGAGTAATCTAACCTTTGGTTTTTGATTGTCATTGATTGATCCTTGGATATTGGTTTTTGGTACCATCCAAGTTATTCCTTGTGTTTGATTAAAGACTCGCTGATTTCTATTAGCTTGAGTAAATCAAAACAAGAGAGAGATATTAACTCCTTGAGATACCTTTACCTAGATTGAGTCTGACTGTCTAGTTGATTCTCTAGAAAGTATTTTGAAGTTGGTCCATACAGATTGCTAAGCGAAATATTGGGTGGTGTTGTTAGACCCCCGCTTTTTCAATTGGTATCAGAGCAGGAAAACACGTTCAAGACCTTACAAGTCTATGTTTGTAGCAATTTGAGTCTGAGGACAGAATCTCTTATGCATACCAAGATGTCTCCTAAAGCTTTCAACTATTTCAATTGTCTCGAAAACACCTCGAAGGGTTATTCCTTAGCTGATTCTTCCGAATCCCGAGGTAGGAAGATGCTCATGTTGTGTTGACCACTCTTCCTCAAATGATACATTGGACACAATGACAAAAGCTGAAATGGAGGTCACCAGAATTTCAAAAAATTTTACTGAGTTTTTTGATCTTCAGAATCATGATCAACTGATCGATGAATTTGAAAAGTATATTGATCGAGAACGCATACTCTATAACATCATAGAGTCATTCTCTAAGGACATTGATAAACTTCTTCAAGAAACTAATGTACAGCGTGAAAAGATTAGTGATCTTGAAAATATTTTCAAAGAAGTCTCAATTAGAGAAAAACGTTTGATCGAGACACATTCATCTGATCTTGACAGACTTCGTGTTGAAAAAGAGAAGCTAGAAGCATCACTTTCACTAGCCCATGAACAGTGTTTGACCTTGGAAAAGCAAAACTCAGTCTTAAGGATAAATTCTTCAGTTCCAAATGTTCCTCTTGACATACAGTACATGAAGAAATATCCTCAAAAAGAAGGTTGTGTCGAGAAAAGTTTATATAACTTGCAATCTTCTCACAGGGATGTAAAGTTAAAACAGATGCCGTCTGTTGCGTCTTCTCCACGAACTTGTACCATCTGTGGAAAAGGAAATCACTATGCTATCCTTTGTTTTTCCAGGAAGAAACAAATTTCTAGACTTCGTAATTTGCTTCTTTCCACTGTCAATGGAGTAAATAGTCAATCAACTACTGCAGTGTACCTCACGCTTACAGGAAACCAGGCACCTTATAAAAATGATATCTTTCCTAGAAATCATTACAGGACTTTGGTGCATTCTAGTGGTATCAATTCTCATCTTTCAATGAAAGCATATCGTGTGATTATAAGAACAACTCTAGTAAGTTTAATTCAAGAGTATGGAGACCCATTTAGGAAAATCCTCTTGAACCGATCTCTAGAGGTCCTAGACTTAGTAATCAGAAAGCCTATTTTCTTGAACCTTCAGGAAGGGCTGTGAGAAATTTCTATAAAAGTGGAATCTTCCATGGGAAGTCAAGAAATGATGAGGTCAGATATTCAGGTGGAAATCACAACTATTCTCTCAATGGTGAGACTATGTCTCCCTCTGCTACCTAGTAGCAGAAAAGTTCCATTCTTGTATCTAACTTGAGAGATACAAGGATGATGTTTGAGAGATGCTCAAGTATTTAGCTGATTGTTATCTGTTGTATGTTTGATATCTTATGATGTGAATTTTTAGTATTTCTTTTATCAGTGTGACCTTTCTGTTCAGGATGATTTTGAAAGTAGCACAGTTGCAGTTCTCCTTGTTGGGTCCATCCCTTTTCCTAACATATGGCTTAGTCCAAAAACGTCTGGTTCTCCTCGAGGATCTCTAGGGTTATCTATACTCTTGAATATATATAATTCTCATATATGCATCATTAATCTTCAGAAAGGAGGCCTATGGAAACTGTTCCCAAAGAAGAAGTTAACCCTACTGTAGAGGATGATCTCATAAGAAGTGTTCCAGCTCAAGAGTTTATTCTGAAGAAGATGCTTGAAAGGAAAGAATATAACTCTTGGATTGGAGAATCTGTCAAGGATTTAATTCTCGTTCATAATGAAGTAAAGAACAAACTTGCTAACCTTCAACTGCAGATAAACCAGCTCATTGATGGACATGCAAAAATCCTTGGTACTCAGAACATCTTGAATAGGAATCAGAAGAAAGTTATTCTTGACTGCTCTAAGGCTCGACATTTTGCTCGCATTATTGATCGAAAAACTAATGTTCTCACTCATGAACATGGGGTCTCTACGGTCAACAAGATCAAGGATATCAGTGATTCCTATTTCGATGGACCATTCCAGAGGTATGAAATCATCAAGAAAAACTGAGTTTTATTTTGTTTCCTAGTATGTCTTCTTTTTGGTTTAGTTGGAAGAATAACTAGTGCTTTGAATAGCAATGATTGTGACTACACATAGCTATTATTTTTCATCTTCTTGTTCTTTTTTAGGTTTATTGGTTTAAATTCTAAAAATATTTGGAGGATGATGTTTTGCAGTATTTAATCTTTATGATTTGTTATATCGCAATTGTTATGGGATAATGGTGTTTACGTCCGTGAACTATGGTTGTCCCATACTTTGTCAAAAGTAAAGTCGCTCGTGATAGGTATTCACGTACTGGTAAAAGAATGAATAGACTTTTGACAAATACAAAAGTTAAGCCTATATTGTCATTTGATGGAAGGTAGGTTAAAATCTTTTGTTTTCAAGGATTATGTTTATTGATATCATTATGCAAATACTGATTGAAGATATAATGAATCCTTTTGTATTCCGCAGTATTGATCATCCCTGATCCATATTTTATGTATTACTGTGAGGCTCTGTAATGTATCTTATGTTGAGCATTATACAACCGAGTTAATTTTTATTAGCTTAGTTGGTGTTCCGTGAGATATGTTATGTCGAGCATATTGAACTAAATCAATCATCTTGTTTGGTTATTTAGTTATTGCTCCGTAAGTTTTCTTGTGTCGAGCAAAACAAATGACAATTAAATTGATTACCTTTGTAATTAGTTTGGTTGTGTATTCCAATTAGATTAATTATGGGTTCACTTGTAATTAATCTAGTTGAGTATTGTCGTATCTCCATAAGTTCTCTTATGTTGAGCACAATCAATTGAATTTATCACTTTTTGTGCTTAATTTGATTGCGTATTCCGATTAAGTTAATCATGGGTTTATTTGTGGTTAATTTGATTGAGTTTTTGGATATAAGAAATCATTCTTATGGTTTTTTTGGTGTCCAATAAAAATCCTTCTTTCTTCTGAAATTAAGGTCGCTCTTGTTATTCTTTCGGGAATGACATCAAATGGGGGAGAGTTCTTTTGAACTTGTGCTTAATGGTCATATCTTGAGGGATGTGCGGATGTGGAATTTTAGAGGGGTTATCTTGTATCTTTAAACTCCTTGATGAATTCATTTACCTTCGGCTTTATGATTGCATCTAAATTAGTTGGTATGTATTTTCTTCCTTTTGTCATGAAATGTCTCTTTCGGAAATTTCATTATGATCCCGTTCTTGTACCTTTGCCAATTTTATTGACAAAAAGGGAGAGAATTAATATGTAGTTCACACTACAAATACATATGATTTTTGGATCATTGTGTAAGGGGGAGTGGTTTCCATGTGAGATGGAGTATTGACTAAGGAGGAGAGATACATATCACCATAGTATTATTGTTGAAGTTGTGATACAATTGAACTTTGACACTGTGTAATAATACTATGATACTGTATAACAATGATCGAGGACTATATTTTCTCATTGTTATAGATACATATCTTCGACAACGGTGATGCTAAACTTACAACCTTTGGGATCATTGGGGTACTTGGAAGTGACGAAGATTTAGAGGAATGTTGAAGATTAGACATGTGGAATAGGATCTACAAAAGTTTCTTTATCTTTTTTGTATTCCATATGTATTAATAGTTTTGTCACTAAAATTGACAAAGGGGGAGATTGTTAGAGCATTGCTTGGTCGAACTCGCATGCGTTTCTATCTCAAGCATGTTTGTCAATGTTAGTGATCAAAACTATAAGCCTTGATTTTTAGTCTATTATAGCTAATTCTCATACTACGATAGAAAGTGTAGTTGAGCTCAACGACTTCATAGCGATTCATCATACAAGTAGAAGAACTACTCAAGGAACCGGTAGAACTTCTCGACAAAAAGGTATGTGAAGACTTGAACTTATCTATCACTCAAAAGTCTATCTACTCTATCTCCTACTCTTTGAGACAAGAAGTCGTATGCTATATATATATACTTCGATTATACACATTTGGTATTTAGAGCCGAATATACCTAGACTATCTATATCTCGAAATATGTGTTGGTAATCTTTTCGCTTCGATCAAGTTTATCTTTACCATGTGATGGAAGTCATGATATGTTTCAATCATCTTGAAGATTTCTTTGATGAGAAATGGTGTAACAACTATATAACGTCCTTTAAGAATGTTTCAATGATTGAAATGAGAGTTTAGATTTGATAACCAATGGTGGACATAAGCATTGTTGTGGAAACACATTTATGCATAAGTCATATTCCTTGAACCAAAGTTTGCGAACTTTGTTGATCAAGAGAACCAGAAGAATGGCGTCAGCCAAGTCCGCGAACTTCCGAAGTTCTCAAACCCGAGAATTTATGCTGGAATTGACAAACTACTTATGTGAAGCTAAGTCCGCGACCTCAGTACGCGAACCCAGTCCGCGAACCGGCGAAGTTCTCATACCCGAGAATTTCTGCTGGAGTTTGTAAACTCTGCCCGGTAACTTAAGCCCGCGAACCTAGTATGCGAACTTGAGAAGGTTATATATCTGAAGATAATTTCTGAACTTAAACTTAAAAAGACTAAGGAATGCAGTTTGCAAACCGTGGCTATAAAAGTTCATGAACCGATTCAAGTGAATCAAATCATCTTTGCTTCAATTGTGTCTTGTGTAGTACATGAGATTTCCTTGCAATTGAACAACTCTCTAACTAGTTCATTTGAAGTCATGTGAACTAGTTATGGTGAAGAAGAACGTGGTTGATATGAAATGCTCATATGGCTAACCTTTGGTTAACTATTGTTGAACCAACAAGTGCATATATTTGGGTATGGTTAACAAACCTAGAAACGTGCATTGTCAAGTGTGTGTAACAAGTTAATTTTTCGATCTAACGGTTGAGAAATATTGGCTTGAATCTAAATCAGGTTTTCATCTAACAGTGGATATTGATTGCTTTGTTACCAAGGTAACCTAATTGCAAACCCTGATTTGAAAGATTATATAAAGGAGACATCTAGCATTGTGCAAAATTAATCCCCACACCTCACGTGTGATACTAGTTTGTATACTAGAGTCGTTGCTCCTTTAACCTTTGGTTTTCTTCTTCTAAAACCAAGTTAACGACTTAAAGACTTCATTGGGATTGTGAAGTCAGACCGACACTACTTTTATCGTAGCTGTGTGATCTGATCTTGCATCTTCTATCGTACGAGTACAATCAGATTGATTGTCTTGAGATTAATATCTACGATATGCAAGATATAAAAAGTAATCACAAACATCTTCGTCTCATTGTTTGTGATTCCACAACATCGTGTTTCGCTACCATACGATTGAGATTGTTGTGAGGTGATTGATAACTCTAGGCTGTTCTTCGGGAATATAATACCGGATTATCAATTGGTTCCTGTTCACCTTGATTATTATCAAAAGACGAAACAAAACCTTTAGGGTTTATCTGTGTGAGATAGATTGATCATTTGATAGACTTGTTTGTGTGAGACAGATTTGTTTATTGTCAAAGCCTGCGATTTTGGGTCGTAGCAACTCTTAGTTGTGGGTGAGATCAGCTAAGAGAATCAAGTGCGCAGTATCCTGCTGGGATCAGAGGCGTAGGGAGTACAATTGTACCTTGGATCAGTGAAAGACTGACTGGGGTTCAACTACAGTCTAGTCTGAAGTTAACTTGGAGTAGGCTAGTGTCTGTAGCGGCTTAATACAGTGTGTGTGTTCAATCTGGACTAGGTCCCGGGATTTTTCTGCATTTGCGGTTTCCTCGTTAACAAAATTTCTGGTGTATGTATTATTTCAATTTCCGCATTATATTGTTTTATCTTTATAATTGAAATAATACAGGTTGTGCGTTAGATCATCAATTAGAGTAATCCAACCTTTGGTTGTTGATTGTCATTGATTGATCCTTGGATATTGGTCTTTGGTACCATCCAAGTTATTCCCTGTGTTTGATTAAAGACTCGTTGATTTCTATTAGCTTGAGTAAATCAAAACAAGAGAGAGATATTAACTCCTTGAGATACCTTTACCTAGATTGAGTCTGAATGTCTAGTTGATTCTCTAGAAAGTATTTCGGAGTTAGTCCATACAAATTTCTAAGCGAAATATTGGGTGGTGTTGTCAGACCCTCGCTTTTTCAGTATTGTTGTCGAAGTTGTGATACAATTGAACTTTGATGCTGCATAATGATACTATGATACTGTATAACAATGATTGAGAATACTTGTTTTCTCATTGTTACAGCTACGGATTTTCAACAACAATGATGCTGAACTTACAACCTTTGGGATCATTGGAGTACTTGGAAGTGACGAAGATTTCGAGTAATGTTGAAGATTAGGCATGTGGAATAGGAGCTACAAAAGTTAATCATTTATTTTTGTATTGTATATGTATTGATAGTTTTGTCACTAAAATTGACAAAGAGGGAGATTGTTAGAGCACTGCTCGGTCGAAATCGCATGCGCTGCTATCTCAAGCATGTTTGTCAATGTTAGTGATCTAAACTATAAGTCTTGATTTCTAGTCTACTATAGCTAAGTCTCGGACTAGGATAAAAAGTGTAGTTGAGTTCAAGAACTCCATGACGATCATCATACAAGACGAAGGACTATTCAAGGAACTGGTGGAACTTCATCGACTAAAAGGTATGTGGATACTTGAACTTATCTATCAATCAAAAGTCTATCTACTCTATCTCCTATTTTGAGACAAAAGTCGTTTTGCTATATAGACTTTGATTATACATATTTGCTATTTCGAGCCGAGTTTATCTCGCCTATATATTTCTCGAAATACGTGTTGGTAAGCTTTTGCTTCGGCCAAGTTCATCTTTACCTAGTGACGAAAGTCATGTTATGTTTCAATCACTTCCAAAATTTCTTTGACGAAAAATGGTTTGTGAATAACAACTATATAACGTCCTCTGAGAATGTTTCAATGGTTGAAATGAGAATTTAGATTATATAACCGTGTTGGATATAAGCATTGTGTGGCAACACATATATTTATAAGTCCTTATTCCTTGATCCAAAGTATGCGTAATTTGTTGATCAGGAAAACCGGAACAAGAGCCGTGAGCTCAGTCTGCGAACCGGCAAAGGTTCTCATCCCGAAAATTTCTGCTGGAGTTTGTGAAATCCTTCCGGGAACTTAAGTTCGCGAACTAAGTCTGTGAACTTGAGTTTATTATATATAAAGGCAATTGTTTGTGAACTTATATTTATATAAATTAAGGAATGCAATTTGCAAACCATGGCTATAAAGTACATGAACCGATTCGAGTGAATCGAATCGTTTTTGCTTCAATTGTGTCTTGTATATTTCTATAAGATTTAGACAATTGAAAAACTTTCTAACTAGTTATCGTGAATAAGAATATGGTTGATATGAAAGCGCTCATATGGGTAACCATTTTGTTAACTATTGTTGAACCAACAAATATACATGTTTGGGTACGGTTACACAAACCTAAAATCGTGCATTTCATTTGTGTGTAACAAGCTAAGTTTTCGATCCAACGGTCGAAAGATATTAGATTGAATCTAATCAGGTTTTCATCTAACGATGAATATTGAATGCTTTGTTACTAAGCTAACATTGATTGCAAACCCCGATTTGAAAGACTACATAAGGGAGAACTCTAGCAAATGGGAAACCTAATCCCCACACCTCCTGTGTGATACTAATTGTATTCGTTAGAGTCGATTCTCTTTTAACCTTAGGTTTCTTATCGAGACCCTGTAGGTTAACAACTTGAAGACTTCATTGGGATTGTGAAGCCAGACCGATACTAGTTTCTTATAGTTGTGCGATCTGATCTTGCTGGTTCTATCGTGTTGAGTACAATCGTAACGATTGGATTGAGATTAATATCTCTGATATGCAAGATATAAAAGTAGTCACAAACATCTTCGTCTCATCGTTTGTGATTCCACAATATATTCTTTCGCCACGTCGATTAAGATTACTGTGAGGTGATTGATAATACTAGGTTGTTCTTCGGGAATATAAGTCCGGGATATCAATTGGTTCTTGTTCACCTTGATTTATCAAAAGACAGAATCAAACTCTTAGGTATTTCTGTGGGAGACAGATTTATCCATTATCATAGACTTTTCTGTGTGATACAAATTTGTTTATTAAAGTCTTCGACTTTGGGTCGTAGCAACTCTTAGTTGTGGGTGAGATCAACTAAGGGAATCAAGTGCGTAGTATCCTGCTGGGATCAGAGACGTAAGAAGCACAACTGTACCTTGGATTAGTGTGAGATTGATTGGGGTTCAATATAGTGTGAGATTTATTATAGTAGGCTAGTGTCTGTAGCGGCTTAATATAGTGTGTGTTCAATATGGACTAGGTCCCGAGGTTTTTATGCATTTGCGGTTTCCTCGTTAACAAAACTTATGGTGTCTGTGTTATTTCTTTTCCGCATTATATTTTTTTATATAATTGAAATATCACAGATTGTGCATTTGAATCAATCAATTGGAAATCCGACCTTTGGTTGTTGATTGAAATTGATTGATCCTTGAACATTGGTCTTTGGTACCGTGCAAGTGATTTCTCTTATATTCAATTAGACTCGCGGATTTCTATTTACTTGAGTAAGAATTGAATCAAGAAAGAGAGACATAACTCTTTGATATACTTTGTTAAGATTGAGTCTAGTTGATTCTCTTGAAAGTATATTGGAGTTAGTCCATACAGATTGCTAATCGAAATATTGGGTGTGGTTGTTACACCCTCGCTTTTTCAGACGGTTCCTATGTAGATTGACCATTAGTATAGAGCGATAATGTCTTCATGATGTCACCGGTTGTTGATGGGGGAAAACGATTTACTGGTTTTATGGGAAACTGAAGAGACGACCGTGCGGACGAGAACTCCTCAACCGAGAAAATTCCTTAACCTCAAACAGATGCACTGCACGGGAGTGCGTTCTAGAGATCAATATGTAGGACACTAGCCTAAACCAATAAATGGTCGTTCCAAAGTCAATTCGGTCACAAAGAAGGAAGAGGGTCGATCTGTTGGAAGGAAGCTGAAAAGTGTATGAGATCAATGGTGATCAAAGATTGTAAATGTGTTGTAGGTTTCTGCAAATATTGCTTGAGGGGTTCAAATAAGTTTGAATTCTGCTCAATTGAGAGTGAATGTTCATATGAGAATTCTTGCGGTAATTCCCGTATATCTGAGATTTTTGTTTACACGATGATTCTCTCCTTAAGGAATAGCCGATTCAAAAACTTATTTATATTGCCAGAATGTGGACACATTGATCTCCAGTAAGTGTGAAGGTTTCTCGAGTGAAAGAGTGGGAAAGTGGGAAATCGTGGTTAAACTAGTTCTAGGTCGTGAGGGGACTTGGTTGATTGTCCATCCACTACTTTGATAACTCCCTCAACTTCTTGCACGACTTACTCACATTTCTCATCGTGGATGAACACACGTTCCACAGGCTGCCAGACCAAAACCCTAATTAATATCCCCCTATGTGATATGATTGATGTCTCATGATTGTGGAGTCTGCAAGACATGCGTCTATTTAATTAGTCAGTTTCTTACTTGATTTGACGATGAGTCTAAGTATTGTTGAGTCGAGCATGATTGACGAATGTTCTATGATTCATGGACTGAACATGTCTGCCGGGACATATGTATAGTTCTCGAATGCATGTTGATAATTAAATCAACTGAATAAATATTAATAGCCTGAGAAAATATTACTCATTTGTGCAGATATTGCTCGCTTGAGCGAATATTGCTCGATTAACGAAGTATTAAACATTGGTAGTTAATTAATATTACTAGTCCGTCATAGCAAATATTTCTTTTTTGATGGATTATTAGATATTGATAGTTGAATCAATATTGATAGTCTGAACAAATATTGCTCTTCTGAGCAAGTATTGCTCGTTTAAACGCTGGTAGCATGACAACATAAAATACTTATTTAAAATATTGGCAGCTGGACCGAATATTATATAATTAGTCAAGATCCTTGATTGTTGGATCAACAGAAAATTATTAGTCCTTGAACTTGCTCAGAATTATGATTTGCAGAGCATTCAGTTCAAAAACCCCAATTTTGATCGACTGTTGATCAGTTGATGATTTACTGAAAATATCACTGAGTGAGAGAGTGACCGGCTATATGGGATGATGGACGACCATGTAACGCCCAGGTGCTCGAGTGAGCATGCACCAAAGTCCTTTGTAGACCAGCTGGTGAAAGGATGATTAAATGATGGTTTAATCATTTATTAAAATAGTTCCCATCTGAGAATTAGGCAATAAAACCTAATTATGGAGAGATGAGGGACCGACCAAGGGGTATTAAAATGGCCCTGAACTTACGCCGGTATGCATACTAAGTTCCCGGACTTGGAATAACTTGCAACAATTAGCATACAAGTACGCATACTGTGCTATATCCAATCATGGTTAATTGTTTTAAACTCCCATTTCAATCATCGAAACATTCTTAGAAGACGACAATAGTTGTATCACATAAACTATTAGCTTCAAATCAATTTTCAAGTGATCAAATGATCAATAGGAAATATTTCGAGTCTACACCAAATGACTGTCTCACACAAATCATATAAGATGTTACCAGGAAATTTTCACATGATCATCTTTTGAGTTTCGTTAAGAATATAATACGAACTTGGTTAAAGCGAAAGCTTACCAACACATATTTCGAGAAATATGTAAGCGAGTTAAACTCAGCTCTAAATATCAAATGTGTTTAATTGAAGTCGATATATCTATACGACTTTTGTCTCGAATAGGAGATAGAGTAGAAATAGTGTTAGAGTACTACTCGGTCGAACTCGCAAGCGTTGCTATCTATTTATGGGTGAAAACTATTTCTGCTGGTTTTGGTAATTTTTGGTGTGTGTTGAGAAATGAATCTAAACCCTAAAAAAATGCACTGCACAGTTGTGCTTTCTGATTCGAGAGATCAATCTATACAATTCTGGCCTAAACCAAGAAATGGTCGTTTCAGACTTGCTTCGGTCACAAAGTGAAGGAGATGGGGTTGATCTTAGGGAGGGAAGCGAAGAAGGTGTTGAGATTGTGAAGGTGTTGGCTGTTTATGACTTGTATCAGAATGATGAACTGGCTTTCAATAGTGTAAGTAATCATCTCTGGATGTTTTCTGGATACGATGACAACACTTAGTTTTTTCTGTGTTTTTTCGTGTTGTTTGGAAATAGGCGAAGGACCTATTTATACAAGTCACTGAGAGAAAACCCTCAGGAAGTGGAGGGAGTTGAGTGATGGAGTAGTGGGGTCGTGTAGGTGATTGCACGATCACGTGTTATCCCACTTCCCTCATCATCTTAACCGTTCATGCCTCCTGACACGTTCTTATATATGGGCACGTTGCACGCGGCACGCTGTAAACCGCCAGACCAATACCCCAGTATGTATCCCCCAGTTTGTGACATGTTTGATGTGTCGAGTAAGTGGGTCGAGTCGTGGGACCCGCATGAAATATCACGTGATGCTATTAGGTTAAATAACTAAGTTGTTTAAGAAATCGATATTCATAAAATATCGTGTATATTTTATGCATCTAATGCATCGAATGTAATCAATATGTATGAAGCATCGCTGTTTTAAAGCTTAATGGAGTAAGTCGCGGAATAAGCGTCTTAAAATAGCAGCATGTTCAAACATCTTCAAGGGATCGTTTGAAGGCCGCATGGGCGGGCCATCCCTTGGCCGATCACTCCCTGAGGTAGAGTGACGGACGATGATCACCAAGGTGCCTCATTGGCTGTTAACTCTTAGCCTAGGTTGTCCGACCAAGCCGTCAAAGTTGGACAGACGAGATAATCTGCGGCACATGTTTGCGACCGTTGATGGATTTTAGGGTTTGAAAGAGGTGTGCAAGCATCATTCTTTAGCTTGACCGAAATCAAGCATGGACAAAGTTTTTGGTGGGACTGACCGGGCATGCGTGTAGAAGGCTTTCCGGTGTACAAGTCCATGTCACTCTGTCTCGAGGAGGTGCGATCTAGGCCACTCAATTTTTCTGGCAAAGGTGAGTGGTCGTGATCGATTTGCGACATAAATCCTTTGCCTAAAAGGATTTTAGGGGGCCACATCATGCCATCTTTGGGTGCGCGTTTCGACGCGCCTGGACATGGTCTACCTTGACGGACTGGTTGCATGTGTAGGTGGGCCCACGGTGATCATGTTGATGCTCTCCGGACCTCCTTAGTTTATATCTATACCCTCCATCCGAGCTGGCAAAGATGGATGGTCATGATCAAACTGCGACATATATGTAATGCCACAAACCCTAATTAGGGTTTTGGATCAATCACGCGTGCGCAACTTTGGCCAAACGTTTTGGCAGGCTATGCTCCTCCTTTGGGGAGACCGACCGGGGCCCATATTGGGCCGACGATGAACTTATGTGTTCCTGCCCAATGGTCCTAGGCGTGATCTAAGCCATCCAAACATGCTGGAAAAGTTGGATGGTTGTGATCGATTTAAGACGCTAGTGGGATTTCCGCGACCCTTTAAGCATCACGTCATCCATACTTCGAGCAAGCGTTCATTGCTCTAGAGCTAGGTCGTGAGAAAATCGATCAGGTGGGTGAGGAGTGGGACCGCTAATGTGTGCACTAGCGCTTCACTGATCAATCGTGGGATGATCTAATCCGTCCAACCAGGCTGGTGAAGTTGGACGATCATGATGATTTTAAGACTGCTTTGAGCGGTCTTGCTCATTTGAGCCTTCCCCAAAGGAACACGGCCATCCCTCTTTGGGGATGGCATTTGACAGGCATTTAGGGGTATAGCGTGGTGTTCGACCGGCTAGGGCATAGGTGGACCCGCCGGTGAACATCACGGTGATTGCCTGCTCCTGTTAGGGTTCGTCTAGGATAGTTAAATTAGGCGGCCAACTTGCGTGGCCGCGATCATTTCTGAGACTGACATGGACAGTCCAGATTTCCCTTAGGGAATTAAACATGCTCGATCGGGCTAATATAAGTGCACCGACACAGGGTCCTCTTGGTTTAGAGAATGGTATGGCCTGCGGGTATTTCGTGCATACCTCACTATTAACACTTGGAGATTCGTGTTACTCTGCTGAGAGTAAACACTCAGTTGTCATGCCGCACCAATAAAGAGAGACCTGCTGAGAACAACATAGGAAATACAAGGCAACTCATGCATTAATTAATAATGCTATAAATACAATGAATATTGGGGATTGTTGCTACATGCACCATTCTGGGTGAATTTTGTGTATTTATTGAATTGCTTCGAATAAATAAAGCGGAGAGGTTTTATGCACTCATCGCTTATCAAACGGCTTTACCCTTTGCAGGATGTTAGCACATTAAATTTGGTTTTACAATTTTATCCCTGAACTAAAATCCACCATCAAAACTATCTCAAGCTTGTTTGTCAAGTTTAGTTGCCAAAACTAGAAGTCTTGATTTCTAGTCTACTTATAGCTAAGTCTCGGACTAGGATAGAAAGTGTAGTTGAGCTCTAGACTCAACGGCGTTCATCATACAAATACGAAGAACTACTCAAGGAACTGGTGGAACTTCATCGACTAAAAGGTATGTGGAGACTTGAACTTATCTATCACTCAAAAGTCTATTTACTCTATCTTCTATCTTGAGAAAAAAGTCATATGGCTACATAGACTTCGATTATAAACACTTTCTATTTCGAGCCGAGTTTATCTCATTTATCTATTTCTCGAAATATTTGTTGGTAAGCTTTCGCTTTGGCCAAGTTCATCTTTACAAGTGACGAAAGTCATGTTGATTATTTCAATATCTTGAAAATCGCTTTGATGAAATATAGTGTGTGAATAACCTCTATTTAACATCCCCTAAGAATATTTCAATGATTAAAATGATAGTTAGAATATATAACCTTGAATGGATATAAACATTGTATGTGAATTCATACTTTTGTAAGTCCAAAATCCTTGAACTAAAGTATCCGTACTTTACTAGCTCAGGATGTCTGGAAGCTAAGTTCGTATACCCGTACGCGTACTTCCAGAAGTTCACGTCCCGTGAATTTCTGTCGGAGTTTGTGAACTGAAAACAAACTTAATCCGGGTAATTAATTATGCGTACCTGTATGCATACTTGAGCGGGTTATTTTCTAAAAATGGTTTATTCGTGAACTAAGACATATTTATACTAAGGACTGCATATTCGCAAACTGTGGCCATAATGTTCATGAATCGATTCGAGAGAATCAAAATCGTTTTTGCTTCGATTGTGTCTTATATACTTTTATGAGATCTAAGCAATTGAACAACTCTCTAACTAGTTCTTTTAAGTCATTTGAACTAGTCATGGTGAAGATGAATAAGGTTGACGTGAAAGTGCTCATATAGCTAACCATTTGGTTAACTACTGTTGAACCAAATAGGTGTACACGTTTAGGTACGGTTACATAAACCTAAATGAACATGCATTTCATTTGTGTATAACAAGCTAAGTTCGATCTAACGGTTGAAAGATATTAGCTTGAATCTAATCAGGTTTTCATCTAACGGTGAATATTGAATGCTTTGTTACCAAGGTAACTTAGATTACAAACCCTGATTTGGAGACTATATAAAGGAGAACTATAACAACTGGGAAACATAATCCCCACAACTCCTGTGTGATACTAGTTGTATAAGATAGAGTCGATTCTCCTTTGTAGACGGTGTATTTTCGACAAAGTCTAAAATCATAAAACCATAATTATACATACTCCTGATCCAGCAATCGGATGAGTATTGAGGCTCATGTCTCTCATTGAAGCATGAAAGTTCATGCCCCAAGAACCTCTGACAGAGAATACTATCTCTCAGAGTATATGTAGATGTGTAGTCTCTCAACTGAGGCAACGTCATATCTCATTAATACTGAGCAATTTCAGTAATTACTTCTGTATAGAATCGAAATATTGGACGGCTCCTAGACAGCTGGCCTGCTAGTATAGAGTAATAACGTCTTCAGGATGTAACAGTGTTTTCCCTGACTATATAAAATAAATATGACGCTTCAATAAGCTCATATCACTCAATTGTCAAATAATTAATGCTCATAGACAGCATGCCTGCTAGTATAGAGCCATCAATTAATTATTTCTAATCCTTAAATTCATTAACTGAATATTCGGAAATACTCTACGTTCTTCATAATATTCCATTACTTCAATTTGTGGTTCTTCCCAGAATAATTCCATGAGTTAGTGATAAATATTCAACGTACGGGGATCTGAGCCGCTATCGAGTAAGCCCCGATCAAAATGGTGCAAGTGTATTCAGCAATAATGCACTAACGAGCACCTGAATGCATGAACGAGCATTCCAAAATACGAAGGAACGATGAACCTACGCAAAATAGGAAGAAAAATAATAATAAAATATTAGCTAAGGCGCTAGGGGACTGGGCCCACCGGCCCGCCAGTCATGACCTGGCCAGTCCGATGCTTAATTTTTATTTTTTCATATATTTATTATTTTTTCTTGATCTCATGAAAATCCCTTCATTTGAACAAAACTCCTTCGTTTGAGGAAACTCCTCAGTTTCATGGTGTTTCCTTCACACCAAGGGAATAATGTAAAATTGGGAAAGGTGTCATGGGACCGGTCTACTAGCCGGCCGGCTATGCCCTAGTTGTGGCCGGTCCCACACCTCATGATTCCTTATTATTTTATCATTATTTCCTTCATCTTATGAAAACTCCTTAATTTCATGATATTTCCTTCAAATCATGAAAATAATATAAAATTAGGGAAGACTCACGGGATCGGGCCACTAGCCAGCCGACCATGCCCTAGCCATGGCTGGTCCCACACGCCTCTTATTTTATTATTATTATGATAGTTTTCTTCATCTCATGGAAACTCTTTCACTTCAAGGAAACTCCTTAGTTTCAACAAACTCCTTGATTTCATGGTATTTTCCTAAAATTATGAAAATAATACAAAATTATGAAAAGTGCCATGGGACGGGGCTTATTGGCCGTCCGTCCATGCCTTATCCATATTCGGTCCCAAACTTCATGATTCCTTATTTTATTATTATTATTATCTCCTTCATCTTATGAAGTTTCCTCAGTTTGAGCGAAAACGTTGATTTCTTCATATTTTCTCAAATGATTGCTCAAATGCACGCCATAAAATATCAAAATTCTGAGGACTGAGGAACGGACATTATGGTGACATGAGCATATTACCTTTACCGACCCAAGGTTGGATCTTTGGCTTGCAAAGAGCCGATCCCACATACTTTCATAATTTGACCTAATTTGTTTACATTAAGTTCAAACTTTTCCAAACAACTTGGAATTTTATCAAATGATCGTCAATTGATCCCATGACCAACCAGGGACGGTTCCATGACTTCTTGGTCGGTCCCTCACCCGTCATAATTAGGTTTTATCACCTAAGGCTCATACGAACACTATTTTTAACGAATGATTAAGCCAGCATTTAATCATCCTTTCACCAACTGGTCTTCAAGAGACTTTGGTATTTGCTCATTCGAGAATCTGGGCGCTACATGTTCGATCCATCATCCCATGTAGCCGATCCCTCCTTCACTCCGTGGTTGATTTTCAATAAATCATCAATTAATCGAAATTAGGGTTTTCGAATCCAAGGTTCATAATTCCATATTCAAACGCTAATAATTTTACGTTGATCCCAAGATCAACATTTCAATTGATTATACTTGGTTCAATTAACAATATTTTAAATTAATATTTTATTTGGTCATGCTACCAATAATTCATCAAACGAGCAACATTTGCTCAGACTAAGGAATATTGGTTCAACTATCAATATTCAACAATTCATCAAATGAACAATATTTGTTCACCTTAACTATCAACATTTATTCGAAAATTGCACATCTTTCTCAGCAGATATGTTCAATTCATGAGTATTAGAACATTTGCAAATCACGTTCGACTCAGCAATACAAGAACTCATCGTCCCATAAAGGCAGCAACTAACTAACTAAATACACGTCTGCCTTGCAGACTCCACAATCACGAGACATCAATCTTGTCACATGGGGGGATATTAACTAGGGTTTTGGTCTGGCGGTCTACAGCACGTGTGTTCATACACACGATGAGAATGTGAGCAAGTCGTGCAATCATTTGGAGAAGTTAGAAAGTAGTGGATGGAAAATCGACCAAGTCTCCGCACAATGAGCAAATGGTTATAACACGATTTCTATTTCCACACTCTTTGACTCCAGCAACTGTCACACTTCATGGGATCAGGTGTTTTCCACTTCCAACAATATAAATAAGTCTCTGAATCATGATTGAAAACAAGACAATCTTTTCGTCAAACAGACAACAAGAGAACACGAACTCATCGTCTGAACATTTACTCTCAACAGAGCAAATCAATCAATCAGATCTTATCTTATTTCTTCACGCAGAATACAAAACATACCTACAATTTTGATCACCATTGATCTCACATATTTCTCAGCTTCCCTCCTACCGATCGGCCCATCCTATCTTGTGACGGAATTGAATATGGAACGGCCATTGTCGTGGTTTAGGCCGGAGTCCTATAGATTTATCTCTCGAATTCAAAGCACTCACTCTTGCAGTGCATCTGTATGAGGTTGGACAGCTCGATTCAAGGAGTTTCCTTCCCACGGTCGTCTCCTCAATTCCTTAAAAACCAGCAACTCGTTTTTCCCCATCTACATATTTTAACCTTAGGGTTCTACCAAGACCATGTAGGTTAACAACTTAAAGACTTCATTAGGATTGTGAAGCCAGACCCAACAATCTTATCTCTAGTTGCATGATCTGATCTTGTTGTTTCTATCGTATTGAATACAATTGTAAAATTAGCTCGAGATTAATTTTTCCGATATGCAAGATAGAAAAGTAGTCACAAACATCTTCGTCTCATCGTTTGTGATTCCAAAATATCTTGTTTCGCTAGTCGATTAAGATTACTGTCAGGTGATTGATATTTCTAAGTTGTTCTTCGGGAACATAAGTCTGGTATATCAATTGGTTCCTGTTCACCTTGATCTATCAAAATGCGGAACAAAACTCATAGGTATTTCTGTGGGAGACAGATTTATCTATTCCTGTAGGATTTTCTGTGTGATACAGATATGTTTATTAAAGTCTTCTACTTTGGGTGGCATCAACTCTTAGTTGTGGGTGAGATCAGCTAAGGGAATCAAGTGCGCAGTATCCTGTTGGGATCAGAGACGTAAGAAGCACAACTGTACCTTGGATCAGTATGAGATTGATTGGGGTTCAACTATAGTCCAGACCGAAGTTAGTTTTTAGTAGGTTAGTGTCTGTAGCGGCTTAATACGGTGTGTGTTCAATCTGGACTACGTCCCGGGGTTTTTCTGCATTTGCGGTTTTCTCAATTACAAAACTTCTGGTGTGTGTTTTATTTCTTTTCCGCACTATATTTTGTTATATAATTGAAATATCACAGGTTGTGCGTTGAATCGATCAATTGTAAAATCCAACCTTTGGTTGTTGATTGAAATTGATTGATCCTTGAACACTGGTCTTTGATACCGTTCAAGTTAATTTCTCTTGTATTCAATCAGACTCGCATATTTCTATTTGTTTGAGTAAGGATTGAATCGATAAATTGAGATATAACTCTTTGATATACTTTTCATTAAGATTGAGTCTGACCGTCTTGGTGATTATCTTAAAAGCATATTGGAGTTAGTCCATACAGGTTGCTAAGAGAAATATTGGGTGAGGTTGTTGTACCCCACTTTTTCAATTGGTATCAGAGCAGGCAATCATGTTAAAGACCTCATAAGTCTGTGTTTGTAGCAATCTTATTATTATGGACGAGTCATCTCTAATAACGTATCAGGTTATAAATTATCAGATGATTTTCAAAGCATGAATTCACCTGAGAGAACTGTCACATCTAAGTCAATATCTAAACATTCTCTGAATGTAAAAACTGTTGATTGGTAAATGAAAAGGCGAGGGTACCCAATATACCTCAAGCTAAAACATTTCCTACCTATAAGTCCTTTCTCCGAAAATGATTGTCTATGGACTGAGTCGAGACAATGCAACTAATTATTTCACACTTCGTGTGATCGCCTATGGATACGAGATCGAGAAAATACAACAACGAAGTATGTTTACTTGATAAAAGGTTCGGACTTAACCAAACACAATAGAATTGCTTATCAAGTAAATAAGAATTAACATTTGTGTAATTTACTTTAATTATAATAAAATAATTATAATGCGGAAAATAAAAGTAAATGACACAACAAGATTTTGTTAATGAGGAAACCGCAAATGCAGAAAAACCCCGAGACCTTGTCCAGAATTGAATACTCTCAGGATTAAGCCGCTACACAAAATTAAACCAACTTCGTATAGCTGAGACCAAGCAACTAAACCTATAGTTCACCTAGTTCCGTCTATATTCCCACGCCTCCAACTTATGAATAAGTCACGTACTTGGAACAATTACTTTGGTTCGTATTCCAAACAGTAAAGGAACAACAAATCTATTTGGTATCAACTCTCTTCAACCAAGTGATGTGAGTTCGACAAAGGCTCTTCTGTTATCTCAATAAACTCCTTCGTCGTGTTCTTAGATCTATCTTATGTTCAACTACCAAAGGTAATTTTTAAGATTTTGCAATCAATAATTTTAATCACAAAGAATTGTATTGATGTCGATCTACACAACTAATCAATCCAATCTACCACAAGGATAAAACGATTATATTTGGATCATCTTATACCAATACAAGTATTGTGCACACCAAAGATTATTACCCCAAATCAGAAATCTTCAATATCTTCTTTGTCTTCAAATATTCTTAGATCTTCAATAAACACCTTCGCACAACAACTTGAATATCTTGTGATCAATCACGCACAGAACGGAGTCTGTTAACAATGGATTATCACAAGATCGTCTTAGAACTAAAAACAGTCTAAAGATCCCTGTTGAAACTTCGATCTTGTTTGAGTGAATCTTATATCAGAAGAGAAGATTCTCAAGCATAAACAAACTAGGTGCAATCAAATTTCAAACACCGTTAGTCAATCAAATTAATTGAAAACACAAAATAAACTGCAATTATCTAGTTTCCCACCAACGGTAGTTGTGACTACTCGTTTTCCCGTAGTCTACATAATGTATACAGCTCAGAGGATATGATGCTAAGCAGTATTGATACCTCTGTTGAACTGAAAATGCTAAGTTATAAAGGATATTCAAGATCACAATAATAACGAAGAACATAAATAGAATGTAAAAGCTTCTAAGTTATCATGAGACACAAGAGATTACGTGTTTCAACATTTGTCTACGTCCAAGGGGTAATGAGTGATTGTTTTGTATTAAGTTTTGGTGGTTACAAAAGATCTTAAATGCTTCCCAAAGTAATATAGAAAACTCAAGTTGAAGCAAATACTTAAGTTTTAAACATTAAAGAGGTATAAGCTTAAGACAAGATCTTCTCTCCTAGGACTTCACATGGGACGGGACGGTACGGATTTTTTCCTAGCTCAGTACCTATACCTCCTTATGGTCGGTACCTGTACCTTGTACTTGTACCTGTACCCGTAAAGTACGGGACGGGACTTGTACCCGTTTAACTCGGTACGGGACGGGACGGACCGATTCTTTACCTGTAGCAAATGTAAAAAAAAAAATGCAGGGTAGATCATCCCATTATATTCAGTTGTTACCATGTGCCATATATCTAATGCCGTCATATTGTTTTGAAGCTCAAAATTTTCTTAATCTCGCCGCTGTTTTACTCTTTGTCGAATACAGAGATTCAGATGTGGCCAAGTCCTTAAAATGTTTTCCTATCATCCACCTAGATAGCATAATTAAGCATCACTACATGAACTAGGAAGTACGTACACCATTTTTAGCTGAGCAGAAACATCTAAGTTCTGCCAACAAAGTGTATTCTAACTTAAAAATATTCAATTCTGTACATGGCAAAGCCCCTATAGTTAAAAATTAATCTTAATATTTCTATTGTAGTTATTGTATAGTAAAGACGACACTGGGTGATCAATTATCTTCCATCAATCAAGTGCATATGCATGCAGATTTTTCGTAGTTGCAGGCTTGCAGCAGTATGCGCCTACGCGGTGATACTCTTCAAATTGCGGTTCTCTCTCTCTCCATATTCAAGAGATCGGTACTACGGCATGAGACGGGACGGGAATAGTCTAGAACCGTTACTTGTACCTATTCTAGACACGGTACCAGTTTTTGGTACTTGTACCTGTCCCATCTGACTGCGGTTCCGGGACGGTACCGGTACGGTTCCACGGGACGGGACGGTTCCCGTGCATCCCTATTCTCTCCTAGATCTTGAATGCCTCTAGTTTGTTGGTGAAGCTTGGTATTTATAGCCCCTTCTGCTCCAGATATATCTTTGCTGCCTCTGGGTCCATCGTTTGCTGATATACTTTTCGTACCAATGGTACCTTCGTCCACCACATGCTTTCTCCAGTCGCATTCCGCCACCTCAGCTAACCCACGTTCCTTCGGGAACTACCCAACCTTAGTATAGGTTGTGCCTTCGTTCACCGCCAGCTTCTGCCAATCGGGTTCTGACATGCCTTCTCTCTCCATGTGCCTTGATTCATGCGTGTGGATAAGAGATTTGTGCATTTAATGTTGATTAGGTGTGTCTTCTACCTTTGTACCTTCGCCAGCTTCCTCTTTGTAGACTAGGCTTTTACTCTTCTCATCTCAACCGTCGAGGTCTCCTTTCTTGGGGCGAGATAAAGTAGATCTGCGGAGGTATCCTTTGCTACTCAGGTTCCTCTGTCTAGCGAAGGCTACATAGTTGTATTTGTATGCGACCACCAAGATCGTGACACGTGCTCCATAGAATATTGGTATTCACAGTTTGCCCCTTTTCTTTCATATTCTACCGTTTGGTAGAATTGGAAGAAAACTTCTGCTACGCCGCCATTTTCGCACGTACCGATTGGGTGGTCCCTACATGTCCTTTCATGCAATAACTTCCCCTTGAATTTCGGGCCATCCAAATTTTTGGATTCTCCAGACGCCTATAAGAAGGGAATAAAGAGAAGTAGTTTTTATTAATTCCCTTTCTTCTTCTTATTCGAACTGTCGCTCTCCATCTCCTTCACTGATATTCTGCTGCTAACTGCTCCTCTTTCCTTTTGATTCTTCGAGTGCTTTGGCTCCACAGTTGATCGTACAAGTAATGGATACTCATTTTTTAGTTTTGATTTTCTTCATGCTTGGCCCCGTGTCTCCTTCTTTCATTAGGGGGTTACTGATGTTGATGTTATAATTGCATGTGAGAATTCTTGTTCTTTTTCACTTGCTCGCGTTGTATGAGAACTTGGCTTTCCTCCCATTTTGTATTTTGATGATAATCCTGCCATGACTGTTCTTCGTCTGTAATTTGGATCATGCGGTTAATGGCCCTTGAATTTTCCCCATGATGTTTTTAAACTGTCCCCTTTGGTTGGTTAAGTAAAACCCATGCCCAAAGTACGTCAGTTTTTGACCCTAATTTGATCTTGAATGAACTGCAATTTTCCTCTGCCATTGTTGATGGAGAAGTTCTTCCTGTTAGTGTTAGAAGTTATGAGGCTCCCGAAGAAGCCTACGTGTAAGGTTCCGAAGGTATCTTCGTCGGCTGATCCTCCCCCGCGAATGGATCATCTTGACGTTATTGCATCTCCTCCTCCTGAGGATTCTGAGGTACCTGCTGGGACTGAGATGGCTATGGTCCCTGAGGAGTCTGCGGACCCTGAGGTTGAAGAAGTTGTTGTTTAAGATCTTCCTCCTCCTCCTCCTCCTCCTCCTCCTCATTATGAGATTTAGAGGCTTCAGCTGCGTGAAAAAGATAGATTTGCTCATCTGTCCATTGCTGAGATTGCTAAGTCTTTTCATCTTCATAAGTTTGATATTTCCTTTGTCAATGGCCCTGATGTTCTCACTGAGTCTCTTATTCGATATTTTCCTTACGATGAGAATAATCTTATGATTAGTGTTGGCCAATTGGCCGCGGGTATGCTCCACCATTTGTTTAGTAGAAAGGATCCTTATATTACGACGTCTTGTCTACCCGGGATGACCTGGAAAATAAGACTCAGGTCCGAGGAGTTATGCAGTATACTGGTAATTACTGGTGTGCCCTTCGTGAGAGTTGGTATCGTAGCAAGGAAAAGACTATTTTGAAGTCCTATGATCCCTTTACTGAAGAGAGATCCAAGCAGGAGCATTATACCCCTGCCAACTTCAATGCTACATATGCCGATGCTATTCAGAAAAGTAACCTTCTACATTGGAGTGTTGGCCCTCGTCGCATTCATATTACTGCTAGGCAGATTAGGGAAGGTAATAGCCTTCGCTTGATGGAGGAGATTGATAAGACTGGTTTGACTACCGTCCCTTATTCTGTTAGGCTGCCTTTTCCGAAGTATGATCACATCCGTCTTGATCATGATGACCATTGGGATCGTACTCCTCTTCGTGTGGTTGGTCTTTGGGCCTATGGTTTCACCACCGCAGATCCTTATGTCCCTCGTTCAGCTCGTTCTTTGCCCGAGAAGTATGATGGGTACAGGCCTTGGATTTTTAATCCTGTTGCTTCTCATGAGGTACCTTCTTGTCTGCTTTGGTGTCTTTGTCTGCTTTGATATCTTTGTCTGATTTTATGATAGTTTTCGTTTGCAGACTTCCCATGCTTCTTCTGCTGGGACTGCTCCAGGATCTGCTGGTAACTCTGTAGCCACAAGGACTAGGAAGAGAAAGGATTTGGTTGAAACACCTGCGGAAGTAAGGATCATTATCATACCTTTGTGTTTGTAAGTTCCATAGTGCCTTGCCCCTGATTCTTAGCTGACACATGTGTTCCTTTATAGTCTTCCCATAGGAAGGGTAAATTGAAGACTGTTATTGATATTGATGCTTTGGATGAGGATCCTAAGGATGCTGGCGAGGTACCAGGTGACGAAGACATAGAGGATATCGAGGATACTGGCCTCACCCCTCATTTGGATGATATTGAGGAGGATTTTGCCAAATATAACCCTAGTCCCATCCGAGCTGCCTAAGTTGAGGGTGAGAACCTTCTTGTTAGTACTGGTGCTCAATTGGTCGAGCATGTTAGTGTCCAAGGCCCTGCTCCTACATTTTCTTTGAAGATGCCTTTGTTCTCTTCTCCTATCAAAGCATTTCCCGCTATTTTTGCGCTGCTGGAGCTGCTGTTGTG
Source organism: Papaver somniferum (assembly GCF_003573695.1). Classification (NCBI taxonomy): domain Eukaryota; kingdom Viridiplantae; phylum Streptophyta; class Magnoliopsida; order Ranunculales; family Papaveraceae; genus Papaver; species Papaver somniferum. The sequence goes on along the minus strand of NC_039359.1, from coordinate 110,754,024 downwards.
GCTTCTAAGAGTCTCCCATCGTCTCCTGCCACCTCCCTTCAGTCAAGCGGTTCGTTTGCTAAGGTTGCTACCCCTACGGTGAGGGATGGTAGTTCAGACTCGTAGCCGAAGAAGAAGGTTGTGATTTCACTAGAAGCTTCTCCTTCAATGTTTCTCCTGCTTCACTAGGGAGTGCTCAGTCTGTCTCTAATGCCCCTGTTAGCAAAGCTATTGGACCCTCACCTTCGTCACCAGACTGGACCGTACTGGGTAATCTTCCTTCTTCCAGTGACATGGATTTGGGCGGTTCTCAAGTTCTTCCTTCTGTTCCTAGCACATTCACCATGCCGTATATTCGTCGTGGTGAGGGTTCAGCAGTCGTGCCCCATGTCCGTCAAACGAACGAGTGAGTTTCTGCTGAATCTAGCCAAGGTAAGCTGTCGGAGAGCTTGAGCTTAGGTAGTTCTCATGACGCTATTCTTGAAGCCATCTTGCGGGATTCCGAGGGTCCCTTTTCTGTTGGAGTTTATCATCATCATCTTGGTATTTCTTTCGAGATTGCTTCGCAGCTGGATGTGCTATCTGCTTAGTATCGTGCAGCTCAAGACTTGTTCTTTGACCCTGATTGCCTTCTCTCCAGTCAGAGGTTTGGTGAGATCCGCAGGGGTAGCATCCAAGAGATAGAGGCTTTCATGGACACCTACGCCAATTTCCTCCCTCGTCTTTCAGCATTCTCAGTAAGTGATTCTCACCTTATTGTTTTTCTTCTTAATTTGATCTTCCGTCCGCTCTTATACTCCTTCTTTTGCAGCTTTTCAAGCAGATCGATGTTGGCTACACCTTATTCAAGGTTTATAGAGCTAAGTGTACTCATTTGAGTGCCCTGTTGGAACGCGCTCGTTAAGAATATGCGCTTTCTATTGCACAACAGCCTTCGTCGAGTGATGTTGCTTTTGTTGCTAAGATATCTTCGTTGGAGGACGATCTGAGAAAGACTCAGAGATCTCTGGAAGCTTGCTTATTGGCTCTTGAGAGAGCTAATAATGCTGCCAAGGTTGCTGAGAATGGGAGCAAAGCTGCTGATTCTTCCTTAGTCGCTGAGTCCTCTAAAGTCATATGTTTTTTATTCATCTCCATAGCTTTTTCTTCATTTTCGGTTACATAGTCCTAAGACAACCTTCGTCTGTCATCCGGTAGCTCTAGTGAACTTAGGTATCTCCAAGATCAAGTGGCCAAGTTAACCTCCGAAGTTTGGTATTATCAAAAGAAATCTGATAGGCTGATGAACGTAACCGTTCATAATGAGGCCCAACTTTCCCTTGAGTCTGCTCATAATCCGGACTTAGTGAAGCAGATGGCTTTGCTTCGTAAGGAGTGCGACGAATCCCTTAACTGGAAGGAGAGTCTCATTTTAAAGCAAAAGGAGGATATTTCCTTAGTCGATAAACGTTTCTCAGATCAAGAAATTATTCGCAAGAAGTATCATGCCGATTTTGAAGATGCATGTGCTTCCTTAGCTAAGGTCACTGTTGAACGTAATGTCTTGACTTCTGAGGTCTGTTACCTTAAGAACAAACTTGTAGATGCCAGCTCCGTGCCTTCTTCCATGTCTCATGCATATTTAGTAAAAAGGTTTGAAGAGTTAGAGAGTGTGTACCAAGCTTTATCCTCTGAGAATGCTTCGCTCCGGATAGAAAGGGATACCCTTGTGGAAGATCTTGATGCGGCTGAGGTGGATCTTGCTGAGGATCAACATAGTTTAGAAGAATCCCTTAGCCATGCCGGAGGTAGCTTAGGATAATTATTTTTTCGTAGCTTCCTTTGTGTCTTCAAATTCTTTTCCTTGTTGCTGATACCCTTCGTATCCGCAGGTCTCCAGAAGCAGTTGGTGGGTGCAAATGCCAAGATTAGCCGCCTTAAGGGTCAAATATCTGCGTTGGAAATATCTCGCCAGTTTGATGCCGCTGCTAAGTTCAAGGCTGAGACGCTTCAGCAAGCTAATGATCAGCTTAGCGCTCAGATGATAGAGCTCCGCCAGAAGTATTCTTCGGATCTAGAGGCTCAGGCTTCACATATGAAGGTGCAATTTGAGCGTTATGCCATTGATTACATCAATGATGCCTTTACGGAGGCTGAGCTCCAGGATGAGGGACTTGTCTTTCCCCATCTTCCTTACCCATGATCACGTTATGCTGGATTTGTTTCCAACTGAACTTTTTTGTTGTATTATGCCCCCAGATGAGGGGCCTTTGCTGTCTCCTTTTCTTGAAACAACTCTTTATTACATTCTGAACCTTTGTCATCTGCAACTTTTAAGACATGTTAGTCGTATTTTGGTAACACTATTATGGTACCTTTATTATTACATGAATATATGTAGACGTGTTGTGTCTAATCATTTGTACATTCGAGTCATCACAAGGTGCTAAGGTATTCTTAACATTTGGTGGAACATTCATCATCCTACCTGGTGTGATTTGTAGACAGTGGTAAAAGTGGTTCGATTCTCAGACTTGTGAAGGATATTAATTAGACTTAAATTCTAATATTAAAATAGAAAACTCACTAAAAATTATGGCAAACTCAATCAAAGTTGATATCAATATTAAAGAACACTAAGGCTAAGATTCCACTATTTTCCAAATTCAAAGTGATTTAATCCAATATTTATATTCATGCAATTTTTTCGTTCAATTTGATTCTAAACTATTGCAACAAGTAGATTCTCAAAATAACAAGTGTAAATCCGAAGCATAGAACATCAAAAACCTAGGTCCAAGCATGCTCTATCTAAAGAAATAACAATTGCTTAACAAGAATCATTCAAACAATTTTCACTCAAGGCAAAACAATCATAAAAATAATTGCCATAAATAAATAAATAAGAATATACCACTTTTTGTTGGAAAAATAGCTTCCTCTATCGCCTCAGCAATGGGGTTTAGATCCTCATATTAATCACTTGCTCAAAATACATGTTTGTTGCTAAAAAGTTGATTAAAAGAGTGAAAGGTGTAAAGCAGTTGATTTGCAACAGCGTAAAAGTGTTACAGATCTCTGGTACAAAGAGGAATAATGATTACTGATTTATATAAACGTTATTTATCTTATGTTGTTGAACAACGACACTGTTCTGCGACTGTGCCTCGTGCGTCAATGTTCTTCGCGTTCTTGAGCTGTGCAGCAGCAGTAGAAACAGAGTTTGATAAAACTATGATTTCTTCTTCTCTGGCTCTCCTCAGGTCCCCAAACTCGACACCCCTTCTATATGACCCAAACAATCTATTTATATCAAAAATACCGATTAAATCTCTCCCAAATCTTCCAAAATCTCTTCCCCTCTCTTTACGAAAAAGTTGCGGCAAGTTCTTGTTTTAGAATTTCTACGCGTTTATGAGCTTTCCTTTTTATTCTAAACTCTTCCTGAGATAGATACAAATCTTTTCATATATTTCTGTTGTGATAAAAATCCGTCGATTGAGCCCAGTCTAATCGATTTCAATACCCATATCAGATTCCTAGACCCATAAGGAGTCTATCCTATGAAAATCAGAGGTTTAGTCGACCTCAAACTCTTCCAAATCAAGAACCCTAATATGTTCTTCACTGTCAGGATATTTCCCGCCAAAACTTATAATTCAAATGTAGAAGATGGTCGCCCCTATCCAGAGTAGGGGTGCGATTATCAGATGCCTGGAAATGTGATGCCCCTTAGTAATTAGGTTACCCCTTATCCAAAGTGAGGGTACGAATAGCAAATGTCCTCCCATGAACGCAAAAAATACTTTTCGAGCCAATTTCGCCGCAAAATCTTATTTTTCCAAAAACACCTACAAAGACATAAAAAGCCAAAATAAATACAAAATCGAGCACTAATAATATATATAATTGAGATTATATCAGACACAAAAATGTGTCTATCAAATACCCCCAAACCTATTATTTGCTAGTCCTCGAGAAAAAACAAAATCCTAACTCACTGTCACAGGCATCGTCGATTGCATTTACCGTATGCAATAAGCCTTTAAACCCCTAGGTGTCTCTAGTGGCGGAGTGTTGTCTCCGGAGGGCTTACCCAAGGTATACCCACAAAACCTTTATACTCCAGACCCTAGTTATCTACACAGAACCTTGGAAGGCACTAAAGAATCTCCTTGGTTGGCATACTTATTGACTACATGAGGAAGTACCCTGATGCAAAATTTCAATTGTTGTAAACGAGTTCGCACTCAAGAATACTAAAATTCATATGAAGTGATGGAGCTCTACTCAGATAGTCGCACTATGGACATCAATATCCGGAGTCAAAATTAATCACATGGATAGATCAAGAAGATGGATATAGAAAAACATAGATGGTTTTGATGTTTACTAGGTGAACGGTGTTTCTCATATCTGTCTGAAGGCCTCCGCCAAAATAAACCTATCCTAATGGACGGAGATACTAGTCTGACTAATATCAACACACTGGCATATACAAGGGAACCAGTGATTGGTAATCCTAACTCTAGGTCAACACAACTAGTATATACAAGGGCTCCAGTGGTCGACTTTATTGAATTTATTCCAGTTGGTCTGATCTCAATCTCTCTCTCTTTTTTTTTTTTTTGTATCTCAATCACTCTAATTCACCCTAGCATTGGTAACAACTTGAATCGTGAGCCCCACCTAATCACTTAGAGAAACATAGTTTAAAAACAAAACAAAATAAAAACAGAAGAGAAAAGGACTTAACGGGATATGGTGAAACTATCATGTTATTTCTAACAACTGAGCTCTATTATTTTATGAATAGACTCTTTAGATGTTGCTATCTAGTCAGATTGGTTCCTCAACTCCTACAACCAAAATGCTTCAATCCACTTAGATTGGTTAGTGCCATCCTTAATAGGGATAAATTTCTAGGCTCTGGAGTTTATTTATTGCAACGAAAAGGTAACAAAAAGTTCTACCCCACCCCCAAACTTAAATCTAACATTGTCCTCAATGTTTCTAATCAAATAACAGTACCAAAAATATAAGTAACATGAGAAAATAGTAAAGAGAAGTCGGAAAGATAGTACCTGGGAATTGTAACCAAAAACCTACAAAAATATTATACTACATACAAAATCGCCTCGATGGTCAATCAAGGTAAACAGGGTCCTCCAGAGGGACCTCCTAAACATCACTTGTAGGAAAAGGCTTTAAAAAGGGCTTCAATCACTGACCGTTAACCTTCGAAGAACTACTACCATCTGGTGTCTCAATCTCAACAACGTCATGAGGAAAAAACAGTACGGACCACAAAAGGAACGGTCCACCGAGAGCGCAACTTCCCGGGGAATAGATGCAAACGAGTATCATACAGAAGAATTTTTTGACCTGGAGAAAATGACTTTCGTAAAATATTCCTATCATGAACAATTTTTATTTTGTTCTTATACTCCTTAGCACAATCGTATGCATCTCTACGAATCTCGTCAAACTCATTGAGCTGGAGCTTTCTTTGAGCTCCTGCCTTGTCAAGTGAAAAGTTTAAGTTCTTAATAGCCCAATAGGCTCGATGCTCTAACTCAACAGGCAGGTGACATGCCTTGCCAAACACTAAACGATAAGGTGACATTCCAATGGGTGTCTTAAACGCAGTACGGTAAGCCCATAAGGCATCAGTAAGCCTCGACGACCAGTCTTTCCTATTTGGATTAACTGTTTTCTCTAGAATACGTTTAATTTCCCTATTGGAAACCTCTACCTGACCACTAGTCTGAGGGTGATATGGGGTTGCTACTTTATGGGTAATACCGTATTGTTTCATTAAAAGAGAAACGGTCTATTACAAAAGTGTGAACCTCCATCACTAATTATAGCTCGCGGCGTACCAAAATGTAAGTATATTCTCTTTCAAAAACTGGACTACGACCCTGTGGTCATTCGTTTTACACGGAACCGCCTCAACCCACTTAGACACATAGTCTACAGCGACAAGTATGTAAAGATAACCAAACGAAATAGGAAATGGACCCATAAAATCAATGCCCCACACATCAAAGACCTCAATCACTAAAATAGGGTTCAAAGGCATCATATTTCTACGGGAAATGGTTCCTAACTTCTGGCAACGCTCACAAGAAACACAATGACTATGGGAATCTTTAAACAAGAAGGCCAGTAAAATCCACACTGCAAAATCTTAGCAGCAGTCTTCTTAGCACTAAAATGACCCCCACATGCATGTTCATGACAAAAGGAGATAATACTAGACTGGTCACTCTCAGATACACATCTCCTAATAATCTGGTCCGGACAATACTTAAACAGATAAGGATCGTCCCAAAAGAAATGCTTAACCTCGGCTAAAAACCTAGAACGATCTTGCTTACCCCAATGTTGAGGGTTCGACCAGTAACAAGATAATTCACTATATTTGCATACCAAGGTGATTGGGAAACAGAGAACAATTGTTCATCAGGAAAGCTATCCCTTATAGGAAGGGAATCACTAGGGGAACTAACAACTAGCCTAGACAAGTGGTCTGCTACTACATTTCTGCACCCTTTTTTGTCTCTAATGTCTGGGGAAAATTCCTGTAACAATAGGATCCATCTAATCAATCTAGGTTTGGTATCCTTCTTAGATAAAAGGTATTTCAAAGCAGCATGATCTGTATAGATTATGATCTTAGAACCTAATAGGTAGGACCTAAACTTATCCAAGGCAAACACGATGGCTAAAAGTTCCTTCTCGGTAGTTGTAGTTCATTTGGGCATCATTCAGAGTTTTGCTAGCATAATAAATCACATGAAGTAATTTGTTTTCTCGTTGTCCTAAACGACCTATAGCATAATCTGAAGAATCACACATAATCTCAAAGGGTAGGTTCCAGTTAGGTGCCTGGACTATCGGGCAGTAGTGAGTAAAGTTTTAAGCTTCTCAAAAGCCTCTAAACAAGCATCATCAAAGACAAACTTAACATCTTTTGCAAGCAAATTGCAAAGAGGTCTAGAAATCAAGCTAAAATCCTTAATGAATCGACGGTAAAAACCTGCATGCCCTAGGAATGACCTAATATCTTTTACGGTTTTTGGGACCTGTAAAGTCTTAATAAGGTCAACTTTGGCTTTGTCTACCTCTATACCCTTTGAAGAGACGATGTGCCCTAACACAATTCCTGATTTAACCATGAAATGGCATTTTTCCCAATTAAGCACTAAATTTTTTTCCTTACACCTAGTCAACACTAATGTCAAATGATGCAAGCACTCATCGAAAGATGAACCAAACACTGAAAAATCATCCATAAAGACCTCTAAAACCGTTCTACCATATCAGAAAATATGCTCATCATACAACGCTGAAAAGTTGCAGGGGCATTACATAGCCCGAAAGGCATGCGTCTATACGCAAAGGTACCAAAGGGACAGGTAAAATGGTTTTCTCTTGGTCTTCTGGGGCAATAACGATCTGATTATAACCGGAGTAGCCATCTAAGAAGCAATAGTGACTATGTCCAGCTAATCGCTCTAGCATTTGGTCGATAAAAGGAAGGGGAAAGTGATCCTTCCTTGTGACCTTGTTCAATTTCCTATAGTCAATACACACACACGCCATCCCGTGGTCACTCGGGTTGGGATTAATTCATTATTATCATTCTGGACTACAGTGATACCTGATTTCTTGGGGACAACCTGAACAGGGCTGACCCACTTACTGTCTGAAATTGGGTAAATAATACCCGCATCTAACAACTTAAGCACCTCTTTTGAACTACCTCTTTCATGTTAGGGTTCAGTCGACGTTGCATCTCCCTAGAAGGTTTGGAGTCTTCCTCTAAATGAATCTGATGCATACACACAGTAGGACTTATACCCTTAATGTCTGCTATAGTCCACCCTAAAGCTTCCTATTTTATGTCTTGAAGTACATTTACTAGCCTACTTTCCTGATCACTATCCAAATTGGAAGCTACAATCACAGGTAAAGTCTCAGATGGGCCTAAAAACACATACTTTAGAGTATCGGGTAGTGGTTTAAGGTCCAACTTTGGGGGCTCTTCTAAAGAAGGAATTAGGGTAGTCTCAGAAACTGGTAACGGTTCGAACCTAGCTTTCCATCTATCAGTGTCTAACACAGGGGTAGAATCTAATAGAGCATTCACCTGTTCAATAGTGCTATCGTCGTCAAAATCTAAACCAAAATGGGATAGACAACTTTCTAATGGGTCTTCAGACAAATGTTTGGTAATGACTCCTGAACTAAGGCTTCTATCATGTTCACCTCTCAACACATGTGTCATCTAGCTCATGAGGTTGCTTACTGACATTAAAAATGTTCATCTCCATAGTCATATTACCAAAAGATAAACTCATCACACCATTTCGACAGTTAATGATCGCATTAGACGTAGCTAAAAATGGGCGACCTAAAATCACAGGTATCTGGTTCTCTGGGTCAGGGACAGGTTGGGTATCTAGGACCACGAAATCCACTGGATAAATAAACTTGTCGACCTCAATAAGAACATCCTCGATAACACCTCGAGGGATTTTAACAGACCTATCAGCTAACTGCAGTGTCATCTGAGTAGGTTTCATTTCACCAAGTCCTAGCTGTAAGTATACATGGAATGGCAGTAAGTTCACACTGGCTCCTAAGTCAAGTAAAGCTTTTTCTACCCGGAAGTTACCTATTGTGCAAGCAATGGTAGGAGAACCTGGGTCTTTGTACTTTGGAGTTGTGGTGTTCTGAATGATTGAACTTACGTGACTAGCTAAAAAGGCTTTCTTATGGACGCTAAGTTTTCGCTTTCGCGTACACATATCCTTAAGGAACTTGGCATAAGCAGGAATTTGCCTAATTGCATCTAATAAGGGAAGGTTTATGGTAACTTGCTTAAAAACCTCCACTATGTCATTAAAGTTCGATTCCTTCTTTGTTGGTACTAATAGCTGAGGAAATGGGGCTCTAGGCCTAAAATCAGACCTTTCAGGAACCGAATTCACATCATCAGAAACTTTATCAGTCTCTTCAGCTACTGGTCCTGAGAGGTGAGATCCTGAGGGGTGAACTACAGTATGTTCACTATCGGGCATGGTTACCTTATTGTCTACAACTCTACCACTTCTAAGGGTTCTAACAACATTCAATTGATTCGATGGTTTTGCACCTAATTCATGAACTCCTCTAGGGTTGGGTTGTGTTTGACTAGGAAACTTACCTTTTTCTCTCAAAGAATCACTTATCAGACCAACCTGGGTTTTTAACTCGGAAATAGCCTGACTATTTTCTTGTCCTATCCTGTTACTAGCTTGTAGACTCTGTTCTACGGATAACTGAATTTTGCAGTTTGCTGAGTTAACAAGGCGAGAGATTCCTCTAAACTTAGGATTTTCTTATCTGACTGATTCTGAAACTGAGCTAGTCCTGAAGGATTCTTAGTATAGCCAAAACCTGGGGGAGCATTAGAATTACTAAACTGACCTTGACTTTGGCCCTTAGACCACGAAAGGTTCGGATGGTTTCTCCAACCAGGATTATAGGTTTCTGAATATGGGTCAATCTTTTGACGGTTATCAAATCTAGTGTTATTATAAAGAGCATTGGCCTGCTCTTCAATATTCTGGCCTTCCCAAAAAGGCTCCACTCTACCACTAGTCTGGCCCACTTCTAAGGCTTCTAACCTTTTTGCTATAGCACAATTTTGGCATCTGATTCATAGCCTCCTTCTACCCTATTAACGTTTCCTCTACTTAAAAGAATTGTTTTCTGGGGTGCCCTACTATTTTCCCATTGCTGGGTTTTTTCGGCGATTTCATTAAAAAATTCCATCGCCGCATCAACAGTTTGGTTTTCAAATCCACCAGTGCATAGAGACTCAACCATGGTCGTTGTGGAATAATCTAAACCCTCATAAAGGATCTGAACTAGCCTAACCTTTTCTAAACCATGATGAGGACACTGGGATAATAAATCATTGAACCTTTCCAAATACCTATATAAAGATTCTCCCTCTTGTTGTGAAAATGTGCATATTTGCGTCCTAATAGACGATGTTTTGTGCCTAGGGAAAAACTTATTGAAAAAGGCAGATGTAAGTTGTTCATATGTCTCAATTGACTCGGAGTCCAAACTATACAGCCACGACTTGGCCTTATCTTTCAGGGAAAATGGGAATAACCTAAGTTTCAAAGCATCATCATCTAAGCCTCTAATTCTTAGAGTACTACAAATTTCCTCAAAATCCCTAACATGGTAATAAGGGTTTTCATTTTCTTTCCCTAAAAAGATTGGGAGCATCTGTAAGGTCCCAGGTTTCAGTTCATAGGGTGCCTCCGTTTCAGCTAACTTAATACACGAAGGACGGGTAGTCCTAGTTGGATTCAACAAAGCTTTCAAAGTTGCCATTTCTGGCGCTATCGGAGCAACAGGATTCTCTCCTCAGTCAAAGACGTTCAAAAACAGACTCTTCAAAAGCGGACTTTCTAGATTAAGGTAATCGAGACGCTTCGAACTACTAGGTTTCTCTTTAACAAATCTACCTAGTGCGTCTCTTTTACGTTCAGGCATACAATAGAATTTTCTAAATTGGAAGGGTAAGCAAACACAGATCAAGGCCGACTCAACCAAATCAAACCTATTGATTTCTAGCAAACAAAAAGCATGATGGCTCCACTTAGATTGTTTCTAGACCAGCTTCTAATCCTTCGAACGGGAATTCGTTACAATTTAAGCAAACCCCTCTGGAATCAATCCGAGTTAACGTAAGTTGAATAGAGGCGAGGGAAGCTCGGTGGAGCTTTGATACCCAAGGCCTCACCGGTATTACAAGGCGGCGCAGTCACGCATTCAACTTACAGAAACCGTCAAGAACTTCGAAGTATGCTTAAAAGAGTAACCAATATTTTTCGAATGACTTTCCTGTTAAGCTCGTTACCCTATCGGTCTCGTTCTAGTCAAAATTTTAGGCTTAGGTTCGCGTAGGTTACGTGTTCCTAAAGCGGGCAAGAAGAGAACGGTGATGAAATCCGAACCCTTATCTTGTATGGCCAGGCCTTGCCCTTTACTAGAAAAATAAATGTCCGTATTCAGTCCTCAACATATATGCATACGAAGGAGTCCAGTAACTCGCTGACAGGGGATTCGCGAGTGTTTAGAATCTTACCTCCCGTTCCAGACGGGGGATGAATCGGTTGTAGTCGACTCGGGCCACTGACTCCGATGTCTAGTGTACGAACCCAAGGTGCAGAGACAATATCGTAATTGTCCTCCTTCTCTGCAAACAGTTTATATTTAAAGTACCCTTCCGTAGGGTAATAAAAAAATAATGTCCAAAGTCCAAAAGTCCAAAAAATAAAGAAAAATTACAAAAATAATAAACCCTAATACAGTTTTTTTTTTAAAAGAAAATAAACAAACCCTAAACTAAAATTGTCTAAAATAAAATTGTCTTCTTTTCTGTTCTTTTTGCTTTAATCTTTAGCTCCAAGTCTTTATGAAATCACCAAACTCTTTGGCTCAATTTTCTTTATGATCCAGAACCTGTAGACACAAGATAAATACCCAAAAACATAAAAAAGGACAAAAATAATAAAAATAAATAAATAATAAAAACAAAATAAATCTAAAACCCTAAAAACAAGTCCGCGTCGGCGGCGCCAAAAATTGGTGTGATTTTTCGATAGTGGTAAAAGTGGTTCGATTCTCATACTTGTGAAGGATATTAATTAGACTTAAATTCTAATATTAAAATAAGAAACTCACTAAAAATTATAGAAAACTCAATCAAAGTTGATATTAATATTAAAAGAACACTAAGGCTAAGATTCCACTATTTCCCAAATTCAAAGTGATTTAATCCAATATTTATATTCATGCAATTTTTTCGTTCAATTTGATTCTAAATTATTGCAACAAGTAACCTAGGTCCAAGCATGATCTATCAAAAGAAATAACAATTGCTTAACAAGAATCATTCAAACGATTTTCACTTAAGGCAAAATAATCATAAAAATAATTGCGATAAATAAATAAATAAGAATATACCACTTTTTGTTGGAAAAATAGCTTCCTCTATCGCCTCAGCAATGGGGTTTAGCTCCTCATATTAATCACTTGCTCAAAATACATGTTTGTTGCTCAAAAGTTGATTAAAAGAGTGAAAGATGTAAAGCAGCTGATTTGCAACAGCGTAAAAGTGTTACAGATCTCTGGTACAAAGAGGAACAATGATTACTGTTGTATATAAACGTTACTTATCTTCTGTTGTTGAACAACGACACTGTTCTGCGACTGTTCCTCGTGCGTCAATGTTCTTCGCGTTCTTGAGCTGTGCAGCAGCAGCAGAAACATAGTTTGATAAAACTCTGATTTCTTCTTCTCTGGCTCTCCTCAGGTCCCCAAACTCTCGACACCCCTTCTATATGACCCAAATAATCTATTTATATCAAAAATACCGATTAAATCTCTCCCAAATCTTCCAAAATCTCTTCCCCTCTCTTCACGGCAAAGTTGCGGTAATTTCTTGTTTTAGAATTTCTACCCGTTTCTGAAATTTCCTTTTTATTCTAAACTATTTCTTAGATAGATACAAATATTTGGGAAGGTTCATAACACTTTAATCTCTCTAAAATTCCCTAAAACAGGTCACACACGTGACTTTCCATATATTTCTGTTGTGATAAAAATCCGTCGATTGAGCCCAGACTAATCGATTTCAACACCCATATCAGATTCCTAGACCCATAAGGAGTCTATCCTATGAAAATCACAGGTTTAATCGACCTCAAACTCCTCCAAATCAAGAACCCTAATATGTTCTTCACTGCCAAGATATTTCCCGCCAAAACTTATAATTCAATTGTAAAAGATGGTCGCCCCCTATCCAGAGTAGGGGTGCGATTAGCAGCTGCCTGGAAATGGGATGCCCCTTAGTAATTAGGTTACCCCTTATCCAAAGTGAGGGTCTGAATAGCAAATGTCCTCCCATGAACGCAAAAAACACTTTTCGAGCCAATTTCGCCGCAAAATCTTATTTTTCCAAAAACACTTCCAAAGACACAAAAAAGCCAAAATAAATACAAAATCAAGCACTAAAAATGTATAAAATTGAGATTATATCAGACACAAAAATGTGTCTATCACTACCAAAGTATCCTTTGCCCAGAAGGTACCGTGGTGGTGAGGGCTCCTACGTGGGCAATAATTTTCCTGTAACCCTACGCGTTCAGCGCGATGGATGCTTTACTTTGACAAGGTATCTCTCTTTGTAGGATATATTGCTTATTATTTGCCTTTTAGTGGGATTCATTTGCCCTTAGGATCCTAGATTGTCATATGCGCAGTTATGTCGTGCCTTGCCTCATCGTCAATTCTGATGGAGGGTGTCTATTCTAACCCAGCTTGTATTTAATCAACATGTACTTTTTCTTAGAAAAAAGTTTCTTTCATTGATTAGTTAGGTTTATAATACCTTTGATCAGAGATAGAATATGGTGGGCCATTGCCCCTTCCCTTCTTCTCCTGAGTAATAACCATTCACTTGCGGGTAGTACTTCTTTAGGTACATTGCGTTCCAAGGGTGTCGCAATACTTCTCCTTTGAGGTTCCTTAGGTAGTATGAACCTTTCCGGGCAATATCGTGTATGATATAGGGTCCGTCCCATGTTGGAGCTAGTTTTCCCCACTCTTTCTCCCTTTGATATGGTGGTATTTGACGTAGTACGTATTCTTCAACTACAAAGTTTTTAGGAATTATCCGTTTGTTGTATTCGCGAGCTAGCCTTCGTTGGTAATTTACCATCCTATGCAAAGCCACTTCTCGTCTTTCTTCAAGATCATCAATCTTTTCCAGCATAAGATCCATTGTCAGGTTCTTTTCCCATGCCTCTGTTTTCTTTGTTGGCAGTATTATCTCCGTCGGGATGAAGTCTTCGGCTCCGTAGGTTAGCAAGAATGGAGTTTCTCTCGTGGCTGTCCTTCTCGTAGTACGGTAGGCCCATAGGATATTGTGCAGCTGCTCACACCATCTTTTCTTGTATGCCCCCAGCTTCTTTTTTAAGTTCATTACTATTGTCTTGTTTGTGGCCTCCGCTTGCCCATTGCTCTTAGGGTATATTGGAGTAGACTTGTTTTTTTGAATGTTGAATATGTTAAACAACATGTCTATGTTCTTTCCTTCCAACTTCTGTCCATTGTCAGAGACTATGGAGGATGGTATTCCGAACCTGCAGATGATTTGCTCAAACAAGAATTTAAAGACATCTGTGTCCCTAATTCTTTCCAAAGACCTTGCTTTCACCCATTTGGTGAAGTAATCTGTAGCCACGATAAGGTGCCTTCTTTTCTATGTCCCATCTATCAAGGGTCCAACAATGTCAAATCCCCATTTGACGAACGGACATGGGCTGATGACCGAGTTAAGCTCCGTTGCTGGTGCTTTAATCTTCCTGGCAAAGCGTTGGCATCTTTCGCAATGCCTAGATACATTCTTTGCATCTTCGTCCATGCTTAGCCAATAGTATCCTTGCATTTTGGCTTTGATCGCCAAGGACCTTGTTCCACTATGATTGCCAGCTTCTCCGCTGTGTATATCATGAAGTATTTTTCTACCTTCGGTTTGTGAGAGGCACCGCAGCAGAGGTCCAAGAAATGACCTTCTATACAGTATTCCATCTCGTGGGCTATACATTGCTGCCTTTGATTCGAGTTTTAGAGCTTCTTTGACATCTGCGGGTAGGGTACCTTTGTCAAGGTACTGGTGAATTGGGATTCTCCAATCGTCTTCTGCTTCGCCTTCGTTGCTTTCGTCTTACATAGACTGATCTTTGTCAGACTCGTCGGCTTCGTTAACTGGTTCTTCCATTCCTTCATCTTCTTTCGGTTTTTCTGCTTCTCTCATGGCCCTAGGTTGGACCACCAAGGTTTCCTCAACTCCTGAGGTTAGTCCTTCTATCGAAGGCTCATAAATTCTCCTAATTTGGACAGAGGTAGTGTTTCTGTCCCTCAGCATTGATGATATGAATGATAAGGCATCTGCGTGTCTGTTTTCTTTTCGACAGACATGTCTGAATGTGACCTTGTTGATCTTTGATGCATGCTCCTGTGTTAACTTCAGGTACGAAAACAATATTGGATCCAGAGTTTGATATTTGAGCTCGATTTTCCTAATGACCAATTGTGAGTCACTAGTTAAACAAACATCTGATAAGCCCAGCTCATGTGCTAAGCGTAGACCATGTATGACCGCCTCATACTTCGTGATGTTTTTAGTGTATTGTTCGAATTCTAACCTGAAAGCATAGATGAGTCGGCCTCCGGTAGGGGTTGTTATCACAATCCCCTATGCCTGCTCCTTCTCCGTTTGAAGAGGCATCCACGAAGATTTCCCACCTTCGTGAATTTTGCGGTTCGAGGAGGTTTTCTGATTATGGCTTATCTTCCTCCATTCCTGGGATGTCATCTATCTCTGCTTCGTCGATGAGAGGTAGGTCCGCTAGGAAGTCCGCTAAGATTTGTGATTTCTCAGCTTTCCTTGTTTCGAAGATTATGTGAAATTGTTTGATCATGGCATTCCATTTTGCCACTCTTCCAGTTTTCTCCGTGCTATCGAGGATTTGACTTATTTGAGATTTTTTGAAAACTCTAATGGTGTGTTTATCGAAAAATATCCTTAGTTTCTGTGTTGCCACTGCTAAGGCATATATGAGTTGCTCTACCTTGGTGTAATTACGCTCGCTGAACTGAGTGTTTTGCTGACATAGTATACGGGCTTTTCTCCCTGCCCTTGGTCTCGTACCAACACTGCGCTCACAGCGTAGCTTGTTGCTGTTAGGTATAGGGTGAGTATCTCACTTGCCTCTGGATTCTGTAGAATGGGTACGGATGCTAAGTATTCTTTGATCTTGTGAAAGGCTTATTCGCACTCTACGGTCCGCATAAACCTGTTTCTTTCCTTAGCGTATCGAAAAATGTTTTGCATTTATCTGACGATCTTGCTATGAATCTTCCCATGGAAGCTTAAAATTGCATTTATCTTTTGTACTCCTTTTAGAGTTTATGGAGATGGCATCTCCATTATTGCTCTGACCCTTTCGGGCTCTACTTCAATTCCTAGATTAGTTACCAAGTAACCCAAGAATTTTCCAGAGGTAACTCCGAACGTGAATTTGTCCGGGTTCACCTTCATGTGGAAGTTTCTCATGGCTTCGAATATTTCCCTTAGTTCTGAGAGATGGTTTTTTGCTTCTTTGCTTTTGACAAGCGTATCGTCTACGTAGACCTCCAATATTTTGCCTATCCAAGGCTTGAATATTTTGTTTACTAATCGTTGGTACGTTTCCCCCGCGTTTTTTAGTCCAAAAATAATCCTTGTATAACAATACAGGCCTCGTGGGGTAAAGAACGCAGTATGCTCCTGATATTCTTCTGCAAGGGATGTTTGGTTGTATCCTGAGTATCCATCCATAAAGGATAGTCTTTGGTGGCCTTCGGTTGGGTTGACCAGTTGGTCAATGTTTGGCAGTGGGTAGCTGTCCTTGGGGCATGCTTTGTTGAGATTGCTAAAGTCGATGCAAATATGCACGCCTCCATTCTTCTTAGGTACGATTACCATGTTAGATATCCATGTGGGATATTTGACTTCTCGTATGAATCCAGCTGCGAGTAGTTTTTGTAACTCTTTCTCTACCCCTTCGTGGTAGATATCTTCCACTTTATGGATACGTTGTTCAAACGGTGATATCTCAGGTATGAGCCGAAGGTGGTGTGAGACCAAATTCGGATCAATTCCTGGTATGTCTTCCGTTGACCACGCAAAGACGTCTACGTATTCCCTTAGTAACCCTTGTAGTTGCATCTCCTCTTCCTCTTCAAGTAAAGTTCCGATGTTGAGCATTTTTGGTTCTTCCTCCGTTCCGATGTTGATTTTCTTCGTTGGTTCCACCGTTGAACAGGTTTGTTGCTGAGGTCGTTGAGGAGTGTTTTTCTGTAATTGTCATTTGGCGGAGACGTCTGCCCCTGGGGTAGCGGAGGTGCTGGTTTCCAAAGCTGAGATGGATTTGGGTGTTACCGAGGCTCCGTCCTGCATTTCCTTAGTGTTTTCCTTACGTATTTTTCTTTCGTGCTATTGGGAAGCAGTTCTTTCTTCGTTGAGTCTGATTTCCGCTAGATTGCATAGCCTTGCGTCTTGCTGGTCGCCTTTGATTTCCATTTCACCCATAGGTGTAGGAAAGCGTAGGTATTGGTGATATGTCGAAGCTGTTCCTCACAATCTATATAGCCATAGCCTACCTATGATTACATTGTAGGGAGAAGGTGCTTCCACCACGCAGAAGCGTGTGTTGGTTACTAAGGGTCCTGCATGTACCTGCAATACAATTTCCCCCTTTGGTCTAGAGACTACTCTATTAAAACCATATATTGTGCAAGTGGAAGAATTCATTTGCTCTGCGGTCAAACCCATGCGTAGGTAGGGTTCGTAAAATAACACATTTAACGAACTTCCCCCATCAACGAGGACTTTCGTGACATTTCATCCGTGTATTGGAAGAGTGATTACTAATGGATCATTGTGCATTTCAACCTCCTGGTTGAAGTCCTCTGTTGAGAAAGTTAATGTCATGGCCATCCATTCCTCCCAAGTGCTAGTAGGTGGTCCACTTAGCTTGAACACCTCATGGGATTCTATATTCTTTCTATTTCGAGCTAACTCGAGGATATCTTCGAGCATTTATTCTTGACCTCCGTTGGAAAAGGTGATCATGCTGATGTATTTTCCTTCCTTAGGCAGTTCTACCCTTTTCTTTGGGTCTCCTCAGTGTCTGTTGGTTGTAGTTGTACGTACTCCATGAATTTGCCTTCGTCGATGATCTTTGGATCACATTGCGTACGTTGTAGCATGTATCAGTTGTATGCCCATAGTATTAGTGGTATGCACAATACTCCTTGGCCTCCTTCGTTTTTTCTGGTTGTTTTCCCCTAGTATTAGGGTAAGGAAAGCCTGGCTTCGCTCCCTCCTTGCTTAGGATGTGAGAGAAAGTTGTATTTAGCTTCATGTAGATTTTATCCATAAATTCTTCTCTTCCTTTGCCTCTTTTTCTGTCTGTGTATTTGGATCGTTTGTCTCGAGATCTAGTTCTGCCCCCGGCTTCATTTTGTCGCTTAGGTATCTCCAGGATTGGATCCAGAGAGTTGGTTCGCTGCGGAGATGTTGTCGTCTTTGTTTGTGTCATGGGGTTGTCCTTCTGGATTTCTTCGAGTGTGATGTAGCGGTCTTGGACAATCCTGAGATCGCCTTCGAAATCGAGGTCTCTGTTGTGAAGCTCCACGAAGATGGTTGAGGTTTTATCAAGTCCGTACTTATAGCAGTTAATGCTAATTTTTGGATTGACTTTCCCGATTTCTTGGCATGTATTTTTCCACCTGTCTGTGTACTGCATCAATGTCTCCAAGGGTCTGATAGCTAAATCAAATAGCCTATCTAACCCTGCCTTTGTTGATTTGTTGTACATGTATGTCTCCAAAAACACCGTAGATAATTGCTCGAAGGAGTCAATTGAGTTTGTTGGTAAGTTGTCATACCAGGCTAGTGATGATCCCATCAAGCTTGAAGGGAAGTACCTACAGAGTACTACCTCATATCTTTCCCAATGGGCAAGGACACGAGTGTAATACTGTAGGTGGGCTGCGGGATCCGAGGTACCGTTGTATGCTTGGAACGTAGGTACCGGGCATTTCGGAGGGATGGGTTCCCTCAAAACGCGAAAAGATAGTGGGGACGTGGTTGCTTATTGGAGCACTTCTTCTATCCTTGCGCCTGCGTGGACAGTTTTTAGGCCTTGTATCTCCTTCCGCATTTTCTCCATTTGCTCCATAACCATGTTCACATTGTGAGCATCTTTGGAAAATGCTTTGTCGTAGTAGGATTGAGATGTCTTGTATGTTGAGTCCGTTTCGTCCGGACCGTGGTGCGCTTTCCTGGCTCCCTCAGGTTGATTGGCCTTTGGTGGGTTGAGATCCACCCTTCATCTTCCTGATATATCTCCGTTTTCATGCCTCTTTGGTGGAGGGTGAGTTTGGGAACCTTCTATCTGTATGCCCAGCATACCTTTGAGGTTCTGGTTCTCTTGGGCCATCTCGTGCATTGCATCCTCGTTTTCCTTGTTATGGAGTATCAAGGCTGCTATGTGTACCGCCATTTGATCTTCGTTGTGGGCTCCACCTCCCTGAGGAGTGCTGTCGGCTGGATCTTCAGAGTTTTCCGCTCCGTCATCTACAATTGGTGCGTCTGAATCTATCTGTATTGGGGTTAGGTTTCCCAATCCTCTTCCCATATGAGCAAAGGTTCTGGGTAACCCTACGTTGGTCGCAGGTGGCTTTGTAGTGGTAGGATGCTCCGGTAACGGCATGTCGTAGATTGGTTGAGCTCTCGATGTCTGTCACATACCTTCAGCAGGAATAAGTGATTTGTTCGCAATTGTTCGTATTGATATTTCGCTTTCCCCGTCCTCTGCTTCAATCCTTTGATTTGCTTGAGACGGCTTTTGGGATCTTCCTCTTGTGATCTCTGGTCGTGAGCTTGTTGGTACATCATTTGGTTTATGCATGCCTTCGGCTTTTATTATCCTGCGGTCACAGAAAAATGAAGAAATCTGCTACTTGGTACCTTCGTTAAAGTAGCAATTAATGCTCTGACACAGAAGACGGCTAAGCAGCTTTTTCAGAAAAAGGACTGAAATAATGTCTTTGAAAGACAGGTATTAAATGTTTATGACACCCTTGGAAAAGACAACCTTAAACGTTGAAAACCATAAAGAAGGGTGTCAGATCTCGTGAAAAACAAGGTTATTAAATGCTTTAGAAGATCTTTCTACCTTAAAATCTCACTGAGATTCCTCTGTCAGTCAAAGGTTCTCAGATCTGAAGTATGCTCTATTAAAAAAAGGGCTGTTTTAGTATAAAACAAAGATTTTGGCGTTTTTTGAGCACCCTTTTTTGTGAAATTTTTGTAGATCGGTAACAAGATACGTCTTTAGAGGCTATGAACTCGAAAAACATACACACATAACGGATGAAAAAATCGTTAGAGAGTGAGATTCATTGTTTAAAAAGAACACATCCCTTTGTTAAAGAAGATACATAAGTTAAAGGTAAAACTATGTCTAAACTCAAGCTCGTGAGCCAAACACGGTGTGCCAAACTGTGACTACTCGTTTTCCCGTAGTCTGCGTAATGTATACAGCTCATAGGATCTGATGCTAAGCAGTATCGATACCTCTGTTGAACTGACAATGCTAAGTTATAAAGGATATTCAAGATCACAATAATAACGAAGAACATAAATAGAATGTAAAATCTTCTAAGTTATCATGAGACACAAGAGATTACGTGGTTCAACATTTGTCTACGTCCACGGGGTAGTGAGTGATTGTTTTGTATTAAGTTGTGGTGGTTACAAAAGATCTTAAATGCTTCCCAAAGTAATAGAGAGAACTCAAGTTGAAGTAAATACTTAAGTTCTAAACATTAAAGAGGTATAAGATTAAGACTAGATCTTCTCTCCTAGATCTTGAATGCCTCTAGTTTGTTGGTGAGGCTTGGTATTTATAGCCCCTTATTCTCCAGGTATATCTTTTCTGCCTCTGGGTCCATCGTTTGCTGATATACCTTTCGTACCAATGGTACCTTCGTCCACCGCATGCTTTCTCCAGTTACATTCCGACACCTCAGCTGACCCACGTTCCTTGGGGAACTACCCAATCTTAGTATAGGTTGTACCTTCGTTCACCGCCAGCTTCTGCCAATCGGGTTATGCCATGCCTTCTCTCTCCACGTGCCTTGATTCATGCGTGTAGATAAGAGATTTGTGCATTTAATAATGATAAGATACGTCATCTACCTCTGTCCCTTCGCCAGCTGCCTCTTTGTAGACTAGGCTTTTACTCTTCTCATCTCAACCGTCGAGGTCTCCTTTCTTGGGGCGAGATAAAGTAGATCTACGGAGGTATCCTTTGCTACTCAGGTTCCTCTGTCTAGCGAAGGCTACATAGTTGGATTTGTATGCGACCACTAAGATCGTGACACGTGCTCCACAGAATATTGGTATTCACAGTACTAATAGAGCTTCTCAATCCCAAATAAGACTATAAACTGAGCGGTCGTAAGATATTTCGCCTAATTAGGTTACTCTCCTCTCCGAATAGGCGGCTACACCAGTAACAACACAACCGAGGAAGTTTGTTGTCACGAAGGATTAGTTTCATAGAAATGCAAACTTCAAGTATTTATAGACAAGGAAGTTTAGACACCAAGGAATTTCAAAAATCGAAAATATTCACAAGATATGCAATATATTCCAAATTCGGTTTGCATAATTCCTGGAAATGCTCTGTCCAAAATATTGACCAAAAATCTCTTTGGAAAATCTTTAACTAGTAAATGCACATTACTAATTCTCATTTTCCTAAAATAAAATTAACAACCTTAAATAAAAGATTCTTAACTTATTTATATTTCGATCCTGGGATTTTCATTCTTTAGCTATTAAGGAATAACTTTGAACAATAAAACATAAACTTTACTGTACGTGTTCAAATGTCGACATCCTTACTTCGTAAGTCCTATTTCATACTTATAACCTTGAAACCGATTTTCCACACTTCCAAACAAGTTTAGAATTGGTTCATCTGAATTTCAAGAACTATGTGATTGATCAAGAACACTCAATCACAAATCATGAGTTTAACGGTTCTACCAAAACAAGTTTCAGTTCTACGTCCATGTGAGTACTGTGCATAGTCACACTAGCTTTCCAAAATTCGGTTAACTTGGTACTAGGATTGGTTTCCCACATACATATGGTATCTAACTTATATGTATTGCACATGTCCATAGGATCTGTTCCCTTTTTCCTAAAAACGTGTTGCACATGTCCATAGGATCTGTTCCCCTTTCTACTAAAAACTTGTTGCACCTCATACAAGGATTGATTCCCATTTGTGATGTGTTGCACCTCTTAATAGGAGAGGTTCCCCTTTACCCACAGATTCAGTCATACACAAATCACAAACTAGATCATACCATTTCAGGTAATTACTTAAGATCGGTTTCAATAATAAAAGTCATACCAATACATCAGTCAGACCTTTGTGAATAATTATACCAAGAACACAAACAAGTCATGAGCGGTTATACTAAATCATACATATTGGTTTTTCACAAGATATGCAATGAATAACAATACCAATAACGCCTGGCGATTTCATTCTCGATTGATAAACAAGTTTATGAACTTACTTCCTTAAAACACATGTAGAACATTGTTTCTATGATGAAATCCTCACCTCATACCCATACATAATCACAATAGAATTTAAATGATTATGTCGATATCTTATCTACAAAGTTTAATGGTTAAGCGATAAACTTCATATTGTGTTCATTAATACTATGTCTATCTAGAGTTTTCATGCTTCACAGTTTTGTTTTCAGTATGCACGACTTTAAAGATACGTTAGGGAATGAAACAGTTCAAGTCAAATATCACTAACCTCAAGTGGAAGGATGATGTTGTTGTTTTAGCTTCTTACTTATTCACTTATTCAAGTCTTCGCAATACTTGTAATGTCTCATATTATAATACTTTCAAGCTAACCTATACGAAGTTGACTCTAGTACATAATCAAACGACTCTTAAAATGAGTTTGATTCACTAAAATATGACAACCAAACTTGATATACCAACGCTTGGTGGGTTCAACCGAGCTATGCTCTAAAATTCTCCCCCTTTGTCAATTTTAGTGACAAAACTCTTACAATCATATGGATAAACAAATTGCAAGAATTCATTACACATACGTTTGATTCCCAAATTCAACAGCACAATAGCATGTATCCATTCAATTCTTAAATGCCGCTTTTGACATTATAATAACAAAGCTAATACTCCCCCTAAAGGTGAGATAGGTAGATTTTATCAATCCGCACGTCTTTGTTATACCAATTAATATGATATGCTACTCCCCCTTAGTATATGCTTTTACTCTTTTGTTTGATAAACGTTTAAGCACAATTGTCCATTCCCTTAGTGATACCAATCAATATAAAATCAATGCCAGTATCACTTGTTTACTCCATATATTTATCCCCTTTTTTGTCACAAAATGAAAAAGAAACGAAAAAAAATAAAGGACAAACCGAAAAAAGTCTTACAAATCTCAAAATAGACTAGCAAACCTATAGAGTTAAGCACGTGGGTTCCACACACCATTTCTGATAACCAATTTCAAAACCGAAACTACAAAGTAATTTTTTTTGATATGTTATCAAGGAAATAATTGCCCGAAGCAATTTTCCCAATTTTGTTTAGCAAACCAAAAATTAACTAAGCACCTTAGTCCCTTTGCTAAACCGATTGTACAAATACAACCGATTCGTTCGATAAGACCAAAATAAACATAACTCTATTTTTCTCATCAGGCTCTAATTATCCATATAACTTAGACCTTTTTTGACAAGACAAGACACGTGAAAAGTCTAACAAAATATTTCTTGTCAAGGAATTCGATTAGACTTGAATAACCGAATCATCCACTTTGATAAATCTAACTAAGATAAACTTAGTGTTTGTACCCTAAATATTCTACACCAAAAATGGGCTAACTTAGGCCTACAAAGCTCCTCCTATTAGCTAAGTATGGTTCATTGGGCCTAATATGCTCATCTAGTTAGCCAAGTATGGCTAACTAGGCCTCACAAACACCTTACATAAAAGCCCATGTGCATAGGTTCAAATCAAGCAACTAAGGAGCCCCATCACCAGTGCCACGTCAGCACTAAGCGTCACATATGCACGTCACTAGGGCTAACCAACCGGCAACTTCCACGTCAGCAACGGAATGACACGTCACCATGGTGCCACATCAGCGCAATGCCACGTCAGCGATTTCAACCGTTCGGATGTTGCCACGCCATCAACATGACACGTCAGCTTTCCACGTCACAAGAACGGACCAACCAGAAACTGACACGTCGTCAGCATATGCACGGTCAGCAGCTGACTAGACACTGACGTCATCAGATGTTGATTCTATAGAATATTCGATCACCGTTACTAACACCGTCAGTATACACCAGGAATATTCCGTTACCTCTAACGGTGTTAGAATATGCCAAGAATATTCCGTTAGAGTTACCTGACGCCGTTAGCTTTTCCGTCATGACGTCAACACGACGTCATCATCGTCAGCAGCCGCACTCTGCCGGAACCGGTCATCTTCTCCGTCAACGGGCTGTCGGCGCCGAGCGTCTTCTCCGGCAACAGTAGCAGCAGCAGGTTACCGTCGGCCTTTTCCGGCGGCCTACCCCGGCCGGCCAGTTGATTCTGTTTCGGTGTAGCACGATGCAACTTAATAACGTAGATCCGTTTCAGTGTAGCACGACGTGACTTAATCCCGTAGCCTGATTCAGTGCGTCACAGTGCAGTTTAAATCCATAGCCCTTGGTTAATTCCGCCTCATAGTGATAGCCTTGCGGATTTGTACTCCCCTCTGTAGGCTTGAGCAAAAGTTCCCTACTTGGGGCTTGGCATTTTACACTAATTATTGGGCTTGGTCTCTTACACTTATTTTTGCTTGTCTAGTTCCATAACCTAAAGGAACATTCCAGAAGGGTCTACAATTTATTCTGGAATATGCAAGGATAATTGAATTTAATTTATTGGAGAGCCATGCAATGGCCAGTTATTACAGGAGGCATGCAGGGGCCAGTTATGGCAGTTGATGCCTACCACGAAATTAAAGAAAAGAAACGGAAATTCGCACCATATAAATACAGGGGTTCACAATCCCTAAAGGTATGCAATATTTCCCACAAAATTATCTGTGAAAAATCCTAAGCTAACTTAAGCATTGGAGGTTTTTTTGCAGGTACCTCTCTACACTGTTCAATTGGAGAATAAACAGCGGATCGATCTTCAAAAAAATCATCATCAAAATCGTGTTTGGGGTAAAAGTAATTTTACAATCCAAACATTGGCGCCGACCAAGGTTTTCGAGAAAAGATAATCGTATTTTACCAAATCGGGTTATGGCAGTAGTCAGACAGACTGCACGAAGAGACGATTCTGTTAGCGATTCTCAACAGCGCAGGAGACAAGAATTGGAAAGGCACGAGATTGAGGTTCAGTTAGCTCCATCATTACCCACTGCAAACAGGAAGGGTCAATATCGTTCTTAATACAGATTCCTGGATCGTGGGCGAGATCGAGATCGTTTCCATGACAGAACTCCAGATCTAAATCGGAGAAGGGAAAAACAACCAGTGATAGATAACGAATAAATGGATGTTGATGAGGAAACCCACAAGTTCGAGGAAATAGAGGGCATGTGTTTGGCAACCCGTCTAGGAGGAATGACGATCGACAGGACCTGCAAGATGGTTGCACCGTGACTCCTAGTACAGAGGAAGAACTGTTACTCGATCGGCTGAACGAGTTGGAGAAAGAGAACTCTCTCCTGAGATTAGAACGTGAAACCAGTCTCGACCTAGGAATGGTAATCTGAATAAGCAGAGGGGTCGTTTTGTATGGCAGCGTCTGGGAAGTCGAGTTAGCCCGCAAGCTGCAGATCCACTTCTCCAATATGTTTGCATCTTCTTCCAATGAGAATTGATATCGAAATATCATTATGTTGTCATCTTTATGCAAAACAAAATAATAACAACAACCAACCTTTACCAGAGAAAGGTTGAAAACCGCTTTTTAACTATTGTAAGAAAAAATTGAAAACCACCGAAACACATATGCTTTTATGCTAAACCAAAACCGATTCAACATATTGTGACTTTTTCACATATTGTTTCTACCAGAACCCCTCATGATCCTTTAATAAATCCTACCAACATGGGCTAGAACTTAATCCTGCTAAATCAAAAAGTCACCCAAACCATAAGGGTTCACAACATTATGAGATCGAATATCAAGGTAATAAAACCGAAATCAAACATCTCATAAACATCCATAGCAATAATAAAGCATTCAAGCACAGGCTATGTAAATCAATAACCATCACAAGAAAAATTATATATCAAATAATTTTATTCATAATAGTTTTAATTCATAATAGACTTAATACAATCATTGAAAGAAATCAAAAATTGATGTCTATTTTCCTGGATTAAGTATTACAGCATATAACTTAATCTCCAGTGGTGCTCTTGTTGTTCATTGAGGTTTCTTCAGTGTTCAAACTTTTAAAGCATGTCTCAAGGGACTTGTCTGCAACCACTTCCTGTTTTTCAAGTTCTTCAACTAGAACCATGAGTTCAGCAAGAACTTCTCTTATTTGGATAGTTCTTTCTTTGATCCAGTCTCAATGTTGAACGACCATAAAGAGATTGGTTCTCTGTTCTTCAGTTAAATCTTCCTCACTACCTTCATGAGATGAAAACATTGTATCTCAGGGTTGTGATATTGTAGGAGCATAATTGCACCTATTTATAATCCCTTGTTTTTCCTTTTTCAAGGTAACATCTCAAAATAGGAAAGTTTATCTACACGAGAACCGAAACAAAAACCTAGCCTGAACTTACAAAGCTACTGCCGAAAAATCTGAGAAGTCATAGAGTTAAAGTTAACTCCATTTTGTTTTTCTAGAGTTTAGTAAATCATCGAAAGATTCTTTCACATTGATATCACTGGATATCTCTAAATCCTTTTTGAGTCTAAGCACTAGAGCTTCATAGTCATCTTTGTCTAAGATTAAAACAGGATTGTTTTTCTTAGAATCTGTTTTAGATAACTTTCTTTTGGATACCTTCTCAGATTTTGGTATCAACTTGTAGGTAGATTTTGAATGAAGGTTCTTCATTTTTTGTGTCATAGCATCATTCCATCTTGAAACATCAGATCTCATATCCCCTTTGATAAAGGTATCACCTCTTCTATTATTTTTCCTTTTGGAAAAGTTTCTTTTAGGATATGATTTTGAATTTTTGTAAAAATTCGTTTGTCTCACAGGATAGTGATGATCTGAGAGATTTTTGGAGATGGTACTTTTCAATTCTTTAGATACAAATGATAGGGCGTTTTTTATCTTTCGGATTTTACAATCTCGTTGCATATGACCTTTATCTCTACAATAATAGAAATGCTTATTGAAAGGAACAAAGTTTTTAGTCTTACCTTTATGAGATGTTCGGCTACTATGCTGGTTCTTGGTTCATCTTTACAAGTGAAGAAAGTCATGTTGATTATTTCAATATCTTGAAAATCGTTTTGATGAAGAATAGTGTGTGAGTAACCTCTATTTAACATCCTTTAAGAATGTTTCAATGATTGAAATGAGAGTTTAGAATATATAACCTTGAATGGATATAAACATTGTATGTGAACTCATACGTGTGTAAGTCCAAAATCCTTGAACCAAAGTGTGCGTACTTTGCCGTTCAGGATAGCTGAAACTAAAGTTTGCATACCTGTACGCGTACTGTCGGAAGTTCATGTCCCGTGAATTTCTACTGGAGTTTGTGAACTGAAAACAAACTTAATCCGGGTACTTAAGTATGCGTACCGGTATGCATACTTGAGTAGGTTATTTTCTAAAAAACGGATTATTCGTGAACTTAAACTTATATAAACTAATTAAGGAATGCATATTTGCAAACCGTGGATATAAAGTTCATGAATTGATTCGAGTGAGTCAAAATCGTTTTTGCTTCGATTGTGTTTTGTAAACTTCTATGAGATCTAAGCAATTGAACAACTCTCTAACTAGTTCTTTTGAGTCATTTGAACTAGTTATGGTGAAGATGAATATGGTTGATATGAAAGTGCTCATATGGCTAACCATTTGGTTAACTACTTTTGAACCAACTAGGTGTACACATTTAGGTACGGTTAGTCAAACCTAAACGAAGGTATATTTCATTTGTGTATAACAAGCTAAGTTCGATCTAACGGTTGAAAGATATTATCTTGAATCTAATCAGGTTTTCATCTAACGGTAAATACTGAATGCTTTGTTACCAAGGTAACTTAGGTTGCAAACCCTGATTTGGAAGACTATATAAAGGAGAAATCTAGCAACTGGGAAACCTAATCCTCACCCCTCATGTGTCATACTAGTTGTATAAGCTAGAGTCGATTCTCCTTTAACCATAGGTTTCTACCGAGACCCTGTAGGTTAATGACTTCAAGACTTCATTGGGATTGTGAAGCCAGACCCACTATTGTCATCCTCTAAGAATGTTTCAATGATTAAAATAGAGTTTATAACACTTAACCATCATTGGATTATAAAAATATTTTATGTTCTTGCATATATGTGATCCATTGTCGGAACAATAGTATGCATACCCGTATGCGTACCTGTTAGTTGTGAAATTCCGGAAGTCAAAGTACACATACTGGTATGCGTACTGGCATAAGGTTTGGGTCCGGGAATTTCTACTGTGTTTGGAAGTTTGCGTACCCGTTCGCATACTGACGAACCCAAACTCAGTCCGACTACTTAAGTATGCGTACCCGTTTGCATACTTGAGTGGTTAAAATTCTAAAATCGGTTTATTCATGAACTAATACATTTAAATAATAAGGAATGCATTCTATGCAAACCGTGGCTATAATGTTCATGAATTGATTCGAGTGAATCAAACCGATTTTGCTTCAATTGTGTTCTTGTATACTTCTATGAGAATATAGAAATTGAACAACTCTATAACTAGTTTTATTTGATTCATTTGAACTAGTTGTGGTTAAGATGAATAAGGTTGATATGAGAATGTTCATATAGCTAACTTCGATTAACTACTGTTGAGCCAACCTAGTGTACACGTTTAGGTACGATTACTCAAACCTAAACGAAGGTATATTTCATTTGTGTATAACAATCTAAGTTCGATCTAACGGTTGAAAGATATTAGCTTGAATCTAATCAGGTTTTGAATATAATGATTTGTTACCAAGGTAACTTAGATTGGAAACCCTGATTTGAAAACTATATAAGGGAGAACTCTAGCAACTGGGAAACCTAATCCTCACACCTTCAATGTGATAATAGTTGCGACTAGAGTCGATTCTCCTTTAACCTTAGGTTTTTCACGAAACCCTGTAAGTTGACGACTTGAAGACTTCATTGGGATTGTGAAGCCAGACCCAACTATTTTCTCTGTAGTTGCGTGTTCTGATCTTACTTCTACTATCATGATTGAGTAATATCTTTGCTAAGATTTTCTTGAGATTTATCTCTGATAGGTAAGATTAAAATTAGTCACAAACATCTTCGTCTTATCGTTTGTGATTCCAAAATATCTTGGTTCTCTTCCATACGATTAAGATTATTATGAGATGATTGATAATACTAGGTTGTTCTTTGGGAATATAAGTTCGGCTTATCAATTGGTTCCTTTGCACCTTGATTTATCAAAAGACATAACAAAACTCATAGGAATTTCTGTGGGAGACAGATTTATCTATTCCAATAGACTTTTTTGTGTGAGACAGATTGGTTTATCAAGTCTTTGACTTTGAGTCGTAGCAACTCTTGGTTGTGGGTGAGATCATCTAAGGGAATCAAGTGCGTAGAATCCTGCTAGGGTTCAGATACGTAAGGAGTGCAACTGTACCTTGATCAGTGTGAGATTGATTAGGGCTCAACTACATTCCAGTCTGAAATAGGCTAGTGTCTGTAGCGGCTTAATACAGTATGGTGTTCAAATCTGGTCTAGGTCCCGCGGGTTTCTGCATTTGAGGTTTCCTCGTTAACAAAATTTCTGGTGTCTGTGTTATTTCTTTTTCGCATTATATTTTGTTATATAATAGAAATATCACAGGTTGTGCTTTAAGTTCAATCGGTTCTTGAATCCGACCTTTGGGTTGTTGATTGAATTGATTGACACTTGGATATTGGTTTGTGATACCGTCCAAGTTATTTATCTTATCAATCGGGCTCGCAAATTCCTATTTGTTTGATTGCATATTGAATTGAGATATAACTCTTTGATATACTTTTCTATAGATTGAGTCTGACTGTCTAGTTGATTCTCTTGAAAGTATATTGGAGTTTTTCTATTCAGATAACTGAACGAAATATTGGATGAGGTTGTTAGACACCCGCTTTTTTAGATACATTCATCATTTTTTGTTGGATACGACTTGATTGATTATTTGGAATCACCCGAGGACTCTCACACGTAAATCAGGTTCAGAGACTAGTTTATGTAAACTTTCTGATTGTGAGAGAAAAAAATATAGCTCTTAATATTATTTCTCGATTGAGATTCATTAAGTTGAACTCTCGGAATTGTATTTAGGTTTTATCCATACAGGTTGCCTACGAAAAAGTTGGTGGTGTATTTTGGTACCCCAAGTCTTTTCTGTAATACCCCGATTTCGTCTGTGGTTCGCTGATGGAATGGAATATAGGTAATGGTTTT
This sequence comes from Papaver somniferum, assembly GCF_003573695.1. Lineage (NCBI taxonomy): Eukaryota > Viridiplantae > Streptophyta > Magnoliopsida > Ranunculales > Papaveraceae > Papaver > Papaver somniferum. Next base: position 110,723,640 of record NC_039359.1, on the reverse strand, counting down.
TCCTTTCCTAACACTGAGGCTTTTCAGCACAATTGGCTCCAGAGTTGGCAGAAAACATTTATTAAAATAGATTTATTCGAAGGTTTCTGAAGAATATAGCACCTAGGGCTGAACATGGTGTCGGTTAACCGTTGGAAACCGACCGAACCAGACCAATAAGCAAGAAACCGAACCAAACCATTTAGATTTGGATTGGATTGGTTTGGTAAAAAATGTTGAAAAACCGATATTACTGGTTTGGTTTGACCTGAAAACCGAACCAAAAACCATTGGGGAACCGATTAATTTTTAAACTTAATTTCTACCGTCGATTTAAAAGTATTAGATTCTACCCATTAATTTAGAGGATAAATAGAAACCCTAAATCTAATATTTCATTATGATACTCTCCCTCTTTCTCTTTCTCCTTCTCTCATCCGCCTCCCTTCTCCACCCCCAACTACAGCTGCTGCTACTCGACTTTTTTCTTCCCGGCTTCCTTCTTTTTTATTTGCCAATATCTAAATTAAGATATATTATATATCTTCATTTGTTCTCTAGAATTAGAGTAAGCTTTAACTATTCTTGATTTTTTTTTGTCTGTATATTTGTGTAAACCAATATTATCGTCAACTACGATTTTTTTATCTGTAAATTTGTGTATTTTTTTTTGGTTTGACATAATTATTGGTTAACCAAAAACCACTGGGACAAACCGAAACCAACTGGAACCATTTGGAAACCGAACCAATGGTTAATGGATTGGTTTGGTTTAGATTTTTAGAAACCAATAATATTGGTTTCGGTTTCGGTTTGGCTAGAAACCGAACCAAAACCGACCATGAACAGCCCTAATAGCACCCAGGGATGAGAGGTTTTTGAGTTTCGGTTGGCCTTGGACAAGTAGGTGATTGACAGGGATTTTCTTTTGGTTTAATGGGAATTTTGATTTAAATGATTTGGTTTAATAGGAATTTTGATTTAAATGAATTGATATTGATTGCTGTAAGGGGTTCAATTACTGAATTCAAGTATTGCTCTAAAACTTATCAGCCGTATTTCTAGTAGTTCACTAAAATCCTTCTTATGAATCAATCTAATGAAATGTAGAAAGGGTCAGCCTACACATTTTTGATGGTTTTGATATTGCAAACGTTCCGTGGTCTTAATATGTTTGGTAAAACAAGGTTATGATACCTTCACCAGAAATGAGTTTTTTACCCTGTGAAGGTAGTGGCTAGTTGGGCAGCAAAGGCTTGTTCATGGAGCTGTTAGTAGCTTAGAGAGAATGATATCTCTATTTAGGGCAAGGGGAGGCTTGCATTTCCTTCAGCTGATTAATAGTTAGAAATCCAGCTCAGATGGGATTTTTCGTACTATCGGTGCTTCAAAAGTTTGACAACTCCATAGTTAGGATCTGCAGGACAATATATGATGGATTGGTTGAGGAGCTCCTCGGCTACCATATATCCGATCTCTTTCAAGGATGCAGAGAATGCTTCCTCTCAGCTTGACATTTCCACCTGCTTATTCAATATTTTCACTGGTGATGTGGAAGCCTCGCATCCCTATCAACAACATTGCCACCAGAGAAGAAGTACAAATATCTCTAGCAGTAGCCATCGGGGATGCTATTAAACACCAACCATTCAGTGACATGTTGTCTTCGAGACACACGTGCTTTCTATGATCTTCTGGCCTCTGAGACAAACGTGCTTTCTATGATCTTCTGGCCTCTGATGTAGATGACTCAGAGTTTGGAGCGGTTGAATCTAGATGAAAACCCTGGCCGTTGTTCCTCTCCGTGGGAGGCTTTTCTTGTAAAATGCTGCAAGATGATGGTACTCTACTACTCTGCAACTAGCTCGCTGAGCGAACCAAACACGGAGGCTTCTTGACCAGCTTGTACATGATCTGGATACCTTACAAACTGGCCAAGTTTTGCCAGGAGTGGCTTGAGCTTAGGCTTCTCTTGAATGAAAGTTCTCGTCCAGAAAATTGAAGCCTCCAGTAGTACTTTTTATAGTGGAGGCCATTCGAGCTCTTTCGCCAAATTGACAACTTTGCTCTGTCAGAGAGGGAGAACAACTTTACTGAGATTGTCGTGACAAGACTACTGGTCAGAGCTGATGCTTCTTCACTTCACTCGGAGGTTATTGCGTGCAAAATGGTTCCTAGCTGGTCATGATGTGCTTCATGGACGGAAGTCTATCAGGCAAAGCCTCATAATATTGCTCATCTTAGAGGTCTATCATGAAAAGTTCAATTTTGGAAACCATAGGGATGGGCTAGTTACAGTACAGAGCATTTGCCTGGTAGAATAAGTAGCGCGGCCACCACCCTTGAAGATGGTATTTTGAGGTTATCAGGTAAACCACCGAGATCTCAAATTTCCAATACCGAAGGCTGCAATTCTAGCCAGGTATGTTACTGAGAAAGCTCTTGTAGAATTGCTTCTCCAATGCACAGACTTGTGCTCAAGTGATTCACATAATACATTTGCCAGCGAATTAATTAAACAGATACGGAGCAACTCGTAAATAAACATTGTCTTGAATATCATCCGCACAATATAGCAGGTTACACAATAGTCAGAATGTATATCATTTTATGATTGTGATCAGTAGCTATTTAAATAATCTAGTACTCTCCAGATAAAAACAACAAACTTCCCATACTTCATGTCCAGATAAAGCAACAAACTTCCCATCATGCTTCTTGCCTCATAGCCATCAGCATCTCTTCCAGTTTTGTCGCGAAGTCAAAGCGGTCCTCGATGCCGAGAACAGCAGCAGTGATATTGATCAGAGAACCTGAAACAAGGACTGCCGTCATTGATGTTGAAGGTTCATGGTACCTACATACAAATTGCTGAGGGACCATACATCGCTTCTGCAATGAGGAATGTGGTGTTGTAGGGTCCTTCCCAGATGGCTTTTGTGATGAGGAATGTTGAGTATGCCCTCCCCCAGGTGGCTTCGCGGGTACTGAAACTGAGGTAAATGTCTTCCTAATGTACTGAAGGATGCGCAGGTATTCACCACCTTGACCCGCTGTTTTGTCACAGCAGAAACGTCAGGTACCTGGAAATCAATTAAACATGCACGACATGAGTACAAGGCCGTATGCTGAGCTGTTGCAAACTTCAGAAAAGAACAAAAGCAGTAAGAACCTCAAATTTTCTGGGATTCGAGAGTATGCATTGGAGCCGTAATTGAAGAAGTTTTACGCCAAAAAATGAAACTATTACAATCATTATCTTCTAATAACTCAGAATTTAAGTTGTTATCAATTAACTGTTGTTCCATATGTAAAACCTGACTATTTCGCCCTATAATTCTTCAATAACATATGAATCTCATGATTCTGAACATATCAATTGACTCTTGTTTCAGGTTATAGGCTAAGAGGCAAATTGCACAAATGGGAGAACATGTAAAAAGACTTGTTTGGCTGACTAAATAGTACGCTCTCTGGCAATCTCTCCAATGAAAGCCTTTAGCGGACTTATGCCAAGTGGAGAAGCTGTTGGATAGCTGATATCACTCATTTAAAAACGTGTATGCAGGTAAATAATTTGTAGCTGTTGCAAAAGTCAGACCGGAACAAAAGCACTAATAATTTGTTTTTCCTATTTCCCTAGTGAAAATTATTTAAAAGGCCAACTTCGAAATTGAGAGACATTGGTTTATTTGCTGAAAGGGCCAAGTGGGTGATGAAAGTTTAACCAGTTTTAGTGAAAGAGATGCGGTAGCAGAATCAATATACCACTATCAAAGGTTTCCAGGTTAAGTAATTATCATCCTGAAGCTTAAGGGGAATGATATTTGCAAGAGTATGTAAAGGGAAAAGATGTAGTGGAGGAAGTTGCAGGTTCAAGTAATCTAGAAACTGGATTTGATGTTGAAGAAGATTGATCAACAGAGACTGAAAGTTTAGCAGTAGAAAATTTAAACCTGAAACACTAGATCTGGAATTTCAGTATGATACCATACTAGAGATAGAGAAATGGTGATTTTCATTCACTACAAAATACATACAAAGTAAAAGCAGAGAGAGATGCCAGCTCATACAAGGGGGACCAATCTGTATGAGGCAGAGTGGACCAATATATGGCTGACACTTGTACAGCTAGACATAACAGAGTCAATCAATCTAATTATACAATAGGTGTAAGCAAAGTGTAAAGCAAAATAAGAACAGCTATTCAGTTACACTTCCAATAGGTACTAGTAATGAAACTGCAATTTGTTGAAACGGTTTTTTATTCGCTTAGCTATTTAAACCCTAAGGAAGGGTAGAAATTTTAAATATAAAACTGCTGCAGAGAAGGACGACAGTTACGATACTGTCTCGGCCCCTCAGGTTCGTACACTGACACAAGAGTCGGTGGTTTGAGTCGACTTCAACGGTTCATCGCCCGTCTGGTAGGGAGGTAAGACTCTATCCACCCAGGAATCCCCTGTCAGTGGGTTTATTTTGCGTTGAGAATGTCGAACTGGTATTACAATAGCCAATACAACGAATATCCGACTGATTTTCAAAATGGACATTACTTTGACCATAGTGTGAATAGTGGTCGGGAACATCAACCTTTTGAAGGTTATGGCTCATACCATATTGATCCCAATTACTATCCACACACCCACCGGTTATACGAGCAAAATTCTTATAATTCCTCGTTACTAGAGTCAACACGTAAGTTAGCTGAGTCGACATGTAAGTTAGCAGAAATAAATAACTTAGTCTGTAAAGCTTCGAGGAGAGCAAAAAATGGAGATTCGGTGTAAACATGGTGGAATTGAGATGGCTTTGGTCGAATTTGTAGTTGGAAGTATTACAAAGAAGCTAGGGTTTGTGCTGGTCTCTGTTGCAAATGAAGATGGAGCTCAGGTTAGGGTTTCTGATATATGAGTATGTGGTGAAATCGTTTCTGCTGATGTAGGTGACTGATGAGGTAAAATTGAGATCGAAATTGAAGATTAACAGAATAAATCATAAATAGGTCTTTGTTGGTTAATCGATTGAAGCAGGGGTTTGACATATTGTTGGTTGAACTGTTGGTGGCATTGGGTATAGAAGAGATGTTGGTGGTTTTATTCTTGAGTCCTTAACAACCAACAGATGAAGAAGGATGATGGTAATGAGTCATGGAGATCAAATAGAAATGATGCAAAGATGGAGCCTGTGGTGACTTGACTGTTGACGTCAAGCTTGGGATGATTAGGTGTGGTCTTGGTGTTGCTGAGTTGCACATGTGAATGATGTTGATGTGTTGCATAGAAGTTACAGAAGGTTAAGAGGAGATCTGAAGATTATAAATTGAAGCAGTTGTTGTTGTTGTTATCTACGGGAACTGATGCAGTTTATGTATGATGGTCTATGTGGGTGTTGAACAACTATATAGTATCTCTGTTAAGACGAAAGAGGATAATCTGAACCCATTTCAGCGGTTTAATCTCCACCAAATGTCCTCCAATCTTCCATAGAAACCCGATAATATTTCAAGTGAATATACGGCCATGTTTTAGCGTGTAATGTAACCTTCCTTTTAATTAAAAACCAACCGGATTACCATATCTGTTTTAGCTCCTTCACGTTCCAAACACCACATAGATAAACTACTCTCTAGCCACACACCATCACACACAGAACTCGGGAGGATGTAACCAAAACCCGAGTTACCATGTTTTCTTCACTGCCGATTACAACTGCTTCAGTAGATTTCGAAAGTAATGGAATTGTGTTGGAATTAATAGATTTTGGGATGTACACGTAGTTTTCGGGTAAAACAAAGACACGAGTATCGGATTCTGTTTGTGCTCTATCGTTTCTTTTGTGTGATTTAGAGAAGTTGGCGTGTGGCTGCAAGAAGTTTTACTCCACCAAAGACTCATTCTCAGTGTGTTGGAAGGATTCAGGCGTGTGGAAGAGATAAAAAAGGAGAGAAGATCGATATTATTCCCGTGACTGCATGAAAGTTATTACAGAAATTTTGGAATTTATTATGGGAGATACTTGGTGCAGTGAGGTATATAAAGAACATTCGGAGATCAAAGAAGCATTATTTTCTCTCTCTTCTACCCCCTAACTCTCAATAATGCTTCTTTGACCTCTGAATGTTCTTTATATAGCCTAGTGCACCAAGTATCTCCCGTAATAAATTCCAAAAATTTTGTAATAACTTTCGTGCAGTCACGCGAATAATATCGATTTTCTCTCCTTTTTTATCTCGTCCACGTGCCTGAATCCTTCCAACACGCTGAGAATGAGTCTTTGGTGGAGTAAAACTTCTTGCAGCCACACGCCAACTTCTCTAAATCACATAAAAGAAACGGGAGAGCAAAAACAGAATCTGATACTCGTGTATCTTTTTTACCTGAAAACTACGTGTACAACCCAAGTCTATTAATTCCAACACAATTAGCATCCTTGTTAAGACGAAACATGATAATCCGAACCCATTTCAGCGGTTTAATCTCCACCAAATGTCCTCCAATCTTCCATAGAAACCCGATAATATTTCAAGTGAATATGCGGCCATGTTTTAGCGTGTTTGAATGTAACCTTCCTTTTTATTAAAAACCAACCGGATTACCATCTCTGTTTTATCTCCTTCACGTTCCAAACACCACATAGATAAACTACTCTCTAGCCACACGCCAGCACACATAGAACTCGGGATGAAGTAACCAAAATCCGAGTTACCTTGTTTTCTTCACTGCCGATTATACAACCAAATCCAATTGATTTTGAAGCCCATACCATGCCTGTTAATCTGATTTAAGTAATCCCTATGAGTTTTAGTCATTGAATCTCCTTAGAACACGCCCAAACGACGAATCTTAATTTTTTCTTCCCTTGCCAAAAATTCCCGCCAAAAAACTAATTCAAACGGAGAAGAAGATGGTTGCCCCTTAACCGCTGATGGGATGCGGTTAGCAGTTGCTGTCCTGGGGTACAAACAATAAAGATGGTGCCCCTTATCAGTTGAGGTGTCCCTTGGTAAATGAGGTGCCCCTTATCCAAAGCAGGGGTTCGTTTAGCAAATGTCCTCTAACAACTTTTCGAGCCGAATTTTTCCGAAAACGTTTATTGCCAAAAAATACCTACAAACACATAAAATACCATAATAAGTACAAAATCGAGTACCAACAATCAGAAAATTGAAGACAATTTGGACACAAAAATGTGTCAATCACTATTGTAACACTTGAGATTTCGTAGAACATAGGTGGAACAGAGTGGAGAAACTGAGAGAGAATCCCGGTTAGTCTTTATCTGTTTGAGTTTCACTAGGGTTTCAATTAATTGGAGGACCAGGATTAGTAGTTTCTATCAATGCCTTGTATCTACCGGGTTTTTCGGGTGGGTTCAGGCGGGTTTAGAATCATAACCTACTACCAACCCATCTACATCGGGTTTTTATATTTATAACTAACTACCAACCCGCTACAGACGAGTTCGGTTTAAAAACCCACGGGTTCATCGAGCACGGGCGGGTTCGGGTAAGACTCGTAAGGTCAATTCTTGTGTAGTTGTACTGAAATTTTTCAGGGCATACTGATAAAGACAAAAACAGATTATAGATAGTAATTCCAAAAGCCCCTTAACCAAATATCTTTTGTAATGGAAAATCTACTGTTAGAGCATTGCTCGGTCAAACTCGCATGCGTTGCTATATCAAGCATGTTTGTCAATGTTAGTGATCAAAACTATAAGTCTTGATTTCTAGTCTACTATAGCTAAGTGTCGGACTAGGATAGTAAGTGTAGTTGAGCTCAAGGACTTCATGGAGATTCATCATACAAGAAGAAAAACTACTCAAGGAACCGGTGGAACTTCTCGACAAAAAGGTATGTGAAGACTTGAACTTATCTGTCACTCAAAAGTCTATCTATTCTCTCTCCTACTTCTTGAGACAAAAAGTCGTATGCTATATATATAGACCTAGATTATACACATTTGGTATTTCGATCCGAGTATACCTTTCCAATCTATATCTCGAAATATGTGTTGGTAAGCTTTTCGCTTCGACCATGTTTATCTTTACCTAGTGACGAAAGTCATGATATGTTTCAATCACTTTGAAAATTGCTTTAGCGATAAATGGTGTAACAACTACATAACGTCCTCTAAGATGTTTCAATGATTGGAATGAGAATTTAGATTACATAACCAATGATGGACATACGTATTGTTGTGGAAACACATTATGCATAAGTCTTATCCCTTGAACCAAAGTTTGCGAACTTTTTTGATCAAGAGAAACCGGAAGAATGGCTTGTTTCCAAGTCCGCGAACTGCCGAATTTCTCATACCGAGAAATTCTGCTGGAGTTGACAAACTAGTTGTGTGAGTACCAGTCCACGAACCCAGACCGCGAACCGACGGAAAGTCTTTGCCGAGATTTTCTGCTGGAGTTTGTAAACTCTGTCTGGTTGCTTAAGTCCGCGAACCTAGTGTGCGAACTTAAGAAGGTTATGTATCTGAAGATGATTTCTGAAGTTAAACTTATAAAGACTAAGGAATGTACTTTTCAAACCGTGGCTATAAAGTTCATGAACCGATTCGAGTGAATCAAATCATCTTTGCTTCAATTGTGTCTTGTGTAGTACATAAGATTTCCTTCCAATTGAACGACTCTCTAACTAGTTCATTTGAGTCATTTGAACTAGTTATGGCGAAGAAGAATATGGTTGGTATGAAATGCTCATAGGGCTAACCTTTTGGTTAACTATTGTTGTACCGACAATGTACACGTTTGGGCACGGTTCACAAACCTAGAAGTGTGCCTTTCATTTGTGTATAACAATCTAAGTTTTCGATCTAACGGTTGAGAAATATTAGCTTGAATCTAAATTAGGTTTTCATCTAACGGTGGATATTGTTTGCTTTGTGACCAAGGCGAAACCCTGATTTGAAAGACTATATAAGGGGACATCTAGCAACTCTGCAAAACTAATCCCCACACCTTACGTGTGATACTAGTTTGCGTGCTAGAGTCGGTTCTCCTTTAACCTTTGGTTTTCTTCTTCTAAAACCAGGTTAACGACTTAAAGACTTTATTGGGATTTTAAAGCCAGGCCGATACTACTTTTATCGTAGTTGTGTGTTCTGATCTTGCATCTTCTATCGTACGAGTACAATCAGATTGATTAGATTGAGATTGATAGATCCGATAGGCAAGATATAACAAGTAATCACAAACATCTTCATCTCATTGTTTGTGATTCCGCAACATCTTGTTTCGCTACCATACGATTAAGATTGTTGTGAGGTGATTGATTAATCTATGTTGTTCGTCCGGAATATAAGACCGGATTATCAATTGGTTCATGTTCACCTTGATTATATATCAAAAGACAGGACAAAAACTTTAGGGTTTTCTGTGGGAGACAGGTTGATCTTTTGATAGACGTGTCTGTGTGAGACAGATTTGTTTATTTTCAAAGCCTGCGATTTTGGGTCGTAGCAACTCTTAGTTTTAGGTGGGATCAGCTAAGGGAATCAAGTGCACAGTATCCTGCTGGGATCATAAGCGTAGGGAGTGAAATTGTACCTTGGATCAGTGGGATACTGATTGGGGTTCAACTACAGTCCAGTCCGAAGTTAGCTTGGAGTAGGTTAGTGTCTGTAGCGGCTTAATACAATATGTATTCAATCTGGACTAGGTCCCGGGGTTTTTCTGCATTTGCGTTTTCCTCATTAACAAAATTTCTGGTGTCTGTGTTATTTCTATTTTCGCATTATATTTTTTATAATTGAAATAATACAGGTTGTGCGTTAGTTCAATCAATTGGAGAATCCGACCTAACGGTTGTTGATTGATATTGATTGACACTTGGATATTGGTCTTTTGTACCATCCAAGTTATTCCTTGTATTTGATTAGTACTCACAGTTTCTGTTTGAGGAAATCAAATCAAGAGAGATATATAAACCCGTTGATGTACTTTTAATTGATTGAGTCTTGTTGATTCTCTTAAAAGTATATTCGAGTTTGTCTTAACAGATTGCTAAGCGAAATATTGGGTGGTGTTGTTAGACCCCCGTTTTTTCAATTGGTATCAGAGCAGGCAAACACGTTTAAGACCTTACAAGTCTGTGTTTATAGCGATCTGACTCTATGGACAAGAGTACTATCTCTGATTAACGCGTCACCATAAATAAAAGTTATATCTCGTCTAACTCTATTAAAGATAAAGGTTCCTCAATCCCGAATATAGATGAATCTTCTGTACTGACGAGACGGACAAACACTGACATGTGTGATCCCGATTACCCTTCAAAAGAGAGCTTCTTCATTAATGAACGGGATTCAGCTGAAGAGAGTGAATTGATTCTAAATCTTGTTAGAATCCAAGATGATAGATTCAATCGGTTGAAGCACCATGTCAATGTTCTACTTGGTGTAATAAGAGATTGCAAACCCAAAGGTAATTCTGAAGCTCATTCTTCGTGTACGTCTCTTGAAGCTAGACTCAGAAGAGATTCCTTGGAAATTGACCATCGCTTGAGTAAGCTCTCTATTCAAGGATTCTAAAAGCAATCTAATATGCTAAGTACTTATGACACAAATAAAGATGGTTCATGCTCAGAAGTAAAAAAGGAAGCCCCTTCTAATAAAACGGATGTGCCTGAAGTCACCTACACTCAAGGATGTTGCACATAAAATGGAGGGAAGAAATCTTCTAACGATGATATTAAGATTGTACTATTTAATCATTCTGATGATCAGAAAGTATGTCTTGTCTGTGAAACAAAGAGATCTGTTAAACGAAAGGGAACCTCTAGGTTGAAGAAAAAATCCTTGGTTCAACTTCAACACACCTTAGATTTAATTCTTAAAGGTGTAAATGACATTCGTATGACTAAACCAATTTGTTTTCGTACCTACCATGTGTATGTTACCAGGAAAGTCAGTTCAATGAGTTCCTCGAGCACACACAATAGACGTCTTAATAAACATCGTCTATAGGAAGATTGTGTCGTGATCTCTGGAAATAACGCTGCTCCTATTGAGAAAGGAAGTTCAGAAGAAATAAGAAAAATTGATGAAATGAGAGATAATCGGAAAAAGATAATTGAAGGGTATAAAGAATTCTTCAACAGGTTGTTCTCCTTCTCAAACCAAAATTCTTCTGGTAAGAACTCAAACTATGTCTAGTATTTTGATGACAGTAATTTTTATTATAATTTCTCATATAAAAAGGAGTCTCTCTCTAGATTCAGAAGGAAAAAGAGACTTGACCATAAACACAAATCTGTTGATGATCTTGTGGTTCATACTTGTGCTAATTAATCACAAAGGTTGAAGAGCTTACTCATAAAAACCCTGTTAAGTAAGATGTGTTAATATTCAGGTATACTTTTGGCATCTGCGTCTGTTGATTTAAGTTCTATTCTTATCGTCCATAGATAAGCTTCTTCATTGCAGACTTACTATGCTTAAGAGTATTGTTTGTGTCTAAGGTGTCTTCTCATTATCTTTAGGAAGTCTTCTTTTGAATCTGGTTTCTTGATACAACTATGCTCAAAAGTGCTTTTCTATGCTATGGAGTTTTTCAAACCTTGTTTTTGTAGCAAAAGTTTTGTTTGTGGGCCTTTCTTTTCTAGGTAATGTTGCACTCGAATGGGTATCCTTGTTCTGGCATGATTCAACTGTTTAAACCATAAAAATCCCTTCCTCGGGAAACCCTTATATACCTACCTATTGAGTTGCAAAAGTCACGTACGCATACTCTGGGTTGGTTTCTGGGTTGTCAAGAATGTTTTCTTCTTCATCTTGCTATGGTGGCTTTGCAAGAGGATTCCTTGACAAAGCTGTTGTTGATTCCAAGAAGAAAAGAACCCTTGTAGATGAAGATCATCCTAATGCTTCGTGTTATTTTGCCTATATTTATTGAGGATGCTGAAAAGGATGATATGATTTCTGCTGAAGTTGTTCATGACTTTCTTAAGTACTTTGGGGAAGCAAAACAACAGCTTGTCGATACTCTAAAAGGTCTTGATGAGTTAAAAACTAAGTTGGAAAAGGTTGCCTCAGACGTTGGTGATGTAGTTTTGAAAGTGATAAGTAGAAGTTCGTTCAAAGACTTGTAAAGATTTGATTTCAGACTTAATTTTAATTTCACTTAATGTTACGAGAGACTGGGACTCAGGATTCCACCAATAAATCCATTCATGCGATTTATATAGTTATTCTAGACAATTATAGCTCAAGTAGAATATTGACTTTGTTTCTTTGCCAAGGTAGATTTTTGAAAAGCAACGGCTGTAAATCTAAAGCATGGGATATCAAAAGACTTAACCTAAGCATAACCCATTAATTGAAATCACAACTGTTCAATAAAAACCATAAAACAATTAATAATCCTTGCAAAAAGTCATGAAAGAATTAAATATAATTACCACAAGCATGAAATATGGCTTCCTCCGTCATCCCAGTGTTGGGGCTTAGATACTCATATTATTCACGTGCTCAAAATAGTTGTTCATAGCTCATATAGGTGAAAACAAGAGAAAACTAATAAAGCAGACAGTTTGTAACGCTGCAACGGTGTTACAAACAGCTGTTACAACGGGTTGGACTGTTACAGAGAAAAGATGACATGCTTATGATATATGTTATGTATTATTGTTGAACAACGATACTTCTGTTATGCTGTTTGAAAAAGACTGCCTCTGCGACTGTCCTCGTTTGTCCAATGTTCTTCAGCTTCTCTTCTTCACCAGCAGCCGCAAGGTACTTTCCTGTAACCCTGATTTTCGTCTTTGCAGCCTCCATATCGACCCCCAACTCCTCAATTCCCTTGCTCGACCTTCCAACAACCTATATATACACAACAGATCAATAAAATCCCGGGAAAATCTTCACAATCTTTTCTTTTCCTCCACCCCAAGTTACGGATTTATTTCTTTTCTTATCTCGTGCACGCGTCTCCTGTCTTCAAAATCCTACCAAGTATAGAATCGAATTAAAATATATTTTCTTCTGTTAGGTCCACACATATCAGCAGAGTATCCCTAGATTTTCTTTCTTTGTTTCATCGAGATGGAAACTTCCCTTTTTATGTAAATAATTCCATTACCCGTCCTGGTTTGTTGAGACAAGACAGTATCAATCCAATCACCCGAAGAAATCCGAGAAACCCTCTCTAATTCTTGCACGTAACTTCCCAAATTAAATCCAAATAGACGAGATCATTCACTTGCCCTGTTTTATCGAGATATACCCAAACCTTCCTGTTTAATCGATTCTAACACATATACATTCCCTATTTTATCTCAAAAAGTTAGAACCGATCAATATCACCAAATGCATCGAACAAAATCTCCTCAAATCGTATCCCGCAAATCAGGTAGACGGTTGGTTATATTCCCGCTAGTTTGGAAGGTTTGAACGTGAAGAAGAGATGCCCCCTAAATGTTACCGGGGTGCGAATAGCAGGTGCCCTGGGGTTCATATAGCAGTGAGGTGCCCCTTAGTAATTGAAGTTCCCCTTATCCAAACTGAGAGTCCGAATAGTAATTTTCTCCCACGAGCGCAAATACCACTTTTCGAGCCAATTTTCCCGCAAAATCTTATTTCTCCAAAAACACCTACAAAGACACAAAAAGCCATAATCAATACAAAATCGAGCACTAACAATATATACAATTGAGATTATATCAGACACAAAAATGTGTCTATCAAATACCCCCAAACCTATTATTTGCTAGTCCTCGAGCAAAAATAAAATAGAAATAAAATCCTAACTCACTGTCGCAGGCATCGTCGATTGCATTTAGCGTATGCAATAAGCCTTTAAACCCCTAGGTGTCTCTAGTGCCGGAGTGTTGTCTCCGGAGGCTTACCAGAGGTATACCCACAAAACCTTTATACTCCAGAACCTAGCTATCTACACAAAACCTTGGAAGGAACTAAATAATCTCCTTGGTTGGCATACTTATTGACTACAGGAGGAAGTACCCTGATGTGAAATTCCAATTGTTGTACACGAGTTCGCGCTCAAGCATACTAAAACTCATATAAAGTGACACAGCTCTACTCAGATAGTCGCACTATGGACATCAATATCCGGAGTCAAAACTAATCACATGGATAGATCAAGAAGATGGATATAGAGAAAAACATAGATGGTTTTGATGTTTACTAGGTGAACAGTGTTTCTTGTGTATAACAAGATAAGTTTTCAATCTAACATTTGAGAAATATTAGCTTGAATCTAAATCAGGTTTTCATCTAACGGTGGATATTGTTTGATTTGTGACCAAGGCGAAACCCTGATTTGAAAGACTATATAAGGGGACATCTAGCAACTCTGAAAAACTAATCCCCACACCTTACGTGTGATACTAGTTTGCGTGCTAGAGTCGGTTCTCCTTTAACCTTTGGTTTTCTTCTTCTAAAACCAGGTTAACGACTTAAAGACTTCATTGGGATTGTCAAGCCAGACCGATACTACTTTTATCGTAGTTGTGTGTTCTGATCTTGCATCTTCTATCATACGAGTACAATCAGATTGATTGGCTTGAGATTAATATCTCCGATAGGTAAGATATAAAAAGTAATCACAAACATCTTGTTTCGCTACCATACGATTAAGATTGTTGTGAGGTGATTGATTAATCTAGGTTGTTCTTCGGTAATATAAGACTGGATTATCAATTAGTTCATGTTCACCTTGATTATATATCAAAAGACGGAGCAAAAACTTTAGGGTTTTTCTGTGGGAGACAGATTGATCCTTTGATTGACTTGTCTGTGTGAGACAGATTTGTTTATTGTAAAAGCCTGTGATTTTGGGCCGTAGCAACTCTTAGTTGTGGGTCAGATCAGCTAAGGGAATAAAGTGCGCAGTATCCTGCTGGGATCAGAGGCGTAGGGAGTGCAATTGTACCTTGGATCAGTGGGAGACTGATTGGGGCTCAACTACAGTCCAGTCCGAAGTTAGCTTGGAGTAGGCTAGTGTCTGTAGCGGCTTAATACAGTGTGTATTCAATCTGGACTAGGTCCCGGGGTTTTTTTGCTTTTTCGGTTTCCTCGTTAATAAAATTTCTAGTGTCTGTGTTATTTCTATTTCTGCATTATCTTTGTTATAATTGAAATAATACAGGTTGTGCGTTAGTTCAATCAATTGGAGAATCCGACCTAACGGTTGTTGATTGATACTGATTGACACTTGGATATGTGTCTTTGGTACCATCCAAGTTATTCCTTGTATTTGATTAGTACTCGCAGTTTCTGTTTGAGGAAATCAAATCACGAGAGAGATATAAACTCGTTGATGTACTTTTAATTGATTGAATCTTGTTAATTCTCTTAAAAGTATATTCAATTTTGTCCATACATATTGCTAAGCGAAATATTTGGTGGTGTTGTTATACCCCCGCTTTTTCACATACTACCCAGGTCACGAAAATTCGTTTGCATACTCGTATGCATACTTGCCTGTAGACGTCGATATTCGGTAAAATCTTCTTCGTCCGAACTCGAAATTACTTCATTCTTCTTGAATTCTCTTCCTATTTGAATTCTCTTCAAAATGGAGATGAGAAACCTTGAATTTGGATGAGTTAAGATTGGTATTTGTCCTCTCTGTTGTTTTTGAGTGTTTTGCTCTGTTTCATTGTACTTGTTCCACTTCTAATGGACTTGGTCACTTGGATTCTTGATGTACTACTCTTCTAAGCTAATTTTTAGCTCTTACAAGAATGTTGTTGGTGAATCACAAAGAAGGAAGTTCAAGAATGGGAAGTAGTACGCATTGCTATGGGATTCTTGAATGTTCACAATCATCCTTTGAGAACTATGGTGCCGGTCGTTAATGACTTTGTATGTTCTTCTATGTTAAGATAATATTTTTATACTCCTTTGGTAGCTATTCTTGGTGTAAATGCGTGCGAAAAAGATTGATTCTACCCTCTAAGGACAAACCATCTTGTATGTGCATTACGAGTTTGTCTTATGTCTAGTAAGTGTTCTTATGAGAATTTATTTCTTGTGTTTTTAGAAGAATAACTAGGGTTTGAAATAGCCATTATTGTGAGTACACATAGCTATGTCCAACGATTTTCATCTTCAATGTTTTTAGATTTACTTGTTTAAATTCTAAAGGTTGTTTGGAAGATGATTTTTGTAATTTTAATCTTTATGATTTTAAATATTGCAAATTTTTATGGGATATGTTATTTACGTCCGTGAACCCGTGACTGTCCCATACTTGTTCAAAAGTTATCTGTATCATGTCGGTATGAAAGTATTTATAGAAGATAGAATGCACTTTTGACATTACAAAAGTTAAAGCCTTTTATGTCATTGTCTTGATGGAAGAAAGGATAAAACTTTTGTTTACAAGGATTAAGTCTATTGTATGTCATTGTGTAAATAGTAATGGAAAATAGAATGAATCATTGTCTATTCCGCAGTATTGGTCGATCTCCGATCCACATTTTTGTGCATATGTTGTGTTGCTCCATAAGTTTTCTTATGTTTGAGCATGATCAATTGAATTGATCATTCTCTTGTGGTCAGTTTAGTTGTTGCACCGTAAGTTCTCTTATGACGAGCATGACCAATTGAATTGATCACTTTTATGGATAATTTAGTTGTGTAATTCCAATTGAATTAATCATGGGTTTTTTTGTGGTTAATTTAATTGTGCATTTCGATTGGATTAATCTTGAATTCTTTTGTGAATACTTCAGTTGAATACTTTGGATTCAAATTCATGTTTTCATGTGATTTGGTTATGTCCAAAGAAATCCTTCTTTTTTCATGAAAGTAAGGTCGCCTTTGTTGTTCTTTCGGGAATGACATTTTATGAGGGGGAGTTCATTTTGAACTTGTGATTAATTGCCAAATCTTTGTGGGGAGTGCGGTTGTGGAATATTAGGGGTTATCTTGTATTATTATAAACTCCTTGATGAATGCATTTAGCTTCGGATTTATGATGGCATCTAAATAAGTTGATATGGTATTCTCTTTTGGTCATGAAGTATCTCTATGAAAATTTCATGAGGATCCCACTAGTTTTCGTACCTTTGCCAATTTATATTGACAAAAAGGGAGAGAATTAATGTATAGTGTGATACTACAAATACATATGGTGTAAGGATCATTATGTAAGGGGGAGTGGTTTTCATGTTGAGATGAGTATTGACTAAGGGGGAGCGATACATATCACCATAGTATTGTTGTCAAAGTTGTGATACAATTGGAATTTGATGTTGTGTAATAATACTATGACACTGTATAACAATGATTGAGAGCATTTTGTTTTCTCATTGTTATCGCTATGGATCTTCAACAACTATGATGCTGAACTTACAACCTTTAATATCATGGAGTACTTGGAAGTGACGAAGATTTCGAGTCACGTTGAAGATGCCAAGGAGATCAAGCATTTGGATATGACGCTCCGGCGAATTGGAGGCGATTCTTCTGGCGAGTCGAAAACCAGAATTTGATCCTCCAATTTCTCCGTGTTTCAACCAGATCATTAGTGTTCTCTCCCTTATCGTTGTTTTTGTTTTTCCTACACTCGGCAATGCAATTCTAGGTTAATGGTTTTCCAACTTTCACGATCCTGTTGCAGTTTTTGCAGTTACAGTTTCCCCTTTCTCTGGAATACCATGCCTAGAACGAGAAGAAGAAAATCTTCTTATTCTTCTTCTTCTCAATCCCTAGTTACCCAATCACCAGATACCGAGACTCTTCCCCAAACTACACCATCTTCCCATCTCATCTTCACAGGGAGACCCTTTCATCTCTTCTTCACAGGGAGACAAACTTCAATGCCCCTTTAAATCCTTTGATGGTTGCATCGATGATATTACTGATAGAGGTTACGCTAAAGGAGCGTTGTACCGGTACATCTCTGACAGTCACTTCCGTACTGATAGAGACAAGGAGTTATGCAGAGAAAGAATACGGAACAATATTGATTGCTTCGTTGCTTGGGAAAAGGTCCTCAATGACATGAAGATGTGTTTGTTCATTAAGTGCTTAAGCATTCACACTTGGAAGAAACCCTGCACATCTGCATCTCATGCCTATGAAGTGATTGTTGGTCCTCTCAACGGTTCTCAGGCAGACTTTCTCATCCATGGAGTAACGAAAACTCAGGGCAGTGGTGGTGCTTCTTCCTCCAACATACATCAGCCTGCTGTTACTGATGAAGTTTTCGGCCTAACAATTGAAATGCTCGACAAGATTTTCAGACGCAAAATTACAACAATTGTAAGTATCCCACCACCGTTTAGGTTACAATTTGCTCGCGCCCTTAAATCTTCTCTAGACGATGTTATTACTAAACCCATGAATCTGGAAGTCTGGTTGAAACTTCTTCTTCTACCCGCCTGCACTCTGAATCTTTACCTGCCTAAGTCCTCCGCTGAAGCACGGTCTGGCACACGCAAAGAGATGCAGATTGCATCTATTAATCAAGCCCTCGTCAGATGGAATGAACCACACGGTTTTCACTATTTAATCCAACAATTGCTTGACCTTTCCAAGCCATCAACTAGACAGCAGTCTACTACTAAGCAGCGGGAAAGAGATATAAACATAGAGGCTTGCAGGCGTAAAATAAGCCAGGGTCATTTATATGCGACCATTCGTATTCTGTAATCCAATGGTATTTCCCTTGATACCCTTCCACACTACAGGATCTGCAACTCAAACACCCATATGCAAGACCCCCAGTGATTCCTACAGAATACATCTCAGTAGATGTGTTGGCTGTTGACAACACAGCAGTTAAGTCAGCAATCAGAAGATTCCTGAAGGGTACCTCTTGTGGTAGATATGGCCTCAGGGAGCAACACCTTCTTGACGCTATGAGTGGTCCTGTAGCGGCTTTTACTGATGACCTGATACATTCTATTGTTGGAATTGTTAACCTGTGGATGGATGGTAAGTGTCTGGCACTGCTTGGAGAGTATGTTGCGAGTGCGCCTCTAACTCCATTGATTAAACCGGGGGGTGGCTTAGGGCCTATAGTTGTAGGAACAATATGGTGTAGGCTATGTTCTAAACTCGGAACTGCTTCCGTCTGCTAGGATATGACTGCATATTTAGGCACTTTCCAGTTTGGTGTTGGTATTCCAAGCGGTGGCGAAGGAATAATGCATGCAGAAGCAAATTACTGGAGTTGAAAGGGTATGACTCAAGCATGACTATGCTATTTATTGACTTCTCAAATGCCTTTAACTTGGTCGATAGGTCAACCTTGATTAGGGAAGTACGATCTCACTGCCCCAGCATTTCGAAATGGGTCGAATTTTGTTATTCATCACCAGCAAAACTTTACTATAATGACAATGCCCTTTCGTCGGTGCAGGGTGTTGAACAGGGTGACCCCCTTGGCCATTTATTATTTTCTCTAGCTTTACATCCTATCGCAGAATTGATTGCCCCCCAATGTTCTCTAGATTTTCACGCCTGGTATTTAGATGACGGAACTATTGCAGGAGACACCTTAGAGGTCTCTAAAGCATTGAAGATATTACAGGAAGAGGGACCGCGAAGAGGTTTGCACTTGAATTTATCCAAAACAGAATTGTATTGGCCAACGTATGACCCTCGGAGAGATGAGGCAGAGGTCTTCCATGAACAGATCAGCAAGCAGACGTTGGGGGTGAAACTGTTAGGATGGCCTGTCATCCTTGACCTCCAGTTCTGTCGAGATATGGTCCAAGGAAGAGTTGATAAAATGGTGGAGTTAATGAACAAAATCCAGAAATTGGAGGATCCGAAATATGAGTTACTACTTCTACGTTATTGCTGTGGTGTTTCGAAATTATACTTAACCTTACGGACCACATGTAATCAGGCCATTCATCCGGCAACTTCCAACTTTGACATGCATCTCATGCATTACTTACGCAGGTTAATTGTTGGCGACGGTTCAGGTTTCGGCGTTGTGCAACAGCATATTGCAACCCTACCAATCAAACTCGGTGGCCTGGGCATACTAACAATGAATGACGCTGGTGCTTATTGCTACCTCTCGTCAAGCCTGCAAACCCGACATCTACATAACACCATTTTTTCATGCTCTGATGCCATGGACTCGTGCACCAACTATCAAATTGCTTTGAAGGATTATGCAGAAGCCTGTAGGTTACCCTCTTCCGACTGCAATATCGACGACGCTGCCCCTAAGTTCATGAAAAACCTGGAAGCAAAATACTTCGGTGTTGTCTCGGAAAATCTACCTACAGAATTTTCGTTAACAGTGCGTGACTTGTTCTTATGTCACAGTAACAGGCTTCCCCATGTCATGGACTTCCTCAAAGCTATTCTTATTTGTGGGCTTGGCCAAGCTGTTGGGCCTCGGCAATTTTGAGTTGTCCTCCAATATCGCCTCGGCATACCGTTCTTCAATGACGATATCCTTTGTTCCAGTTGCAATAAACCCATGGATGCATTCAGTGACCACGCTCTACATTGTGCCAAGGATATAGGGATTAAATATCGACATGACATTGCAAGAGATACCTTGGCTGAGATATGCTACAAATCTAATGTACCTGCCAGAAAAGAGGCTTCTTTAAGACTTCGTTCTGACTCAGCCAAAGATTTAAATCCAGCGGATATCCTTGTGCTCAATTGGGAAGGATGGAAGGATGTTTGTTTCGGTGTCACAGTAGTCTCTCCCTTCACCAGTGTTGGAACCCGACGCTTCACTCCTGGACGCGCAATTTCCATGGCAATCACTCGCAAACACAACAAATATCTTGAGAAGTGCTCCACACATGGTTACGGTTTCGGTGTGCTTGCATTTTCTACTCTAGGGGAATTAGGTGAAGGTACAATTGGTTTTTTGAAAAGGTTATGGAAATGGCTAATCAGTCACGATGCGAACCACAAAATAGGCAGTGCCCTTTTCCATAGACTGGGAATTGTTATTCAAAAAGGGGTTGGTGCCCATCTTGTTGCCAGGCTTCCTTCCACTGACTTGTAACTGACTTTATGCTAGTATTAAAAAAAATATTATATTAAAAAAAAATATCTTAATGTTGATAGTTTTGTCACTAAAATTGACAAATGGGGAGATTGTTAGAGCACTGCTCGGTCAAACTCGCATGCGTTTCTATCTCAAGCATGTTTGTCAATGTTAGTGATCAAAACTATAAGTCTAGATTTCTAGCCTATTTATAGATGTATCGGACTAGGACATAGTTTGTGTAGTTGAGCTTAGACTTCACGACGCTTATCACTTGAAGATGAAGAACTACTAAGGAAAGCTTGTGGAACTTCATCGAGAAAAGGTATGTGGAGACTTAAACTCATATATCACTTGGAAAGTCTATTTATACTTTATCTCTTATATTGAGACATAAGTCGTGTTACGATATAGTTTTCTCAATATACATTTGAGATTTCGAGCTGAGTATATCTCGCTTACATATTTCTCAAAATATGTGTTGGTAAGCTTTTGCTTCGACCACGTTCATCTTATATCATGAGAAAATTGTCGAGTAACATCTTACATGGTTTGTGTGGTACAATCATTTGGTGTAAGACTTGGAATGTTTCGATAATTGAAATACAGGGGTACAACAACCACACCCAACAATTCGTTTGGAAATTTGAGAGGACTTACTCCAATACACTTTCTAGAGAATCAACTAGACAGTCAGACTCAATCTAGATTAAAGTATATTGAAGAGTTTAATATCTCTAACTCTTAATTCAATCCGCAATCAACAAATAGAAATCTGCGAGCCTGATTGAATATAAGAGGAATTAGTTGAACGGTACCAAAGACCAATGTTCAAGTGTCAATCAATGTAAATCAAAAACCAAAGGTTGGATATTCTAATTGATTGATCTTAACGCACAACCTGTGATATTTCAATTATATAAAAAAATATAATGCGGAGAAGAAATAACACAGAGGAAACCGCAAATGCAGAAAACCCCCGGGACCTAGTATAGATTGAACATCACATTGTATAAAGCCGCTACATACACTAGACTACTACCAATTAACTTAAGACTGGACTATAGTTGAACCCTAATCAATATCACACTGATTCAAGGTACAGTTGCGCTCCTTACGTCTCTGATCCTAGCAGGATACTATGCACTTGATTCCCTTAGCTGATCTCACCCGCAATTAAGAGTTGTTACGATCCAAAGTTGAAGACTTGATAGACAAATATGTCTCACACGTAAAAGTATATAGGTTGAATAAATCCGTCTCCCATAGAAATACCCAAGAGTTTTTGTTCCGTTTTTTGATAAATCAAGGTGAACAGGAACTAATTGATAAACCAGATTTATATTCCCGAAGAACGGCCTAGTATTATCAATCACCTCAAATAAACTTAATCGACTAGCGAAACAAGTTATTGCGGAATCACAAACGATGAGATGAAGTTTGTTTGTGATTACTTTTCTATCCTGCCTATCAGAGATATAAAATCTCGAGCCAATTATTTCAATTGCACTCAACATGATAGAAACAGCAAGATCAGATCACGCAACTACAAAGATAATAGTTGGGTCTGGCTTCACAATCCCAATGAAGTCTTCAAGTCGTTAACCTACAGGGTCTCGAAAAGAAACCTAAGGTTAAAGGAGAATCGACTCTAGTTATGCAACTAGTAACACACAGAGGTGTGGGGATTACCTTTCCCAGTTGCTAGAGTTCTCCTTTATATAGTTTTTCAAATCAGGGTTTGCCATCCAAGTTACCTTGGTAACAAAGCATTCAATATTCACTGTTAGATGAAAAACCTGATTCAACCAATCTAATATCTTTCAACCGTTAGATCGAACTTAGATTGTTACACACAAATGAAATCTACCCTCATTTAGGTTTATGTAACCGTACCTAAACGTGTACACCATGTTGGTTCACAAAAGTTAACCGAGGTTAGCCATATGATTACTCTCATATCAACCTTATTCATTTTAACCATAACTAGTTCAAATGACTCAAATGAAACCAGTTAAGAGTTGTTCAATTTTTTAAAAAACACAATTGAAATCAAATCGATTTGATTCACTTGAATTAATCATGAACATTATAGCCACAGTTTGCATTCCTTATGATTTAAATGTTTAAGTTCATGGACTTGACCGATTTGACAAAGTAAACAGCTTAAGTATGCATACGGGTATGCGTACTTAAGAAACCGGTTTTGAGTTTGTGAAGTTTCTAAACTCAGCAGAAATTTTCTGTAATTCCCCGATATTCGGCAGTGGTTGGTCGATTGGAATATAAGTAACGATTTGGTCTTTCCTATCACCGATTCCTTTTCAGCAAAATTGGCTCAAGAGTTGGCAGAAAACTCTACAATTAAGCGTGCTCAAGCGGGAGCAATCCTGGGATGGGTGACCTCCCGGGAAGTTACTGCTGGATTACCGCAGCAATGCCCGTTGAAAACCCCACACTGCCGGATAACCGCAGTGCATAAGTGGGGACAGTATCGATGGAAGGGAAGGGTCATTACAAATGGTATCAGAGCCGACGACGGTTCACCTGCCGAGGGTGGGAAGGTATGCTGGACGGGGTTGGTCCAGGTGCTTCTCATGAGGGACAGGGAACGTCGAAGATCTGGGCTTGAATATATTCAGGAGCCGAGGACGACTCCAATTTAAGGTGGTGGTATTGTAATACTCTGATATTCAGTGGTTGGCCGATTGGAATATAAGTAATGATTTGTCCTTTCCTATCACCGAGGACTTTTCAGCACAATTGGTTCAAGAGTTGGCAGAAAACTCTACAGTTAAGCGTGCTCGGGAGAGAGCAATCCTTGGATAGGTGACCTCCCGGGAAGTTACTGCTGGATTACCGCAGTGATTCCCATTGAAAACCCCACACTGACGGATAACCGCAGTGGCGAACTGGGGACAGTATCGGTGGAAGGGACGGGTCATTACATTTTCGGTTCAAAAACTTCCGCCAGTATGCGTACGGGTACGCATACTTAAGGTGACTGGTTTGTGAGTTTTGCCAAAACCAAACTCAGCAAAAATTCTAGTTTAAGAACCAACCTGTCTCCTTCACCAAATCCGTGTACACACATATGCATACTCTTGGCTTCTGGTTTATGGACTTATACACTAATGTGCGAACACACTATATATGCTTATATCCAAAGATGGTTACATCATCAACTCTTTATTTCAATCATTAAACATTCTTCTATAATTTTAATATCCGTTTTCACACACTATCAACATCAAAGCAATTTTCAAGATATTCAAATAATCATTATTGAAAACTTCCAAGTCTTACATCAAATGATTGTATCACACAAACCATGTAAGATGTTACTCGGCAATTTTCTCATGATATAAGATGAACTTGGTTGAAGCGAAAGCTTACCAACATATATTTCGAGAAATATGTAAGTATGATATACTCAGCTCGAAATCTCAAATGTGTATAGAGAAAACTATATCGTAACACGACTTATGTCTCAATATAGGATATAGTAGAAATAGACTTTCCAAGTGATAGATAAGTTCAAGTCTCCACATACCTTTTCTCGAAGAAGTTCCAAAATCTCCCATTAGTAGTTCTTCGTCTTCAAGAGATGAACGTCGAGATATTTAAGCTCAACTACACTATCTATGTCCTAGTCCGAGACATCTACAAATAGGTTAGAAATCAAGACTTATAGTTTTGATCACTAACATTGACAAACATGCTTGAGATAGCAACGCATGCGAGTTTGACCGAGCAATGCTCTAACAATCTCCCCCTTTGTCAATTTTAGTGACAAAACCATCAATACATATGGATTACAAGAAAGATAAAAAAAATAAGCTTCTTATCCACATGATTGATCTCCTTGGCATCTTCAACGTGACTTGAAATCTTCGTCACTTCCAAGTACTCCATGATCCTAAAGGTTGTAAGTTCAGCATCACAGTTGTTGAAGATCCGTAGCTATAACAATGAGAAAACAAAATATTCTCGATCATTGTTATACAGTGTCATAGTATTAGTACACAACATCAAAGTTCAACTGTATCACAACTTTGACAATAACACTATGGTGATATGCATCACTCCCCCTTAGTCAATACATATCTCAACATGAAACCCCCCCCCACCCCCCCCCCCCCCCCCCTCCTATATAATGATCCGTAAACCATATGTATTTGTAGTGTGAACTACACATTAATTCTCCCCTTTTTTGTCAACAAAATTGGCAAAGGTACGAAAATTAGTGAGATCCTAATGAAATTTCCACAGAGATACATTATGACCAAAAGGTGTATTAACATACCAACAAATTTAGATGCAATTATAAAGCCGAAGATAAATGCATTCATCAAGGATCTAATGAAGATACAAGATAACCCCTAAAAGTTCCACATCCGCACTCCCCACAATGATTTGGCAATTAAGCACAAGTTCATAATGAACTCTCCCCCATAAAATGTCATTCCCGAAATAACAACAAAGGCGACCTTACTTTCACAAGAAAAGAAGGATTTGTTTTGGACAAACAAATCACATGAAAACATGAATTTGTATCCACAAAAATTAATTGAAATAACTACAAGGGAACCCATAGTTAGTTCAATCAAAAGATAACAATCAAATTAACCACAAGAGAACCCATGATTATTTCAATTGGAATATACAACCAAACTTATAACCAAAAGAGAATGATTAATTTAGTTGATCATGTTCGACATAGGGAACCTCATTGAGCAACGACTAAGTTAATCATAAGAAAATAATCAACTCAGCCGATTGTGCTCAACATAAGAAACCTTATGGAACAACACAGTATATGCACAAATATTGTGGATCGGAGATCGACCAAATACTATGGAATAGACAAGGATTCATTCTATTTTGCATCACTATTTGCACAATGACATATAACAGACTTAATCCTTGTAAACAAAAGTTTTATCCTTTCTTCCATCAAAATATGACATAAAAGGCTTTAACTTTTGTAATGTCAAAAGTTCATTCTATCTTCCATCAATACATTCATATCGACATAATAGAGATAAATTTTCAACAAGTATGGGACAGTCACAGGTTCACGGACGTAAACAACATATTCCATAACAATTCACAATATATAAAATCATAATGATTAAAATTGCAAAAAATATCTTCCAAAAAATACTTTAGAATTTAAATAAATATAGCTAAAAACAATGAAGATGAAAATCGTTGGACATAGCTATGTGTACTCACAATAATGGTTATTCCAAACCCTAATTGTTCTTCTAAAAGCATAAAAAGAAGATTTACTAAACAATAAAATCAACTCATATGAAGCATTTCACTTACTTTGAATACTCTTCTCATATTCCCTATATTCATCTAGCTCATCTTCGATCCGATCAATCCTAGATTCAAGATTATCCATTTTTTCTTCAAGTCTCTTGGAAGAAGCTTCAAGCTCACTTTTCAAGACACGAACTTGTTCCAAGACGAGATTCATGGTTAAAGAGAGCTTATCAAACTGAGAAACAGAAGGGTTACTATTAGGAAAGGAACCATGTTTGTCAGAATATATTTCATTATCGGAAGAATCAAAACGAATCTTCTTAGAGGGAAAGAGAACGGTTCAAACATCACTTTGTTTGCTTGAAAGGCTTGAAGAGGATGTGATAGAAGAGATAAATGAAATGTTTATCCAAATGAGGAAGTCTTCAACTTAAAAAGAAGTGAAGAAAGAGGATAAATTTCCAAAAAGACCTTTGACCATAACCCTAACAGAAAATGGTTATCCTCGGAAAAGGTCTTAACAACGTTCGTGAACAAACGTGGTTCTTAGCAGAAAACAGACAGAAACAAGATAATCTCTAGAGAGATAACAGAATTATTTCATCACAACCCTCTTGAAGATTATGCTTATTGTCTAAGAGGGATAGACAAAAAGGCATAAACTCAAAATTACAGAATGTAATTGTTCCAATCCGTTACGGGACTGGGAGATTTCTTACGAGGGGATGAAGTATTTGTTAATTTTTGTTTCTGTGTGTTCTTTAAGACAGAAGAATTATGCTTTTCTTCATTACACACAGTTTTGAAAAACTTGATTGAAGTTTTTTGCAAACTGTGGAGAAATTTGGAAATTTCTTTTGAAAATAAGGGTTTCATAGGAAATTCCTTTTTCTTCTTCTGCACAACTCGTTTAGCAGAGGAGAACTTCTCTTGATCTTCAGTGCTAATTGATCTAAGATGATCCTTTTATCCACACAGAGAAACCAAAGCATTTGGTAAGATCTTGTAATTATCCATATCATCCTTTTTGTCAGGGTGACTTGAGTATGATATAGGGACATGAAGAGTTTGCTGATAGTGTTAGGACTCATATGAATAGGTTTGACAAGTTTTATTGCAATCACAATTGTAATTGACAACTTCCAATCTTAAATTAATCAGCTGATATTCCAGATCTTTAATCTTTTTAATCAAGGCTTCATTTTCCAGTTGAAACACTTCGGGAGAAGTAAGATTGTTCATCATGGAATAATCAAGACTATTAGGAGGAAAAGTGTGATTATCAGCAAAGAGGTTAAGTGAACATTCATACGTTTCATTCTCAGAACAATAGTCAAGAGTAGCCATCCATGCTTTGGTTAATGCACTCAACTCCGTATCAGGATCTATGTAAGTATCATGAATACTTTTATAGCACTTTGAACCAGTTTCGCAAATATAGTTTCTCTGAACTTTCTTATCCTTCTTATTGATTGTCTTGACTTTCTTTTGATACTTTCTTTTACTCCGTCTAAGAAATTTCTTAATCTATTGTATAAATAGTGACAACGTAGAGTTAAAGAAATTCTCATCTCTATCAATCAATCTAGGATGTTGAGACTTTGTATCAGTTGCAACAGCATGATGTTTTTTTTTGTGTTTAAGTTCAAGATCGAAAATTTTAAGCTTTCCAACTAGAGTATTTTTGGAAAGTGTATCAAGGTTATTTCCCTCAACGATGGCATGCTTCTTAGAATCGCATCTAGATGGCAGCGATCTGAGAATTTTCATCACAATGTTTTTTTCAGGAATGGTCTTACCCAATGCAAAAGATGCATTAACAATTTCAGACACTCTGTGATTAAACTCATCAAATGAATCTTCATCTGCCATACGAAGGTTTTCCCAATTAGAATTAAGGTTTTGAAGCCTAGCTTCCTTTTCACTGGTATTACCTTCGAATACGGTTTCTAAAATATCCCAAGCATTTTTAGACCTAGTGCACGTAGTCACATGGTGCTGAAGATATGGGGTAACGGCATGAATGATGACATTCAAACCGTCGGAGTTTTGCTTTGCAACAAGTATCTTGGCAGCATTGTATTCACCTATGTTCTTTGGAACGTTCACATTCCCTACTGCCATAGCGGGAGCACCATAGTCATTAACTACATAAACCCATGATTGAAAATCACGCGCTTGAAGAAATGCACGCATAGCAATTTTCCACCATAAGTAATTAGAGCCAACGAAGACTGGTGGTACGTTTATAGAGATAGCCCCTTTATCCATATCAGATCGCTACAAACACAGACTTATGAGGTCTTTAATGTGTTTTACTGCTCTTATACCAATTGAAAATGCGGGGGTACAACAACCACACCCAACAATTCGTTTGGCAATCTGAGAGGACTTACTCCAATATACTTTCTAGAGAATCAACTAGACAGTCAGACTCAATCTAGATTAAAGTATATCTAAGAGTTTAATATCTCTAACTCTTAATTCAATCCGCAATCAGCAAATATAAATTTACGAGCCTGATTGAATATAAGAGGAATTACTTGAACGGTACCAAAGACCAATATTCAAGTGTCAATCAATGTAAATCAACAACCAAAGGTTGGATATTCTAATTAATTGATCTAAATGCACAACCTGTGATATTTCAATTATATAACAAAATATAATGCAGAAAAGAAATAACACAGACACCAGAATTTTGTTAACGAGGAAACCGCAAATAGATAAAAACCCCAGGACCTAGTCCAGATTGAACACCACACTATATTAAGCCGCTACAGACACTAGCCTACTACTATTTAACTTCGGACTTGACTGCAGTTGAACCCTAATCAATTTCACACTGATTCAAGGTACAGTTGTGCTCCTTACGTATCTGATCCCAGCAAGATACTATACACTTGATTCCCTTAGCTGATCTCACCCACAACTAAGAGTTGCTACGACCCAAAGTCGAAGAATTGATAGACATATTTTTTTCACACAGAAAAGTCTACAGGATTGAATAAATTTGTTTCCCACAGAAATACCCATGAGTTTTTGTTCCGTCTTTTGATAAATCAAGGTGAACAGGAACCAATGGATAAACCATACTTATATTCCCGAAGAACAGCCTAGTATTATCAATCACCTCACAATAAACTTAATCGACTAGCGAAACAAGTTATTACGGAATCATAAACGATGAGACGAGGTTTGTTTGTGATTACTTTTCCATATTTCCTATCGGAGATATAAAATCTCGAGCCAATTATTTCAATTTCAATTATAAGATCAGATCATGCAACTATAAAGATAATAGTTGGGTCTGGCTTCACAATCCCAATGAAGTCTTCAAGTCGTTAACCTACAAGGTCTCTAGAATAAACCTAAGGTTAAAGGAGAATCGACTCTAGTTATGCAACTAGTAACACACAGGAGGTGTGGGGATTACCTTTCCCAGGTGCTAGAGTTATCCTTTATATAGTTTTTCAAATCAGGGTTTGCAATCCAAGTTACCTTGATAACAAAGCATTCAATATTCACCGTTAGATTAAAACCCTGATTCAACCAAGCTAATAACTTTCAACCGTTAGATCGAACTTAGCTTGTTACGCAAAAGTGAAATTTGCACTCATTTAGGTTTATGTAGCCGTAGCTAAACGTATACACCATGTTGGTTCACAAATAGTTAACCGAGGTTATCCATATGATTACTCTCATATCAACCTTTTATCTTAACCATAACTAGTTCAAATGACTTAAATGAAACTAGTTAAGAGTTGTTCAATTGTTTAGAAAACAAAATTGAAATCAAATTGGTTTGATTCACTAGAATGAATCATGAACATTATAGCCACGGTTTGCAAAGATTGCATTCCTTATGATTTAAATGTTTAAGTTCATGGACTTGACCGATTTGACAAAGTAACCATCTTAAGTATGCGTACGGGTATGCGTACTCAAGCAACCCATTTTGAGTTTGTGAAGTTTCCAAACTCAGCAGAAATTTTCGGTTCAAAAACTTCCGCCAGTATGCATACGGGTACGCATACTTAAGGTGACTAGTTAAGAGTTTTGCCAAAACCAAACTCAGCAGGAATTCTCGGTTCGAGAACTTCCGCCAGTATGCGTACGGGTACGCATACTTAACCTGTCTCCTTTACTAATTTTGTATACACACATATCCATACTCTTGGCTCCCGGTTTATGGACTTATACACCAATGTGCGAACACACTATAGATGCTTGTATCCAAAGATGGTTACATGATAAACTCTTTATTTCGATCATTGAAATATTCTTCTATAATGACAATAATCGTTTTCACACACTATTAACATGAAAGCAATTTTCAAGATATTGAAATAATTATTGTCGAAATATTTCAAGCCTACATCAAATGATTATATCATACAAACCATGTAAGATGTTACTTGGAAATTTTCTCATGATATAAGATGAACTTGGTCGAAGCGAAATATTACCAACACATATTTCGAGAAATATGTAAGCGAGATATATTCAGCTCGAAATCTCAAATGTGTATAGAGAAATCTATATCGTAACACGACTTATGTATTAATATAGGAGATAGTATAAATAGACTTTCCAAGTGATATATAAGTTCAAGTCTCCACATACCTTTTGTCGAAGAAGTTCCTTAAGATCCCCTTAGTAGTTCTTCGTCTTTAAGAGATGAACGTCGAGAGATTTAAGCTCAACTACACTATCTATGTCCTAATATGAGACATCCATAAATAGGCTAGAAATCAAGACTTATAGTTTTGATCACTAACATTGACAAACATTCTTGAGATAGCAACGCATGCGAGTTTAACTGAGCAATGCTCTAACAATAATGATTATTTCAATATCTTGGAAATTGCTTTGATGCTAATAGTGTGTGAAAACGGCTACAGTCATTATAGAAGAATGTTTCAATGATTGAAATAAAGAGTTGATAATGTAACCATCTTTGGATATAAGCATATATATTGTTTTCGCATATTAGCGTATAAATTCATAAACCGGGAACCAAGTGTATGCATATGTGTGTATATCAAATTGGGGAAGGAGACAAGATAAGTATGCGTACTACTGGCGGAAGTTTTCGAACCGAAAATATCTGCTAAGTTTGGGAATTATAAACTCCTAAACTAGTCACCTTAAGTATGTGTATCTGTACGCATACTGGCGGAAGTTTTCGAGACGGAAATTTCTGTTGAGTTTGGAAACTTAACAAACTCAAATCTGGTTGCTTAAGTACGCATACTCGTACACATACGTAAGCTGGTTATTTTATCAAATCGGTCTATTCATGAACTTAAACATTTAAATCATAAGGAATGCAATCTTTGCAAAATGTGGCTATAATGTTCATGATTGATTCGAGTGAATCAAACCAATTTTTCTTCAATTGTGTTCTTGTATAAATCCATGAGAATATAGCAATTGAACAACTCTTTAACTAGTTTCGTTTGAGTCATTTGAACTAGTTATGGTTAAGATGAATAAGGTTTATATGAGAGTAATCATATGGCTAACCTCGGTTAACTATTTGTGAACCAAAATGGTGTACACGTTTAGGTACGGTTACATAAACCTAAATGAGGGACATTTCGTTTGTGTATAACAAGCTAAGTTCGATCTAACGGTTGATAGATATTAGTTTGGTTGAATCAGGTTTTTCATCTAACGGTGATTATTGAATGCTTTATTACCAAGGTAACTTGGATAGCAAACCCTGATTTGAAAAATATATAAAGGAGAACTCTAGCAACTGGGAAACCTAATCCCCACACCTCCTGTGTGCTACTAGTTGCATAACTAGAGTCGATTCTCCTTTAAACTTAGGTTTCTTCTCGAGACCCTGTAGGTTAACGACTTGAAGACTTCATTATGATTGTGAAGCCAGATACAAATATTCTCTTTGTAGTTGCATGATCTGATCTTGTTGTTTCTATCGTGTTGAGTACAATTTGAATAATTAGCTCGAGATTTTATATCTCCGGTAGGCAAGATAGAAAAGTAATCACAAACACTTCGTCTCATCATTTGTGATTCCACAATAACTTGTTTCGCTAGTCTATTAAGTTTATTGTGAGGTGATTGATAATACTAGGCTGTTTGTAGATGGGGCAAAACGATTTCCTGGTTTTTAAGGGATTGAGGAGACGACCGTGCGGAAGAGAGTCCTTGAACCGAGCAAACTGCTCAACCTCACACAGATGCACTACAAAAAGGAGGTGCTTGAATTCGAGAGATAAATCTGTAGGACTCCGGTCTAAACCAAGACAATGGTCGTTCGAGAGTCAATTCAGTCATAAGAGAGGATGGGTCGATCTGTAGGAGGGAAGCTGAGAAATGTGTGAGATCAATGGTGATCAAGAATTGTAGGTGTGTTTTGTATTCTGCGTGAAGAAATAAGATAAGTTATGATTTATTGAATTTTGCTCTGTTGAGAGTAATTGCTTAGATGCTGAGTTCTTATTCTCATGTTGTCTGTTATTTTAATCATGTTCAGAGACTTATTTATATTGCGATAATTGTAGACACCTTGATCCCATGAAGTGTGACAGTTGCTGGAGTCAAAGTCTAGGGAAGTAAAAATCGTGTTAAAACCAGTTGCCCATCGTGCGGAGACTTGGTTGATTTTCTACCCACTACTTTGCTAACTCCTTTAAATGATTGCATGACTTGCTCACATTCTCATCGTGTGTATGAACACACATGCCGTAGACCGCCAGACCAAAACCCTAGTTGATATCCCCCATGCGACACGATTGATGTCTCGTGATTGTGGAGTCTGCAAGGCAGACGTGTATTTAGTTAGTCAGTTGCTGACTTTATGAGACGATGAGTCCTTGTATTGATGAGTCGAACGTTATTTGAAAATGTTCTAATACTCATGAATTGATCGTGTCTGTTGAGACAGAGGTATAATTCTCGAATAAATGTTGATAGTTAATGTGAGCAAATATTTCTCATTTGATGAATTGTTGAATATTGATAGTTGAACCAATATTCCTTAATCTAAGAAAATATTGCTCATCTGAGCAAATATTGTTCGTTTGATGAATTATTGGTAACAGGACCAAAGAAAATATTAATTTAAAATACTGGCAACTTAACCGAGTGTAATCCATTAAAATGTTGAACCTTCTCGGAGTTATGAGTCTTGGGTTCGAAACCCTAAATTGTTGATCAATTGATGATTTATTGAAAATCAACCACGGAGTGAAGGAGGAACCGGCTATATGGGATGATGAATCGTCCATGTAGAGTCCAGATGCTCGGGTGAGCAAATACCAAAGTCTCTTGAAGATCAGTTGGTGAAAGGATGATTAAATGCTGGTTTAATCATTTACTAAAATAGTGCTCGTCTAAGCATTAAGAAATAAAACCTAACTATGAAGAGATGAGGGGCCGACCAAGGGGTCATGAAACTGGACCTGGTTGGTCATGGGACTGACTGGCGATCGTTTTATGAAATTCCAAATTGTTTGGAAGAGTTAGAACCTAATGTGAACAAATTAGGTCAAATGATGAAAATGTGTGAGACCGGCCTCTTGCGAGCCAAAGAGCCAACCTTGGTCGGTCAAGGTAATATGCTCTCACCAAAGTGTTCGTGTCTCAGTCCTAAGAATTTTGATGTTTTCTGATGCGCGTTTGAGCAACATTTGAGAAAATATGAAGAAATCAAGGTTTTTGCTCAAACTGAGGAACTTCATAAGATGAAGGAAATAATGATAATAAATTAGGAATCATAAATTATGGGACTGGCTATGTCTAAGGCATGGCCGTCCGGCCAATAAGCCCGGTCCCATGGCACTTTTCCTAATTTTATATTATTTTCATGATTTTAAGGAAATATCATGAAATCAAGGAGTTTGTTGAAACTAAGGAGTTTCCTTGAAGTGAAAGAGTTTCCATGAGATGAAGGAAACAATAATAATAATAAGTAGAGTGTGAGACCGGCCATTGCTAGGGCATGGTCGGTCGGCTAGTGTCCCGGTCCCGTGAACCTTTTCTAATTTTATATTATTTTCATGATTTGAAGGAAATATCATGAAATTAAGGAGTTTCATAAGATGAAGGAAATAATAATAATAATACTAATAATAATAATAATAATAAAATCATAAGGAATCATGAGGTGTGGGACCGGCCACAACTAGGGCATAGTCGGCCGGCTAGTAGACCCGGTCCCACGACACCTTTCCCAATTTTATATTATTTCCTTGGTGTGAAGGAAACACCATGAAACTGAGGAGTTTCCTTAAACGAAGGAGTTTTGTTCAAATGAAGGGATTTTCATGAGATCAAGGAAAAATAATAAAAATATGATAAAACAAAGAATTAGGCGTGGGACTGGCCGGTCGGTGGGCCCAATCCCCTAGCGCCTTAGCTAATATTTTATTATTATTATTTTTCTTCCTATTTTGCATAGGTTTATCGTTCCTTCGTATTTGGGAATGCTCGTTCGTGCATTCAGGTGCTCGTTCGTGCATTCAGGTGCTTGTTAGTGCATTATTGTTGAATACACTTGCACCATTTTGGTCGGGGCTTACTCGATAGCGGCTCAGATGCCCGCACGTTGAATATTTATGACTAACCCATGGAATTCTGCTGGGAAGAACCATGAATTGCAGTGATGAAATATTATGAAGAATGTAGAATATTTTCTAGGATTCAGTTGATGAATTTAATGACTAGAAATAATTAATTGATAGATCTATACTAGCAGGCAAGATATGTAGGAGCATTAATTATTCAAAGATTAGTGATACGAGCTAGTTGAAGCGTCATATTTTTTTATATATTCAGGGAAAACATTGTTACATCCTGAAGACGTTATCGCTCTATACTAGTGTTTTGGGGTAAAAACTGATTCTGTTGTTTTTGGTAAATTTGGGTGTGTTGATGAGAAACGAATTCAAACCTTAAACAAATGCACTGCACGGGAGTACTTTTAGATTCGAGAGATCAATCTGTAAGACTCTGTCCTAAACCAAGAAATGGTCATTCCAGATTCAATTCAGTCACAAGATGGAGGAGAAGGGTTGATCTTAGGAAGGGAAGCGAAGGAGGTGTTTGAGATCAGAATGCGGAATTATGAAGGCTTGGTTGTTTATGACTTGTATCAGAAAATGGTTTCTGGCTACTTGTGTTGATTACACTTCTGTTTTTTTCCTGTTTTAGGGTGGTGTGATTCGAACCCAGCATGTTTTGTGCGTTAGGTGAATGCTCCACCATTGTGATGCATCCCCTAGCTTGTGACATGTTTGATGTCTCGAATAAATGGGTCAAGTCATGAGACTCGCCGCTAAAATTAGCACATAGTGCTTTTATGTTAAATAATAAGTTATTTGTGAAATCAATATTTTCATAGCATCACTTATACTCGATGTTTATAAAGCATCGCTTTCAAACAAGCAGCTGAAAAATAATCGATGTGTTAGATGCATCGTTGTTTTAGAGCTCGATTGAATAGGTCACGAATTGAGCGTCTTAAAACATTAGCACGGCCGGACACCTTTGGGTGATTGTTTTAGGGCCTTATGGGCGAGCTATCACTTGGTCGATCGCTTCCTTTGGAGGAGCGATGGTCGGTGGTCACAATGCTACCTTGTTGGTTTTCTGAAAATAAATCTGCACCATCCAACTAGGCTAGCAAAGTTGGATGGACGAGATGATTAGCGGCAGTTGTTCATTGCCGTTAATGTAGTTTTAGGGTTTAACGAGCGCGCGATCGCGCTACTTTGGGCAAACGGTTTGACGTGCTCTTGGATTGTTATGCGTAGTTCGATCAACCAGGTATGGAGCTGGGTCGCCAGTGAACGTGCCATCACCTCGTTATCCGCCTGAAACTGGATCTAGGTCGTCCGACTAAGTTGGCGAAGATGGATGGACACGATTGATTTGCGGCAGTTGTATAACGCTGCTTATTCAATTTAGGGTTTTAAAGGCCGCACGATCACCCTTCTTTGGGCGCGTGATTCAATGCATTTCTGGTTTGTCGAGGGCAGGTCGGTCGATTAAGAATGTAGTTGGGTCGTTGGTGATCACGCTAGTACCCTTTTGATCATTCGAGGGAAGATCTAATCCGTACAACTAGGCTAGCAAAGTTGGGCGGTCGTGATATTTTTTGAGACCGTTTTTGCCGGTCTTAGCTCGTTTGAGCTATTTTCAACAGTGCGATCACCCATGTTTGGGGTTGGCGTTCGATGTCATTGGAGTGTGCTAGATGGAGTGCGACCGGTTGGGGTATTAATGGGCCCACCGGTGGTCATCCTGTGATTGCCTAGTTCCGCTTGGAGTATACTAGGCCTATCAAATTGTGTGGTCAAATCGTGCGGCCTTGATCGTTTTTTAAGACTGATACGAACAATCTAGATTTTCCTCAAGGAATTAAAATGTGTCCGATCGTGCTAACTTTCAATTAAAAAAGTGTGTGAACGCGCCAATCTCTTTGTCAGAGGGTGGTGTAGCCTACATGAGTTTTTTCATGCAGGTCTCAATACTGACACTTCATGAGATTCATGCTGCTCCGCTGAGAACATAGCATAGGAAAACACTAGGCAGGTCAATGTATTGAATAATGCAATAGGTTAAAGTTTACAGAACATGTTATTGCTTCACGCACCATTCTGAATAAACTTCATAAATATGTAGAATTGCTCGATACATATATAAGTAAAAAAGGTCTGGACACTCATTACTTTTAAATGGCCTTTATTCCGTTGCAGGATGACAGCGCATTAAATACAGGGTTTTACAATTTTGACCCTGAACTAAAAACCACCGTCAACATTAAGTCCCCTGCTTAGCATGTAACAATGACATTGTTGCGGGATAAGCAATAGATGGTGACATACAAGATAGGATATAGACGAGGAGAATAGGCTTACCAGGAGAAGTCGACCGTTGGCGTTGTGCAGGGCGGCATTGCCGCGGACGTGGGAAAGTGGGCCCGGCTGCCCTTCCCGTGTTTGAAACAAAGAAGGTTTCCTTCTTTCGTCAGAACTCCGTAAAGCTTCCATGTATAAAAGGACGCGGATCCTTTTTTTTGTTCTTTTCGTTTTCTCCAACTCCCGTCCTTAGCATTCATTGCTTCCCTTGCCGCCGCCGTTAGATATCTCATCGTCGCGCGTCCTCCAGCAGCAAGATACGTGTTTCCTCCCCTTTTCGTTCCCAGTTCTCTTTTTTTTATGGATGTAAACCCTAGCTTTAAATACATATTTCTTGAGTGATAGAGTTAATAGCAGAGTAGTTAACATTGCTAGAACCATTGGTAAAAAGAGCAAAGAACCCTAGGTAGATGTTGTCCGTTTGCTCCTTTCTCCACCCACCCACCCCCCATTTTTTTTGCATGCAAAACCTAGTTCTAGGTTGCGGGCGTGAATACAACGTCTGCGGCAACAAACTTTTTTTTTTTCGTCTGAGTGGGTGAAGACCCTATTGGGCTCGGCTGCGCGCACTCGTCCCATGGCCAAGAGAATGATCGAGCAGTCTAAGAAGACGATCGAGCAAGTGACTGCCAAGAGGATGATCGAGCAAGTGACGACCAAGAGGGTGATCGAGCAAATGACAGCCAAGAGGATGATCGAGCAAGTGACAGCCAAGAGGATGATCGATCATGTGGCGGCTATACTCGACCCAGCTATGGAAGTTCATCCCGCGGCTAAAAATATATTTCTTTTTAATCGCCCTTGCTAGGTTGTTTATCCACACCCTTCTTCGTCCATGAGTTTCGACTATTAGCGACCATGTTGAATTTTGATAACAGATTGTGCGCATGATTCCCCATGCTAGTAGTGACTCTTTTCCGTTTTGGTAAATTGTAGTTATCTGGAAGTGAACTTAAGAAATTCTCGTCAAGATGTCTCCTGGAAATATTTCTGCCGCTAAGCTGGGAGGCATTGACAACTCCAAAAATATATCAAACATTGATGACGAGCTCTTCGTCGTGCCCTATCTGAACATTAGGACTCATCATGGCCATAAGATAACTTTCCTCACAGGTTCAGAGAATGAAGAGGCTACTCCGTCAGTTTCTCCGGTGCGTGTGATGAGGTTCTGTCTCTAAAAAAAAGAGTATCGAGCTTCTCCTATTGATTTCAAAATTTTCCATAACCCGTTGCGCTCTTATGAAGGATGGATGAGGCATATGCTGAGCAATGAACGTATCAAGAATAACCTGACCAAAGCACAAGTTGTTGAAGCTGTCATGGCGTCTGCAACACTTCACATCAGGAAAGATGTTGCAGGTTTGATCACTTTCATTTATCGAGTGTGTCCTTATACGCACACGGCTATATATAGATGGGGAGAGATGAGCATCACTTTAGAGATTGTAGCAGTTCTGCTGAGTCTTCGGATTGCAGGGAATCTTGATGTTGAGATGTCTGCTGAAGAAGAAGCGATATTCACTACTCTAGTGAATAATGCGGAGGTATATGATCCGAAGAAGAATGATGAAAAAAAATTTTATACTTGGTGGGTGTCTGAATGGTTTCCCAAGAAACCGAAAGTAGGCAAAGTGTTGGATGATTAACTCATTGTTGCCGCATTTTTGTGCTTGTGGCTATCCAGAGAAGTTTTTGATGATGGTTATGGCAAGAAGATTATAAGACGGAAACTCGTTATGTTTTATATTAAACTGGCAAAAGGTGTATTCCTCCCCCTAGGCAGCTTGTTCCTTGGGTCTTTGTACTCTCATCTGGATTCTCTGGAAGCAGATATGTACGCTTACAACGGCTACATGAAGGTGGAGTCGCATCTCCATATTGATTTCTCCAGGAATTCTTATGAGATCACTTTTAAGGTTATGCTCCTGTCCTTGCAGCTTTGTTCTCCAGTTTATATGGGGGTTATAGAATACTTCGTTGGCAGAAGAGGCGCCCAAAGCCTGGGTTAAAGCTTATTGATTTTTTCGAAAGCGTGTTTTCCATAGATTTTCGTCTGTGGCCACCGGTTCATTCTTTTGTGGTTCAGCCAAGAACCTTTGTCACCGCTCCTGACATAGTGTTAAGCATGGATGGAGCGGATATGAGTTTTGAAGAGATCATATTTATGCGAAGCTGTATGTTGGGATATATTCCGTCTTTCTTCAATGGATACTTTACTGTAGTTCCGTATAACATTGACAGAGATGCTCGTCATATGGGATTTGATCAGGAATCCCGTTCGATCGCTCTCTAAAACCTTCAGCGGAGATTTTGCCATTTGTTTTTAACGCTAGCCTCTTCGCCACAAAGATGAGCCTTCCTTCTGGAGAGAAGATCTCTTATCTTTTCAAAAATTCGTGGAAGAAGTTGTGACAGTTCCGCGTGACAAGCCTTCTTCTGAGATTTTGAAACGTCATAAGTTGTTGAAGCCGCTTCCTTCGGGCAAACGGACTAGAGCCAATCCTCAGGAGAAAGAGGCGAGGTCCAAGACGCGTGCAGGCGGCATTCGAACGACTTCAGTAATTTTCAACTCTTCCAATATGTAGGTGTGTACGTACCTTTTCTAAAATAGTCGAATTTTTATTTTTAGGCGCTCTTAATGAATGTCTTTTTTTTTTGAATCCAGGGCTTTGGAAATGTGAATGCGTTTTCTATACTCGTTCGTACCCACAAAGAGAGATCTTGTGATATTGAGTCTCTCGAATAGGAAGATGAGGTTTAAGAATAGGAAGGCTCGGAATCCGGCAGTGATGAAGAAAGTGCTTCTAAGCGTAGTAGAGGATCTAACTCTCCTAGCGAGCTGGAAGATGAACTGGTACGTCTTCTAAATATTCTATGAAGATGATTCTTCCTTTGATGTGAAATCAACATTAACCAGTGATATTTCAGGACGGAACCATAACAGAAAATAATCTCGAGTTGGAGATGGATGGTGATGAAGGGAACATCGTTGTCCCTTCTGATGAGAATATGGACGTCGCATCCGTGGTTGTAGATGTCACTGCTCCTAAAGAAATTCTCGGAAATGATACAGCATTAGTTGCGCATTCCGTTGCTGGATCTACTTTCAATCCTCCTTTTGACGCCCCTTTCGCAGACCACGTGCTAGTTGGAGAATTTAGCGTGCCGGCCAAGTATGCGGAGTTGTACACCAAAATATGGAAGAAACACGGTCACATTGATACTTTCAGGAAGATTAAGAGTCGCTTTTCATTGGTGAAGCGTGTTTAAGAAGCCCTATCTTCCATTCATGATATGTGCAGTGTGACTGGACGAACCGTTTCTGAGGAGGTAGTTCAAAACTGGGAATTCCACCGAGACGTGTTTGTGAAGTTTGAGTTTAACGCCTCCTGGTTATGTGAAGGATTTTCTAAAGTCCAAGAGATGCAAGACAAAATGGATGATGTTCCCTCCATGGACTTCATTACTCATCAAGAGACGGAAGTCGATAAATGTTCCAGGAGTTGAAGCTGAAGCAGACTGCTCGTCAGAACATGAAAGACGCCTTTGCCAAGAAAGACGAGTTGTTTCTGGACGATTTCCCTTGAATGCTTTCTCTTTTACATTTCCCTTTGTTTTTTTTGTTTTTTTGAATAGGAAAAAGACGCCTCTTTTTATGGTTTTGATTTTTTTTTATGAACTAGTAGGTGATTGCTCTGTGAGAATATTTGAATTTATTTACTCTTAAAATGATGTTGTGAGTAATTTTATGGGAGTGATAAATTTTGGATGAACTAATAGGTTGGAGTGGAAATATCACAACCCTCTTGGGAAATTGTGAGTGTTGCATGAAAATTGCAAGCGTTGCTCAAAAGAATGAGCATGTAGAGGAAAACATAACAAAGGGATTGAAAACAATATTGATTTCATTCTCAAAACGGGATGCGTGCATTGAGTCCCCAGAAAATTTCCAAAATATCTTTAGCGCAAGTAGTTGTTTAACGAGACTTACTTGTTAATAAGGTACCAACAAACGAAAATGGGCTCTCCCAGATAATTGCTTTGAATCTAGGTTGTTGCGACGTTCTCTAGCTTATAAACGCAATTCTCCTGAGTTGATTTTCTCTTGGACGATGCATTTCAAACCATTGAATTCATTGGTAGGGTGATGGATGAATCTGTGGCAATGACAATATCTCGGATCGGTTATCTCCCGATCAGTTGGTGGACGCGATACAGGAGGTAGTTGAACTGCTTCATCTTGCACCCAAACTTCTAGTAACTCCAGAACTTTCCTCATTGGAAATGGGAAGTGTGGGTACCCCGAGTCTAGCTTTTCTTGCGTTAGCAGCTGTTGTTGTGATAACTCTTGCGGGCTTTGATACGAGGATCGTTTCGTTGAGACGTGAGTGTGCGTTGATATAGACGCAGATCGCTTAGCTTGGCGGTTTTGCTGAAGCACAACTTCTCTCGAGGGCCCTGCATCGATGGAAATAGCGCTGCACGGTTGGACCAAGTATCGTTGATCAGTGAAGCTCTTGTCTTCATAGAGGTTTTAGCAAATTTCCCCTTCTTCAGGCGCTTCTCTACTCGGTAAAGTCGGGGCGGTCGTGGTTGTGGATTGTTGAACAACTCTCTGGACTTCTGCAAGGGTCTTGAGATATAGACTCTCCAATAGAGTTTCATAATCCGGTTACCTACTCTTATTCCACGTGTATTGTGACACTCCTGGAGAGTCCCTTTCCCTGTGAAACTGTTTCGGCTCTTTGTTGTCGGCTTGATTTTGTTGATCGTTTCCTTTCGGCTCATGCCCGATGTGGTTACGTGTTCTGTCTGTATCACTTTTGGAGGAAACATGGATTTCAGATAACGATATGATGTTATCTTTATTGTTGATGATGTTCTCCGGGAGAATGATTGCCGACTAATTCCACAACAGGTTTACTATACTCCTTAAAATACAAAGCGTCTCGTTTTTCCGTTTAGCGATGTCAGCCTGATTTGCAAGGACATCTTCTAATATCCTAGCCATGCCTTCCACGGTGATTGCACTTCGATCATTCATGACTTTCGCAGAGCTTGGCTGGCGGGGATGCATAACAGAGTGGAAGTTGAGATTGGTGATTGAAGTGAAATTGGGTTAACGAATGTGTTTATACCTAAGATCCACCCTCTTTAGTTTTAAAGAATTCAAATGAAATTGAAAATTGATCTTGCAACCGAGAGATTAATCTCCCACTGTGATCGCCAGTTGTTTTGGGGTAAAAACTGATCTGCTATTTTTGGTAAATTTGGGTGTGTTGAAGAAAAACGAATTCAAACCCTAAACAAATGCACTGCACGGGAGTACTTTTATATTCGAGAGATCAATTTGTAAGACTCTGGCCTAAACCAAGAAATGGTCATTCCAGATTCAATTCGGTCACAAGATATGATAGACACATTTTTTTGTCTGAATTGTCCTCAGTGTCTCTATTGCTAATGTTTGATTTTGTACTTATTATGGTGTTTTTATGTTTGTGTAGGTGTTTCTGGAGAAATATACTTGTGTGGAAAAAGTTGCTCAAAAAGTGCTATTTGGACCCCTGAAGGAAATTTTTTATACGGACCCCAGCTAAGGGGCACCCAAGATTATGTGTAGCCCAAATTCATCCTAAGCACCCAAATTTGACCTCAACACCCATCTTCTATTCGCACCCCTGGTTTGGTTAGGGGGACACCGTCTTCATCATTTCAAAAATCGTTTTGGCGGGAAAAAAACTCACAGGCTATGGAAGATTTGCGTTTCACATTTTGGACGGGAATCAAAGAGACTAAACGGCTGAAACTCTTTGGATGACGTGATTGGGCTTATCAGGCTTGGTAAAGGACTTTGGTTCGATCCAGTTTGGCTGGATATTCCGCGAGAGTAACACGTTCAGGCAAGAAGTTTTCAAAAGATTTTTTGTTGTTTTGGAAAGATTATATGTGTCTGAGGCGTGTTGAATCAATCCAAAAGCGTGTACGATCATGTTTGGAGTGTTTATACATCATTTTAGCGCGTGAATTGTTAATTCAGGGAAGAAAATATCTGAATATTATTTTCTCTTTACTGCCGAGTAATGGAGAATTATTTGGAGTTATGGAGGATATTTATTGTGTACGAGAGGTATAAAAATGTCCCTGGGATGTCTTAGAGGGGTTACGAGAGTTTGGGGGAGATTACAGAGCTGTAAAAGTCGAGTTGCAAAAGAATCACCATTTCTGCTGCTGTGAAGAACACCAAGAACATTAGGTGCGCAACAGCAGTCGTTTCTCAACAGTGGAAACGACACACAGGCGAGGGTCGAGAGTCAGCGACAGTACTCTGTTCTATAGTTCTTTTCAGTTTGTAACACTTATAACTGTTGCAAACCCGGTTTTTAATATTTTCTCTCCATTTCATCTTTGTAAATAATTTTTGAAGCAATGAACAAATATTTTGGGCATGTTTACACAATGATGAGATAAACCCATCCTCTGGAGCAAAGGAGAAAGCTATTTCACCAATGAAAAGTGGTAATCTCTAATTTATGCAATTATTATATGATTATTTGCCTAGATAAATAAATTGATAAAATGGTTTTTGTTAAAAAATTGTCATTTCAATTGATGGAGCATGCTAACCTAGGGTTTTGATGTCCCATACTTTCGATCTACAATTGTTATTTCTAAAAAATAAACTATTGCAATATTAAGAATCAATTTGAATGCATGATTTGCATGATTATAATTAGAGAATTTAAATCACTTTGATATTGGTAAATAGTGGATTCCATAGCCCCACTCTTCTCCATATTTTTCATATCACTTTTATTTAAGTTTGCTATATTTTTAATCTTAAAAATTAAATCTAAAATCTATTACCTTCATAAGTCTCAACGAACTTTTTACTACAAGTCAATTTGAAATCACATCAATTTTTGGCGCCGCCGATGCGGACTTGTCTTTAGGCTAGAGTGTTTTTTTAGATTTTTTTTTTCATTTTTATTTTATTTGTTCTTCTTTACGTTTCTGGGTTTTTGTCTTTTCCTTACAGATTTTTAAATTTGGAGCGAAAGAAAAATTTGCCAAAGCTTTTGGTAAATACTTAAAGATTTGGAGTAAAAGCAAAGTGAAAGGAGCGAAAGAAAATGAGAATAAAAATTAATAAAAAAAAAAGAGAGAGAGAGAGACAATTTTTTTTTATTTAGAATTTCTTTTAGATTATCTTTTTCTTTTGGACTTTATTTTCTGATTTTGGACTGTGGACTTTGGGACTTTTTTTTAAACCCTACGGAAGGGTAGTTTAAATATAA
Organism: Papaver somniferum; assembly: GCF_003573695.1. Taxonomy (NCBI): domain Eukaryota; kingdom Viridiplantae; phylum Streptophyta; class Magnoliopsida; order Ranunculales; family Papaveraceae; genus Papaver; species Papaver somniferum. Next base: position 110,679,241 of record NC_039359.1, on the reverse strand, counting down.
ACTGTTTGCAGAGAAGGACGGCGATTACGATATCGCCTCGGCCCCTCGGGTTCGTACATGACATAGGAGTCGTGGCCCGAGTCGACTTCAGTGGTTCATCCCCCGCCTGTTACGAGAGGTATGTTTGTCGAATCACTCGTGAATCTCATGTCAGCGAGTTACTGTATTCCTTCGTTTGCATATATGCTGAGGATTTGAAAACGGATGCTTTAATTTCCTAGTAAAGGGCAAGGACTGGACATACAAGATAAGGGTTCAGATTTCATCATTGTTCCCTTCTTGCCCGCCTTAGGAAAACGAAACCAAACGCGAACCTAAGCCTAAAATTTGACTAGAACGAGACCTATAGGGTAACGAGATTAATAGGAAAGTCATTCGAAAAATATTGGTTACTCTTTTAAGCATGCTTCAAAGTTCATGATGGTTTATGTGAGTTGAATACGCCGCCTTGTAACGCCGGTGAGGCCTTGGGTATCAAAGCTCCATTGAGCTTCCCTCGTCTCGATTCAACTTACTTAAACTCGGATTGATTCCAGAGGGGTTTGCTTAAATTATAATTAATTCCCTTTCGAAGGATTAGAAGCTAGTCTAGAAACAATCTAAGTGGAGCCATCATGCTTTTTGTTTGCTAGAAATCTTTAGGTTTTTTTTGGTGGAGTCAGCCTGCTTTGTGTTTGCATAGAACTTCCCTTCCTTTTAGGATTTCTTTATTTTTCTTTTGTTTTTCTAGTGTATTCCCAAGGTTATTAAAGAGCGGGCTTGGAAAAGAAACACTCTAGGTCGTTTGATTAGTGATAAACCTAGTAGTTCTTCTTGTGAAGGCGGGGAGCTCGAAGACTCTTCTTTTGAGAGCCCTGTTTTTGGAAACTTCAGTTTTGAGAATCTGTCTCTTCGTGAGGAAAATACCCCTAGTACTTAAGTTGTTCCAGCGATGGAAACTTTGAAAGATTACATGTTCCCAACTAGGTCCACCCGAGCTTCGTGCATTAAATTGCCAGCCACTACGGCTAATTTCGAGATAAAACCTAGTATTCTTCAGATGATCCCTATATTCTTAGGGAAAGATGATGAGAACCCTTATTTTCATATTAGGGACTTTGAGGAAATTTGTGGGACAATTAGAATAAAAGACCTTACTGATGAAGTCTTGAAACTTAAGATGTTTCCCTTTTCCTTGAGAGATAAATCCAAGACCTGGCTGAACAACCTACCATCTGAATCCATTGAAACATGGCAGGAACGTATTGCTGCTTTCTATATGAAATTCTACCCTAAGCATAAAACTGCGTCTGTTAGGCAGAAAATTAGTAGTGGTGTGCAACAAGAGGGAGAATTTCTTTATAGGTTCTTAGAGAGATTAAATGATCTCCTATCCCAGTGTCCTCACCATGGATTTGATAAGATGAAACTCGTAGAAATTATTTATGATGGTTTAGACTATTCAACCAAATCCATGGTTGAGTCTATGTGCACTGGTGAGTTCACTAGTAAAAGTGCTGATGATGCTTTCACCTTCTTAGGAACTGTCGCTGAAAAATCCCAACAGTGGGAGTTGTGTTGAACCCCCCAAAAGACTCTTGGTCAATAGAAGTAGCACCAATGTGGTAGATACAAGCTTCGGGTCTGACGCTAAGTTTGATGCTTTGTCTAGAAGGTTAGAAGCTTTGGAATTGAATCATTTTAAACATAGGTCTCTTGTTGAACCTGATGATAGGTTTAGAGCCTCTCAAGTGTCTAGTTGTGGAGTAGAACCCAATAACTCGTTTTGGGAAGGTCATGTTAGTGAAGAGCAAGCCCATGCTGTCTATAACAATGCTAGGTTTGAGAACCGTCAGAAGTTTGACCCATACTCAGAGACTTACAACCATGGTTGGAGAAACCATCCTAATTTTTCTTGGTCTAAGGGTCAGAATCAAGGACAGTCTAGTAATTCTCAGCCTCCCCCAGGTTTTGGTTATGCTAAGAACTCTTCAGGTCAACCCCAGTTTCAGAATGAGAAAAAGATCTCCACCTTAGAAGAAACCCTTACTATGTTAGCAAAGAACCATGAGATGTTATCAAAGAACCACTGTGGTTTTCAAGAAGAAACCAGGCAGAATTTTAAGAATAATTCCCAGTCTCTTGCTAACTTAGAACTTCAAGTCGGCCAAATAGCTAAGTTTCTTAGTGAAAGAGAAGATGGAAGATTCCCTAGTCAAACTGATCCTAACCCTAAAGGAGAGAAATCGTACAATCATGTGAATTCTATAACAACCCTTAGGAGTGGAAAGAAAGTTGACAATAAGGTTGCCATGCCTGATAGTGAACATGTTGTAGTTCACCCTGTTGAGCCAGAAAATGAGGAGACTGATAGAGTCTCCAAAGAGACCAATGAGGGTCATGCTGAGCCCGGCTTTGTTCCCAGAGCCCCGTTCCCCCAGCTGCTAGTTCCAACTAAGAGGGAGTCCAACTTTAATGATATATTGGAGGTTTTTAAGCAGGTTACTATCAACCTCCCCTTGTTAGATGCGATTAAGCAGATTCCCGCTTATGCCAAGTTTCTTAAGGATATGTGTACGCGAAAGCGAAAACTTAGTGTCCAGAAGAAAGCCTTCCTAGCTAGTCATGTGAGTTCTATTATTCAGAATACCACTACTCCTAAGTATAAAGACCCAGGGTCCCCTACTATTTCTTGCACAATAGGTAAATACCGTGTCGAGAAAGCTTTGCTTGACTTAGGAGCCAGTGTGAATTTACTGCCATACCATGTGTACCTTAAGCTAGGACTTGGTGAGATGAAACCTACCCAGATGACACTTCAGTTAGCTGATAGGTCCGTTAAAATTCCTCGTGGTGTGATCGAGGACGTTCTTATTGAGGTCGACAAGTTTATTTATCCAGTGGATTTTGTTATCCTAGATACCCAACCTGTCCCTGACCCAGAGAACCAAATACCAGTGATTTTAGGTCGCCCGTTTTTAGCTACATCCAATGCGATCATTAACTGTCGAAATGGTATTATGAATTTGTCTTTTGGTAATATGACTATTGAGCTGAACATTTTTAATATTAGTAAGCTACCCTCTGAACTAGATGACTCGAACATAGAAGAGGTGAACATGATAGGAACATTAGTCGAGGAGTCATTACCAAACACTTTGTTAGAAGATCCATTAGAGAAATGCCTAGCACTTTGGGATTGATTTTTTGATGACGATGTGATTAATGAGGTGAATGCTTTGTTAGATTCAACCCCTTTGATAGACACTATAATGGATGGAAACCTAAGTTCGAACCTCTACCCGTTTCGATACCCTAGTTCCTTCGTTAGAAAAGCCTCCTAAGTTGGACCTTAAACCATTACCAGATTCCCTGAAGTATGTGTTTTTAGGCCCATCTGAAACTTTACCTGTGATTTATAGCATCCGACTTGGATAGTGATCAGGAAAGTAGGCTAGTGACGTCCTTCAGAATAACAAGGAAGCTTTAGGGTGGACCATAGCAGACATTAAGGGTATAAGTCCTACTGATTGTATGCATCATATCTATTTAGAGAGTGACACCAAACCTTCTAGGGAGATGCAACGTCGACTGAACCCTAATATGAAAGAAGTAGTTCGAACCGAGGTTCTTAAGCTGTTAGATGCAGGCATTATCTACCCCATTTCAGACAGTAAGTGGGTCAGCCCCGTTCAGGTTGTTCCCAAGAAATCCGGTATTACTGTAGTCCAGAATGATAACAATGAGTTAATCCCAACCCGGGTGACCACGGGTTGGCGTGTCTGTATTGACTATAGGAAATTGAACAAGGTCACTAGGAAGGACCACTTTCCCCTTCCCTTCATCGACCAAATGCTAGAGAGATTAGCTGGACGTAGCCATTATTGCTTTTTAGATGGATACTGCGGTTATAATCAGATTGTCATAGCCCCAGAAGACCAAGAGAAAACCACTTTTACCTGTCCCTTTGGTACCTTTGCGTATAGACGCATGCCTTTCGGGCTATGTAATGCCCCTGCGACCTTTCAGCGTTGTATGTTGAGCATATTTTCTGACATGGTAGAACGGTTCTTAGAGGTCTTTATGGATGATTTTTCAGTGTTTGGTTCTTTCGATGAGTGCTTGCATCATTTGTCATTAGTTTTGACTAGGTGTAAGGAAAAGAATTTAGTGCTTAATTGGGAGAAATGTCACTTCATGGTTCGTTCAGGAATTAGGGCATATCGTATCTTCGAAGGGTATAGAGGTAGATAGAGCCAAAGTTGACCTCATTAAAACTTTACAGGTCCCAAAAACCGTAAGAGATATTAGGTCATTCTTAGGGCATGCAGGTTTTTATCGTCGATTCATTAAGGATTTTAGCTTAATTTCTAGACCTCTTTGCAATTTGCTTGCAAAAGACGTTAAGTTTGTCTTTGATGATGCTTGTTTAGAGGCTTTTGAGAAGCTTAAGAATTTACTCACTACCCCCCATAGTCCAGGCACCCAACTGGAACCTACCCTTTGAGATCATGTGTGATGCTTCAGATTATGCTATTGGTGTTGTGCTAGGTCAGCGAGAAAATAAGTTACTTCATGTGATTTACTATGCTAGCAAAACTCTGAATGATGCCCAGTTGAACTATACCACTACGGAGAAGGAACTATTAGCTATTGTGTTTGCCTTAGACAAGTTTAGATCCTACCTCTTAGGTTCTAAGGTCATAATCTTTACTGATCATGCTGCTTTGAAGTATCTTCTTTCCAAGAAGGATACTAAACCTAGATTGATTAGATGGATCCTATTGTTGCAGGAATTTTCCTTAGACATTAGAGACAAAAAGGTGCAGAAAATGTAGTAGCAGACCACTTGTCTAGGCTTGTTGTGGATACCCTTAATGATTCTTCTCCTGTTAGGGATAGTTTTCCTGATGAACAACTGTTCTTTGTTACCCAAGCACCCTGGTATGCGAATATAGTGAATTATCTTGTTACTGGACGAATGCCCCAACATTAGGGTAAACAAGATCGTTCTAGGTTTTTAGCCGAGGTGAAGCACTTCTTTTGGGATGACACTTATCCGTTTAAGTATTGTCCAGACCAGATTATTAGGAGATGTATACCTGAGAGTGACCAGTCCAATATTATTTCCTTTTGTCATGATCATGCTTGTGGGGGTCACTTTAGTGCTAAGAAGACTGCTGCTAATATATTGCAGTGTGGATTTTATTGGCCTTCATTGTTTAAAGACTCCCATAGTCACTGTGTTACTTGTGAGCGTTGCCAGAAATTAAGAACCATTTCCCGTAGGAACATGATGCCCTTGAACCCTATTTTAGTTGTTGAGGTCTTTGACATGTGGGGTATTGACTTTATGGGTCCGTTTCCTAATTCTTTTGGTAACCTTTACATCCTTGTCGCTGTAGAATATGTCTCTACGTGGATTGAGGCGGTTGCGTGTAAAACTAATGACCATAGGGTTGTGATTGAGTTCTTGAAAAATAATATACTTACACGTTTTAGTACACCGCGAGCTATAATTAGTGATGGAGGATTGCACTTTTGTAATGGACCTTTTAGGCTTTTGATGAATAAATATGGCATTACACATAAGATAGATACCCCGTATCATCCACAGACTAGTGGTCAGGTAGAGGTTTCCAATAGGGAGATAAAGCGCATAATTAGATAAAACAGTTAATCCTAATCGGAAAGACTGGTCGTCTAGGCTTACTGATGCCTTATGGGCTTACCGTACTGCGTTTAAGACCCCCATTGGAATGTCGTCTTATCGGCTTGTGTATGGAAAGGCATGTCATTTACCTGTTGAGTTAGAACATAGAGATTATTGGGCTGTTAAGCAGCTAAAGTTTTCACTTGACAAGGCAGGAGCCCATAGGAAACTCCAGCTCAATGAGTTTGAAGAGATTCGTATAGATGCTTACGATAGTGCGAAGTAGTATAAGAACAAAATGAAACTTGTGCATGATAAGAATATTTTAAGAAAGTCATTTTCTCCAGGTCAAAAAGTTCTTCTGTATGATACCCGCTTGCATCTTTTCCCTGGGAAGTTACGTTCTCGGTGGACGGGTCCTTTTATTGTTCGCACTGTCTTTCCTCATGGAGCTGTTGAGATTGAGACACCGGATGGTAGTAGTTCTTCGAAGGTTAACAGTCAGAGATTGAAACCCTTTTTAGAGCCCTTTCCTACAGGTGATGTTGAGGAGGTCCCTCTGGAGGACCCTGTTTACCCTTGATTGACCATCGAGGCGATTGTATGTTGTATATTAGTTTTTGATTTCTCTCTTCACCCAGGTATTATCTTTCCGACTTCTCTCTTTACTGATTCCTCATGTTACTTTGCTTTTTGGTATTGCTCTTTCACTAGAAACATTGAGGACAATGTTAGATTTAAGTTTGGGGGTGGGGAAGAAACTTTTTGTTAACTTTTAGTTGCAATAAATAAACTCCAGAGCCTAGAAATTTGTGCTTATTAAGGTTGGCACTAACCAATCTAAGTAGATGGGAACATCTTGGTTGTAGGAGTTGAGGAACCAATCTGATTAGATGGAAACATCTAAAGAGTCTATTCATAAAAGCGCAGAGCTCGGGTGTTAGAATTAAAAAAAAAATGGTAGTTTTGCCATAACTCGTTGAATCCTAATCCCTTCTGTTTTTATTTCTTAAGTGATTTGGTGGTGCACACGACTTAAGTTGTTACCATTGCTAGGTTAAATATGGTGATTGAGATACACAAAGAAAAAAAAAAGTTTGAGACCAGACCATCAGACCAACCGGAATAAATTCAATAAAGTCGACCACTGGTGCCCTTGTATATGCCAGTTGTGTTGAACTAGAGTTAGGTTTATCGACCACTGGTCCCCTTGTATACACCAGTTGTGTTGATATTAGTCATACCGGTATCTCAGTCCATTAGGATAGGTTCATCTTGGCAGAGGCCTTCAGACAGATATGGGAAACACCGTTCACTTCAACCATCTATTTTTCTATTTATCCATCTTCTTAATCTTTCTATATGATTGGTTGAATCCGGTTATAATGTCTAGAAACTATCTGAGTAGAGATCTGTCACTTATGTATGAATTTTAGTATGCTGAGTGCAAAATCGTGTACAACAATTGGAATTTCGCATCAGGGTACTTCCTCCTATAGTCAATGATTATATGCCAACCAAGGAGATTCTTTAGTGCCTTCCAAGGTTCTGCGTAGATAGATAGGGTCTGGAGTAAAGGTTTTATGGGTACACCTCTGGTAAACCCTCCGGAGAAAAAACTCTGCCGCTAGGGCCACCTAGCGGTTTAACGACTTGTTGCACGTGCTAAGTGTGGTCATTTTATATTTGATTTGCTCGAGGACTAGCAAATAATAAGTTTGGGGGTATTTGATAGACACATTTTTGTGTCTGAATTGTCCTCAGTGTCTCTATTGCTAGTGCTTGATTTTGTACTTATTATGGTGTTTTTATGTTTGTGTAGGTGTTTTTGGAGAAATACACTTGTGTGAAAAAAGTTGCTCAAAAAGTGTTATTTGGACCCCTGAAGGACATTTGTTATACAGACCCCAGATTTGGCTAAGGGGAACCCAATATTATGCGTAGACCAAATTCATCCTCAACACCCAAATTTGTCCTCAACACCCATCTGCTATTCGCACCCCTGGTTTGGTTAGGGGGACACCGTCTTCATCATTTCAAAAATCGTTTTGGCGGGAAAAAAACTCACAGGCTGTAGCAGATTTGTGTTTCACATTTTGGACGGGAATCAAAGAGACTAAACGGCTGAAACTCTTTGGGATGACGTGATTGGGCTTATCAGGCTTGGTAAAGGCCTTTGGTTCGATCCAGTTTGGCTGGATATTCCTCGAGAAGAAAACAGGGTAACACGTTCAGGCGAGAAGTTTTCACAAGATTTTTTGTTGTTTTGGAAAGATTATATGTGTCTGGGGCGTGTTGAATCAATCCTACAGCGTGTACGATCATGTTTGGAGTGTTTATACATTATTTTAGCGCGTGAATTGTTAATTCAGGGAAGAAAATATCCGAATATTATTTTCTCTTTACTGCCGAGTAATGGAGAATTATTTGGAGTTATGGAGGATATTTATTGTGCACGAGAGGTATAAAAAGGTCCCTGGGATGTCTTAGAGGGGTTACGAGAGTTTGGGGGAGATTACAGAGCTGTAAAAGTTGAGTTGCAGAAGAATCACCATTTCTGCTGCTGTGAAGAACACCAAGAACATTAGGCGCGCAACAGCAGTCGTTTCTCAACAGTGGAAATGATACACGGGCGAGGGTCGAGAGTCAGCGACAGTACTCTGTTCTATCGTTCTTTTCAGTTTGTAACACTTATAGCTGTTGCAAACCTGGTTTTTAATATTTTCTCTCCATTTCATCTTTGTAAATAATTTTTGAAGCAATGAACAAATATTTTGAGCATGTTTGCACAATGATGAGCTAAACCCATCCTCTGGGGAAAAGGAGAAATCTATTTCACCAGTGAAAAGTGGTAATCTCTAATTTATGCAATTATTATATGATTATTTACCTAGATAAATAAATTGATAAAATGGTTTTTGTTAAACAATTGTCATTTCAATTGATGGAGCATGCTAGCCTAGGGTTTTGATGTCCCATACTTTCGATCTACAATTGTTATTTCTAAAAACTCAATTATTGCAATATTAAGAATCAATTTGAATGCATGATTTGCATGATTATAATTAGAGAACATAAATCACTTTGATATTGGTAAATAATGGATTCCATAGCCCCAGTCTTCTCCATATTTTTCATATCACTTTTATTTAAGTTTGCTATATTTTTAGTCTTAAAAATTAAATCTAAAATCTATTGCTTTCACAAGTCTCAACGAACTTTTTACTACAACTCAATTTGTAATCACATCAGTAGATGAGAAGGGTTGATCTTAGGGAGGGAAGCGAAGGAGGTGTTTGAGATCAAAATGTTGAACTATGAAGGTGTGGCTGTTTTATAACTTGTATCAGAAAATGGTTTCTAGATACTTGTGTTGATAACACTTCTGTTTTTTTCCTGTTTGAGGGTGGTGTGATTCGAACCCAGCACGTTGTGTGCGTTAGGTGAATGCTCCACGATTGTGCTGCATCACCCAGCTTGTGTCATGTTTGATGTCTCAAATAAATGGGTCAAGTCATGAGACTCACCGATAAAATCAACACATAGTGTTTTTAGGTTAAATAATAAGTTATTTGTTAAATAAATATTTGCATAGCATCACTTATAATCGATGTTTATAAAGCATCGTTTCAAACAAGCAGCTGAAAAATAATCGATGTGTTAGATGCATCGTTGTTTTATAGCTCGATTGAATCGATCACGAATTGAGCGTCTTAAAACAGTAGCACGACCGGCCACCTTTGGGTGATTGTTTGAGGGCCTTATGGGTGAGCTATCACCTGGTCGATCGCTTCTTGTGGAGGAGCGATGGTCGGTGGTCACAATGCTACCTTGTTGGTTTTCTGAAAATAAATCTGCACCATCCAACTAGGCTAGTGAAGTTGGATGGACGAGATGATTAGCGGCAGTTGTTCATTGTCGTTAATGTAGTTTTAGGGTTTAAAGAGCGCGCGATCGCGCTACTTTGGGCAAACGGTTTGACGTTCTCTTGGATTGTTATGCGTAGTTCGATCAACCAGGTATGGAGCTGGGTCTCCAGTGAACGTGCCAGCACCTCGTTATCCGCCTGAAACTGGATCTAGGTCGTCCGACTAGGTTGGCGAAGATGGATGGACACGATTTATCCGCGGAAGTTGTATAACGCTGCTTATTCAATTTAGGGTTTTAAGGCCGCACGATCACCCTTCTTTGGGCGCGTGATTCAATGCATTTCTGGTTTGTCGAGGGCAGGTCGATCGACTAAGAATGTAGTTGGGTCGTTGTTGATCACGCTAGTACCCTTTTGATCATTCGAGGGAGGATCTAAGTCGTCCAACTAGGCTAGCTAAGTTGGACGGTCGTGATATTTTTTGAGACCATTTTTGCCGGTCTTCGCTCGTTTGAGCTATTTTCAACAGTGCGATCACCCATGTTTGGGGTTGGCGTTTGATGTCGTTGGAGTGTGCTAGATGGAGTGCAACCAATTGGGGTATTAATGATCCCACCGGTGGTCATCCTGTGATTGCCTAGTTCCGCTTGGAGTATACTAGGCCTATAAAATTGTGTGGTCAAATCGTGCGGCCTTGATCGTTTTTTATGACTGATACGAACAGTCTAGATTTTCCTTAAGGAATTAAAATGTGTTTGATCGCGCTAACTTTCAATTAAAAAGTGTGTGAACGCGCTAATCTCTTTTTAGGGTGGTGTAGCCTACATGAGTGTTTTCACGCAGGTCTCAATACTGACACTTCAGGAGATTCATGATACTCCGCTGAGAACATAACATAGGAAAACACTAGGCAGGTCAATGCATTAGTGAATAATGCAATAGGTTAAAGTTTACAGAACATTAGGAGTTATTGCTTCACACATCATTCTGAATAAACTTCATAAATATTTTGAATTGTTCGATACATATGTAAGTAAAAGAGGTCTGGACACTCATTACTTTTAAATGGACTTTATTCCGTTGCAGGATGACAGTGCATTAAATACAGAGTTTTACAATTTTGACCCTGAACTAAAAACCACCATCAACAACTAGCAGGCAAGCTGTCTAGGAGCCGTCTAATTGTTCGACTCTATATAGAAGTGATTATTTAAATTGCTCAATATTCATGAGATATGTCGTTGCCTTAGTTGAGAGACTACATATTCTCGCATGCTATGAGAGACAATATAATCAGTTAGAAACTCTTGTGGCATGAGTTTTCATGCTTCAATGAGAGACATGAGCCTCAATACTCATCTGATTGCTGGATCAGGAATATGTAAGATTATGGTTTTACGATTTTAGCCTTTGTCGAAAATCCACCATCAACACTGTTCTTCGGGAATATAAGTCTGGTTTATTAATTGGTTCATGTTCACCTTGATTTATCAAAAGACGGAACAAAAACTCTTGGGTATTTCTGTGGGAGACAGATTTATTCAATCTTATAGACTTTTCTATGTGAGACAGATTTGTCTATCAAGTCTTCGACTTTGGGTCGTAGCAGCTCTTAATTGTGGGTGAGATCATCTAAGGGAATCAAGTACGTAGTATCCTGCTGGGATCAGAGACGTAAGGAGCGCAACTGTACCTTGAATCAGTGTGAGATTGATTAGGGTTCAACTACAGTCCAGTCCGAAGTTAATTGGTAGTAGGCTAGTGTCTGTAGCGGCTTAATACAGTGTGGTGTTCAATCTGGACTAGGTCTCGGGGTTTTTCTGCATTTGCGTTTTCCTCATTAACAAAATTCTGATGTCTGTGTTATTTCTTTTCCGCATTATATTTTGTTATATAATTAAAATATCACAGGTTGTGTGTTAAGATCAATCGATTAGAATATCCAACCTTGGGTTGTTGATTTACATTGATTGAAACTTGAACATTGGTCGTTGGTACCGTTCAAATACTTCCTCTTATATTCAATCGTGCTCGCGGATTTCTATTTGCTGATTGTGGATTGAATTAAGAGTTAGAGATATTAAAATCTTTGATACACTTTATTTTAGATTGAGTCTGACTGTCTAGTTAATTCTCTAGAAAGTGTATTAGAGTAAGTCCTCTCAGATTTCCAAACGAATTGTTAGTGTGGTTGTTAGACCCCTCGCATTCACAACATGGATTTAGGGTTTTACAGTTTTAGCCCTGAACTAAAAACCACCATCAAAAAATATTTACGTATGCAACCAGCTTTATTTGTACGTTTCATATAAGGAACAATGTGAGGAAAATATGTCAACCGGTAATTCAACTACTTAAGTTGAAAGAATTCGAGAATATTGCTAAACTACCGGAGGAAAAACGAGTACAGAAAAAGAGTGAATTCATGAAAGAATATGACAATAATGAGAGGTTGTGGGCATGTTTCTTCGGCGATTGGGGATCTTTAGTATGGTCAATCACCGAGGAAGTGTACAAAGAATATGTTGAAATTTTTATTGATTATTGGAGGACCGACTACCCCGATGTCATTATTATTTTCTCAAAGACGTGTTGGAACCTCATAAACAAAAGGTTTGCGTCTTGTTTAACCAATCGACACAAACACTTCGACAATAAAGCCACGAGTATGGTAGAGTCAGCTCATTATCGGTTGAAGAAGAACATTTTTTGGTTTCCTTGACATGTTTGTCACGATATTTTATGCAATGGATGAATATTTCAAAAGTGATGTTGTGAGAATTAAAGCGTTCGAACATAACTTTATGTTCAAACAAAAGGATTATGATAGTAAACGGCTACGAAGATTAACTTATAGAGTCTCACATATATGCATTGACAAAGTGATGAAAGAAGTGGAGTTGATTGAGACATTTCCCGTTAAATTGGAGAAAGAGTGTGTTTGTAAAATAAAAACATCTATGGTACTTCCATGCCGCCGTGACATACTTCGGTAAAAATATGATATCGTACCATTATATTTATCCTTTTTGGAAGCAATTAACCTTTGAGACTCTCACAACTGAAGAGGATGAGGATGATCTAGAAATTTCGGACACAATAAATGGGAAAAAGTTGGCGGACATGTATAAGAGGATGTTCCTAGCTCAAAAACAATCCTATGGAATAACATGATGTTGGTCATGTATCCTTTCACCCAAAAGAATATTCTGAACCGGAGAAGAGGGTCCTGAAAGGTAGGAAAAGTAACAAATTGAATTGTTTTCAAACTAGACAAGCAAACAAGGAACTATTGGCTACCCATAGGGATCCATCCGGCGTTGAGTACCACAATGCAAGGTATAAAAATACAAAGAAGGAAATTGAGAAGTTGATGAAGGAGGAAGAAATTAAAGTTCCAAGAAAACATGGTCGTCAGAGTATTGAAAAAGGCGAAACAAGTAACCAAGAGGTCAAAAAGAATAATTGTTCGTCACAAGCAAAGGATAAAAAAGAGGATGTCCAGAGGAAGAGTAAGTTTTATCCTTTACAAACCAAGATAAAGGAAAAAATACCGTACATGAAATTGGTAGGATAAGAGGACCCAAAAAATATAAGTCCGGTAACTATTTGCAACCTATCAATTTTATATATGATAACTACTTGGTAGGCCTACCTGAGGTACATCATGAGCATATTATAACAATGGACGACGTAGAAGGTGATGGAAATTTTGGATATTACGTCATAGCAGAACAACTTGGTCCTTTTGAAGAAGGGAACAATCTGTTGCCCAAAGAAAATGAAGTCAACGATTGTTACAAACCCTACGACGGAACAAGGGCTTATACAAGACAATAATGAGATGAGGTCCAAGAGGAGATACAGGGTGGCATCGGAGTACATTGCATTCGAAGGAAGTTTGCACGGGATTTCGTCGTCACACAAGAACATTGGATGTCAGTAACAATTTGTGGGTTTTTAATAGCGGAGACATTCGATTGCGTCGTACATTGTTTCGAGTGAACTGGTAATAGTTTTACTTACACGCCTACAACAAAACTGAAAATGCGGGGGTTTAACAACCACACCCAACAATTCGTTTGGAAATCTGAGAGAACTTACTCCAATATACTTTCTAGAGAATCAACTAGACATTCAGACTCAATCTAGAGAAAAGTATATCAAATAGTTTAATATATCTAACTCTTAATTCAATCTGCAATCAGCAAATAGAAATCTGCAAGCCTGATTGAATATAAGAGTAGTAACTTGAACAGTACCAAAGACCAATTTTCTAGTGTCAATCAATTTAAATCAACAACCAAAGTTTGGATATTCTAATTGATTGATCTTAACGCACAGCCTGTGATATTTCAATTATATAACAAAATATAATGCGAAAAATAAATAACACAGACAACAAAAGTTTTGTTAACGAGGAAACCGCAAATGCAGAAAAACCCCGGGACCTAATCCAGATTGAACACCACACTGTATTAAGCCGCTACATACACTAGCCTACTACCAATGAACTTCGGACTGGACTGTGGTTGAACCCTAATCAATCTCACACTAATTCAAGGTACAGTATTGTTCCTTACGTCTCTGATCCCAGCAGGATACTACGCACTTGATTCCCTTAGCTGATCTCACCCACAACCAAGAGTTGCTACGACCCAAAGTCGAAGAATTGATAAAAAAAATTGTCTCACACAGAAAAGTCTATAGATTGAATATATCTATCTCCCACGGAAATACCCAAGAGTTTTTGTTCCGTCTTTTGATAAATCAAGGTGAACAGGGAACAATTGATAAACCAGACTTATATTCCCGAAGAACAACCTAGTATTATCAATCACCTCACAATGATCTAAATCGTATGATGGCGAAACTAGATATTATGGAATTACAAACGATGATACGAAGGTGTTTGTGATTACTTTTCATCTTGCCCATCGGAGATTAAATCTCGAGCAAATCTTAGAGAAGATAGTACTCAAACGATATAATCGGGCAAGATCAGAACACGCAACTACAAAGAAAATAGTTGGGTCTGTCTTCACAATCCCAATTAAGTTTTTGAAGTCGTTGACTTACAGGGTCTCGATAGAAATCTAAGGTTAAAGGAGAATCGACTCTAGTTGATGCAACTAGTAACACACAGGAGGTGTGGGGATTAGGTTTCCTAGTTGCTAGAATTCTCCTTTATATAGTTTTCAAATCAGGGTTTGCAATCCAAGTTACCTTGGTAACAAAAAATTTAATATTCACCTTTAGATGAAAAACCTGATTCAACCAAGCTAATATCTTTCAACCGTTAGATCGACTTAGCTTGTTACACACAAATGAAATGTACCCTCATTTAGTTTTGTGTAACCGTACCCAAACGTGTACACCATGTTGGCTCAACAATAGTTAACCGAAGTTAGCCATATGATTACTCTCATATCAACCTTATTCATCTTAACCATAACTAGTTCAAATGACTCAAATGAAACTAGTTAAAGAGCCGGTCAATTAATACATTGTCATAGAAGTATACAAGAATACAATTGAAGCCAAATTGGTTTGATTTCACTCGAATCAATACATGAAAAATATAGCCACGGTTTATAAAGATTGCATTCCTTATTTTATAAATATTTAAGTTCATGTACACAACCGATTTTATAAAGTAACCAACTCAAGTATGCAAACGGGTACGCATACTTTAGTAGCCGGGCCGAGTTTGGTTACGCCAGTACGCGTACGGGTGCGCATACCAATTTACATTCCAAACTCCTGCAGAAATTCTCTGACGTGAGACTTCTTCCAGTATGCGTACGGGTACGCATACTTTCCCAGACATACAACAACCGCCAGTATGCGTACGGATACGCATACTTCAGGTTCATGGTTTTGGACTTACACACAAATGTGATAACACACTATGTTTATATCCAAACATGGTTACATGATTCTAAACTCTTTATTTCAATCATTGAAACTTTCTTAGAGGATGACAATAGCCATTTTCACATGTTATTAGCATTAAAGCAATTTTTAAGATATTGAAATAATCATAACGAAACATTCCAAGACTACACCAAATGATTGTATCACACAAACCATGTAAGATGTTACTCGGAAATTTTCTCATGATATAAGATGAACTTGGTTGAAGTGAAAGCTTGCCAACACATATTTCGAGAAATATGTAAGTGAGATAAACTCAACTCGAAATCTCAAATGTGTATATAGAAAACTATATCGTAATATGACTTATGTCTCAATATAGGAGATAGAGAAGAAATAGACTTTCCAAGTCATAGATGAGTTTCAGTCTCCACATACCTTTTGTCGATGAAGTTCCACAATCTCCCCTTAGTAGTTCTTCGTCTTTAAATGATGAATGCCGTGAAATCTAAGCTCAACTACACAATCTATGTCCTAATACGAGACATATATAAATAGGCTAGAAATCAAGACTTATAGCTAGTTTTGATCACTAACATTGACAAACATGCTTGAGATAGCAACGCATGCGAGTTCCACCGAGAAGTGCTCTAACAATCTCCCCATTTGTCAATTTTAGTGATAAAACTATCAATACATATGGATTACAAAATAAATAAAACTTTGTATCTTCTCATACAAATGCTTGATCTACTTGGAATCTTCAACACGACTTGAAATCTTCGTCACTTCCAAGTACTCCATGATCCTAATTGTGTTCAACTCAGCATCATAGTTGTTGAAGATCCGTAGCGATAACAATGAGAAAACAAGTGTTATCATTGTTATACAGTGTCATAGTATTATTACACAGCATCAAAGTTCAATTGTATCACAACTTTGATAACAATACTATGGTGATGTGTATCACTCCTCCTTAGTCAATACTTCATCTCGACATGAAAACCACTCCCTGTTACATAATGATCCGTAAACCATATGTATTTGTAGTATGAAACTACACATTAATTCTTCCCCATTTTGTCAATATAAATTGGCAAAGGTACGAAAACTAGTGGGATCCTCATGAAATTTTCATAGACATACTTCATGACCAAAAGAGAATAACATACCAACTTATTTAGATGCAATCATAAAGCCGAATCTAAATGCATTCATCAGGGAGTTTTATAAAGATATAAAATAACCTCTATAATATTCCACAGCCGTACTCCCCACAAAGATTTGGCAATTAAGCACAAGTTCAAAAATAAGTCTGCCCCATAAAATGTCATTCCCGAAAGAACAACAAAGGCGACTTTGCTTTTACAAGAAAAAAAGGATTTATTTGGACATAACCAAATCACATGAAAACATGGATTTGAATCCAAGAATCTCAATCGAATCAACCACAAAAATGATCAATTAAATTGGTCATGCTCAACATAAGAGAACTTACGGAGCAACACAGTATGTGCACAAAATTATGTAGATCGGAGATCGACCAATACTGCGGAATAAACAAGCATTCATCATTATTTGCACAATGACATATAATAGACTTAATCCTTGTAAACAAAAGTGTATCCTTTTTTTCATTAAAATTTTCATAATGACTAAAAGGATTTAATTTTTGTTTGTCAAAAGTCCGTTCTATCTTTTATCAATACTTTTATATCGACATAATAGAGATAACTTTTGAACAAATTTATCTATACTTCTTATGAACTCAGCACAATTAGCAATTTGATTGAACGAAGGACAATAATTCAATTCTAAGATGCCATTAAAGTTATTACATCACCATAACATTAAATTAAGTTCAACAAGAAGTTTTAAACAGATAACATAAGTAGTTCAACAAGCCAGGAAAAGCAAGTAATAGAATTACTAAAGCAGAGATCAGTCACTTCTCCCATAATAATCTCTCACAATTTCATAAAACTTCTCGATTATATCAGGATGTTCTGCTTCAGCATACTCCAGTTGCTCTTTCATGCAATTGACTTCATCTTGAAGACGAACAAGTTCAGCATTTGCAGCTGCATAAGGTACTTGCTGAGGCACTGGTTGAAGATTGCTTCATCTTCCTGATGCTTGCCATACTCAAAACCTTTGGACCACCACTTTCAGATTCAAAAGGAGTATTGTTAAAGTGACTGCAAATCCTTGAGATGAGACAAGGAAATCCTGGAGTTTTATTTAAAGTCTGTTTTACACTTATCATCTGATTAACAATAGGTCCACAGAAATCAATGTCCCTCCCTTCAACAATATAACAGACCAATTCAACAAGCGACATGGTCCATAAATTGTTGTCAATAGTGCTTGGCATCATGTTGGCCACAATAAGTTTTGCAGAAACTTTGAAAAATAAACCAGCACCACCAACAAAGATCTTGACATCTCTCCGAGAGACATCTCGATCAAAGAGACGAATTGGCACCACTTGTGGAGACAATCTTTCATTCTCAGGAGGAGGGAATCGAGTGCTACCAACATGAGTTATACATAACATATAAGCAATTATATGACGATCCACGGTGAAAACAGTTCCTCCTACCATAGTCTTGAACATGCAATTGGCAGGGTCTGGATCATGAATATTTGCATAAAATTGTGTAGTCATCTCAATGTGAGCAGTTCCTAATGTTTTGTGAATGATGCCCCATGAATGATTTTTGAAAAAATCAGATAAACCTTGTACCTCAACCCATGATTCATTATAGTATGTTTCAAAGATTGGTTGTTTGTTCTTATACTCCAGATATAGAACATGAGCCGTTGGGTTGAAAAACCTAGCACATATACTAGGGTCATAAAAAGGCTTATCCCTATTTTGACCTCTTGAGTTTTCACCCTAAGTTCGCTTCCTATGTGCCACGGTTGCAAAGAAATAGAGAAGAATTAAAAACTTACTCGAGTCCATGAACGGTTGTACTAGAAGTCGTCCCTGAGCCTTTAGAACAAATTTTTCAGTTGAGTACACAAACTGTTGTACATGGTATGCTTTCAAGGCTGCAAGGAAACATGAAACAAGTGCCAACCCGTGACGTATTTTCTTGTTGTGAGAAAAATGAGCCTAAGAACGCTCAAAATGGTTTGAAAAAAGAGGTTCAGGGAATCAACAGTTCATGAACAATTGATTTTTCTTCTTTCTTTGCAAGTGAAAGAGATGGAAAAAAAAGAGAAGAAACCAAAGAGAATCTTCTCTTTAAATGGGTCGAGCAATGGACTTGAGCTGGTTTGGGTGCGTTCAGGAATGGGATCGAAACGTACGGAAACCGAGTTCAAGTTGTGTGACCCACACGTGTACAAGAAGGACTTGTTTGGAAAACCAAAATCATATATTTGGAGTAGAAACTCAACAAGTAAACCTCTTGAGCCGAGACGTGTAGTCACTGTTAGAGCACTGCTCGGTCGAACTTGCATGCGTTGCTATCTCAAGCATGTTTGTCAATGTTAGTGATCAAAACTATAAGTCTTGATTTTGTCTCGGACTAGGAAATAGATTGTGTAGTTAAGCTTAGACTTCACGACGTTCATCATTTGAAGACGAAGAACTTCTAAGGGGAGCTTGCGGAACTTCATCGATAAAAGGTATGTCGATACTGAAAATCATCTATCACTTGGAAAGGCTATTTCTACTTTATCTCCTATATTGATAAATAAGTCGTATTATGATATAGTTTTCTATATACACATTTGAGATTTCGAGCTGAGTTTATCTCGCTTACATATTTCTCGAAATATGTATTGGCTAGCATTCGCTTCGACCAAGTTCATCTTATATCATGTGAAAATTTCTGAGTAACATCTTACATGGTTTGTGTGATACAATCATTTGGTCTTGTCTTGGAATGTTTCGTTATGATTATTACAATAACTTGAAAATTCCTTTGATGTTAATAGTATATGTAAAACGACTATTGTCATCCTCTAAGAAAGTTTTAATGATTGAAATAAGAGTTTAGAATACTTAACCGTTATTGGATATGTCATGTTGTGCACTCTTGCACATATGTAATCCATGTCCGGGAACCATAATATGCTCACCCGTTTGCGTACCGGTTGGTTTGAGAAATCCAGGAACCTAAGTATGTGTACCCGTTTGTGTACTGGCATACAGTTTCATGTCCAAGAATTTCTGCTTGGATTGAAAGTTCATGTACCCGTTTGCGTACTGGAAAAACCCAATGTTAGTCCGGGTATTTCAAGTACGCGTACCCCTTTGCATAATTTAAGGTTAAAGTTCTAAATTCGGTTATGAACATGAACATAAACATTGATATAATAAGGAATGCAATCTTTGCAAACCGTGGCTATAATGTTCATGATTGATTCGAGTGAATCAAACCGATTTTGCTTCAATTGTGTTCTTGTATAAATCAATGAGAATATAATAATTGAAAAACTCTTTAACTAGTTTCGTTTGAGTCATTTGAATTACTTATGGTTAAGATGAATAAGGTTGATATGAGAGTAGTCATATGGCTAACCTCGGTTAACTAATTGTAACCAACATGGTGTACACGTTTAGGTACGGTTACATTAACCTAAATGAGGGTACATTTCACTTGTGTGTAACAAGCTAAGTTTGATCTAACGGTTGAAATATATTAGCTTGGTTGAATCAGGTTTTTCATCTAACGGTGATTATTGAATGCTTTGTTACCAAGGTAGCTTGGATTGCAAACCCTGATTTGAAAACTATATAAAGGAGACTCTAGCAAATGGGAAACCTAATCCACACACCTCATGTGTGCTACTAGTTGCATAACTAGAGTCGATTCTCCTTTAACCTTAGGTTTCTTCTCGAGACCCTGTAGGTTAACGACTTGAAGACTTCATTATGATTGTGAAGACAGACCCAACGATTCTCTTTATAGTTGCGTGATCTGATCTTGTTGTTTCTATCGTGTTGACTACCATTTGAATAATTGGATCGAGATTTTATATTTTCTATAGGAAAGATATAAAAGTAATCAGAAACACTTTGTCTCATCGTTTGTGATTCCACAATAACTTGTTTCACTAGTCGATCAAGTTTATTTTGAGGTGATTGATATTACTAGGCTGTTCTTCGGGAATATAAGTCTGGTTTATCAATTGGTTCCTGTTCACCTTGATTTATCAAAATATGGAACAAAAACTCTTAGGTAGTTCTGTGGGAGACAGATTTATTCAATCTTATAGCCTTTTCTGTGTGAGACAGATTTGTTTATCAAGGCTTCGACTTTGGGTCGTAGCAACTCTTGGTTGTGGGTGGGATCAACTAAGGGAATCAAGTGCGTAGTATCCTGCTGGGATCAGAGACGTAAGGAACGCAACTGTACCTTGAGTCAGTGTGAGATTGATTGGGGTTCAACTATAGTCCAGTCCAAAGTTAATTGGTAGTAGGCTAGAGTCTGTAGCGGCTTAATACAGTGTGGTGTTCAAACTGGACTAGGTTCCAGGGGTTTTTCTGCATTTGCCTTTCCTCGTTAACAAAATTCTGGTGTCTGTGTTATTTCTTTTCCGCATTATATTTTGTTATATAATTGAAATATCACAGGTTTTAGATCAATCAATTAGAATATCCAACCTTTGGTTGTTGATTTACGTTGATTAACACTTGAATATTGGTCTTTGGTATCTTTCAAGTTGTTTCACATAATAATCAGGCTCGTGGATTTCTTTCTGTTTGATTTGCTGATTACATTGTAAAGCAAAGATATTAAACTTTTTGATATACTTTACTCTAGATTGAGTCTGACTATCTAGTTGATTCTCTAGAAAGTGTATTGGAGTAAGTCCTCTCAGATTTCCAAACGAATTGTTGGGGGTGGTTGTTAGACCCCGCATATTCAATTGGTACCAGAGCAGGCAAACACATTAAAGACCTTATAAGTCTGTGTTTTTAGTGATATGAGGATGGGCGATATTGTCTCTGAGGAACGAATCACCAGAAATAAAAGTTATGTTTCTTTGAAGTCTATTAAAGAGAAAGATTTGTCAATCTCGAATATAGAAGAACCTTGTGTTACAAGGAAACATACGTACATTGACATGTGTTTTCCTGACTATCTTACTGACGAGTCTGACTCTGAAGTTGAAAGGAATGCAGCCAAAGAGACTACAGTTATTCTAAAACTTGTTAGAATCCAGGCTGATGATGTCAATCGGTTGAAACACAAATTCGATGTTCTTATTGGTATGGTAAATGAACGTGACTCTCTTCTAAAATTCCTTCGTGAGGAAAACGCCTTTGTCTGTCCTTCACAGATCTTGCATGAGGGAAAACTCAGAGAGGATACTTTGGAAATTGAACATCTTTTAAGTAAACTCTCTCTTCAAAAGTGTTCCAAAGCGTCCACCATACCAATTGCTTCTGATTTAACTGTAAAAGAATCAGCTCCAGAAGTAAAACCAAAATCCCTTCCTGCCGAAAAGGATGTGCCCGTGTCTTCCTCTAATCAAGGAACATCCACATCACATGAAAGGAAGAAGTCTCCCAATAATAGTGTTGAGCATGTTCCTTCTAATCACTCAGGTGATCAGAAAGTATGTATCTTTTGTAATTCAAAAGGTCATATTGAATAAAAGAAGAAATATAGGTTGAATGACAATTCTATTATTCGTCTTCAACACACCTTAGATTTAATTCTCAAAGGTTTAACTGACATTCGTATGTATAAACCAATTGGTTTTAGTAATCACCTTGTGTATTCTACCAGGAAAGTCAGTTCAAGGTGTTCTTCAAATGTTCAAGGATTAAATAGACTCCCCAATGCTTTCGGTCAAGAAGACTCATGGTTTTTTTTCTTTCAAAAAGGGAGATAATGTTGTGCATGATGTGAAAAAGGTACCAGAAGAAGGAAGCGAAAATGGAGGTATGGAAGACAACTTAAAAATTATAATTGAAGGATATAAAGAAATCATCAACAGGCTATCCATTCCCTCTGGACTAAATTCTTCAGGTAAAGATCAACATTATGCGTCATATTTTGATGATAGTAAATTTATGATAACTTTTCACATCATAATGGTTTTCCTCCAAACATCAGGAAAAAGATGGTTACCCGGAAACAACGTTCATTTAATGAGATCAAGGCTCATACTTGTGCTAATTAATCACAAGATTGAAACCTCACTCTCAATAAAAATCCTGACAGAGTGAGATGTATTCATGTATACTTATGACAAAATGTTTTCTGATTCTCTATGTTATTTTCTTATCGTTCTTATCTGGATTATCATTCATAAACAATGCATGAGTATTTGTTTGTTCTAATAGGTATCGGTTCTACTAATTTCTTCTTGAGATTTTTTGTTGTGTCAAAAATTGTTGCCCTTATGTGCTCTGAATTTTTCTCTATAAGATTTATTTCGTTTAATTCTGTGAATTTGTTCACGTAGCAAACACTTTGGTGAAGAAACAACTTTCTTGGTTGTTTGATCCCTTCTTGAGTCCTTTACGGTTTTAAGAGTCAAGGTTGTGTTCGTACGGGTACACAAGGACCAACTTATGAAACCCTAAATTCTGTTTTCTATGAAACCTTTTAAATACCAAAAATCCCCATGAGAGTACGCATAATATCTCTTTTTGGTTTTAAGAATGGGGTCTCCTTCAAACTCTTGGGATTTTCCAGCTGATTCAATTCATGATTCTGTTTATTTGGAGTTTTTTATAAATAAGAAAAGAACCCTGGTTAAAGCTAACGAACTTGAATCCTGTGCCTCGTGCTATTATGCGTTTTCTCATCAAGATCGAGAAAATGCTGAGATGGTCTCTGCTGAAGTAGTTCATGGTTTTCTCACTAACCTTGGGAAGACACAACTGAAGCTTGAGAACTTGGTGAAAGATATTAACATGCTACGAAATGAGTTTAAAAGGGTTAACTATGACCTTGTTCTCATGAAGTCACATGTTAAGGATCTTCTCAATGAGGATATCTTCTCCGAATACGTAGTTGATACAGTTAGTCACAAGCTTGAGGGTCTTGGAAATTATCGCTTGTGATTGCTCTTTGGTTTTAGAGTTTTCTTGATTTAGTCTAGTAAATCTTCTTATGAGAATTTATTTCTTGTGTTTTTAGAAGAATAACTAGGGTTTGGAATAGCCATTATTCTGAGTACACATAGCTATGTCCAACGTTTTCATCTTCATGTTTTTAGATTTATTTATTTAAATTCTAAGCTTTTTGGAAGATGATGTTTGCAGTTTTAATCTTTATGATTTTATATATTGCAAATTGTTATGGGATATGTTGTTTACATCCGTGAACCTGTGACTGTCTCATAGTTGTTCAACAATTATCTCTATTATGTCGGTATGAAAGTATTGATAAAAGATAAAATGAACCTTTGACAAACAAAAGTTAAATCCTTTTATGTCATTATGCAAATTTTGATGGAAGAAATGATACATTTTTGTTTACAAGGATTAAGTCTATTATATGTCATTGTGCAAATAGTGATAAAAAATAGAATGAATCCTTGTGTATTCCGCAGTATTGGTCGATCTTTGATCCATATTCTTGTGTATATAATGTATTGCTCTGTAAGTTCTCTTATGTATAGCATGACCAATTGAGTTGATCATTTTTGTGGTTGATTCAATTAATCTTTTTGGATACAAATTCATGTTTTCATGTGATTTGGTTATATCCAAATAAATCCTTCTTTTCTTGTAAAAGCAAGGTCGCCTTTGTTTTTCTTTCGGGAATGACATTTATGGGGGAGAGTTCTTAATTGAACTTGTGATTAATTGCCAAATATTTGTGGGGAATGCGGCTGTGGAATATTATAGGGGTTATCTTGTATATTTATAAACTCCTTGATGAATGAATTTATCTTTGGCTTTATGATTACATCTAAATAAGTTGGTATGCTATTCTCTTTTAGTCATGAAGTATCTCTATGAAAATTCCATGAGGATCCCACTAGTCTTCGTACCTTTGCCAATTTATATTGACAAAAAGGGGGGAGAATTAATGTGTAGCTTTTGTTAGAGCATTGATCGGTCGAACTCGCATGCGTTGCTATCTATAGCATGTTTGTCAATTTTAGTGATCAAAACTATAAGTCCTGATTTCTAGCCTATTTGTTGATGTCTCAGACTAGGACATAGATAGTATAGTTGAGCTTAAATCTCTCGACGTTCATCTCTTGAAGATGAAGAACTACTAAAGGGAGCTTGTGGAACTTCTTCGACAAAAGGTATATGGAGACTTGAACTTATCTATCACTTGGAAAGTCTATTTCTACTATCTCTTATATTGAGAAATAAGTCGTGTTATGAAGTAGTTTTCTCTATACACATTTGAGATTTCGAGCTGAGTATATCTGGCTTACATATTTCTCGAAATATGTGTTGGTAAGCTTTCGCTTCTACCAAGTTCATCTTATATCATGAGAAAATTTCCGAGTAACATCTTACATGGTTTGTGTGATATAATCATTTGATGTAGGCGTGGAATGTTTCGACAATGATTATTTCAATATCTTGAAAATTGCTTGGATGCTAATAGTGTGTGAAAACGGCTATTGTCATTATAGAAGAATGTTTCAATGATTGAAATAAAGAGTTGATTATGTAACCATCTTTGGATATTAGCATATATAGTGTGTTCGCACATTAGTGTATAAGTCCATAAACCGAGAGCCAAGAGTATGCATATGTGTATATATGAAATTGGTGAAGGAGACATGTTAAGTATGCATACCCGTACGCATACTGGCGGAAGTTCTCGAACCGAGAATATCTGCTGAGTTTGGTTTTGGAAAAACTCTTAACTAGTCACGTTAAATAAGCGTACCCGTACGCATACTGGCCGAAGTTTTTGAACCGAAAATTTCTGCTGAGTTTGGAAACTTAACAAACTCAAAACCGGTTGCTTAAGTACGCATACCCGTACGCATACTTAAGATGGTTACTTTGTCAAGTCGGTCAGTTCATGGACTTAAACTTTTAAATCATAAGGAATACAATCTTTGGAAACCGTGGCTATAATGATTATGATTGATTCAAGTGAATCAAATCGATTTGATTTCAATTGTGTTTTCTAAACAATTGAACAACTCTGAACTAGTTTCATTTGAGTCATTTGAACTAGTTATGGTTAAGATGAATAAGGTTGATATGAGAGTAATCATATGGATAACCTCGGTTAACTATTTGTGAACCAACATGGTGTACACGTTTAGGTACGGTTACACAAACCTAAATGAGGGTACATTTCATTTGTGTGTAACAAGCTAAATTCGATCTAACGGTTAAAAGATATTAGCTTGGTTGAATCAGATTTTTCATCTAACGATGATTATTGAATGCTTTGTTACCAAGGTAACCTAGACTGGAAACCCTCATTTGAAAACTATATAAAGGATAACTCTACCAACTGGGAAACCTATTCCCCACACCTCCTGTGTGTTACTAGTTGCATAACTAGAGTCGATTCTCCTTTAACCTTAGGTTTCTTCTCGAGACCCCGTAGGTTAACGACTTGAAGACTTCATTAGGATTGTGAAGCCAGACCCAAATATTATCTTTGTAGTTACGTGATCTGATCTTGCTATTTCTAACGTGTTGAGTGTAATTGAAATAATTGGCTCGACATTTATATCTCCGGTAGGCAAGATAGAAAAGTAATCACAAACAAACTTCGTCTCATCGTTTGTGATTCCACAATAACTTGTTTCGCTAGTCGATTAAGTTTATTGTGAGGTGATTGATAATACTAGGTTGTTCTTCGTGAATATAAGTCCGGTTTATCAATTGGTTCTTATTCACCTTGATTTATCAAAAGACGAAACAAAAACTCTTGGGTATTTCTGTGGGAGACAGATTTATTCAATCCTATAGACTTTTCTGTGTGATACAGATTTGTCTATCAAGTCTTCGACTTTGGCTCGTAGAAACTCTTAGTTGTGGGTGAGATCAGCTAAGGGAATCAAGTTCGTAGTATCCTACTGGGATCAGAGACGTAAGGAGCGCA
Source organism: Papaver somniferum (assembly GCF_003573695.1). Taxonomy (NCBI): domain Eukaryota; kingdom Viridiplantae; phylum Streptophyta; class Magnoliopsida; order Ranunculales; family Papaveraceae; genus Papaver; species Papaver somniferum. The sequence goes on along the minus strand of NC_039359.1, from coordinate 110,652,846 downwards.
ACTGTACCTTGAATGAGTGTGAGATTGATTAGTGTTCAACTACGGTCCAGTCCGAAGTTAATTAGTAGTAGGATAGTATTTGTAGCGTCTTAATACAGTGTGGTGTTAAATCTGAACTAGGTCCCGGGGTTTTTCCTGCATTTGTGGTTTCCTCATTAACAAAATTATGGTGTCTGTGTTATTTCTTTTCCGCATTATATTTTATTATATAATTGGAATATCACAGGTTGTGCGTTAAGAACAATCAATTAGAATATCCAACCTTTGGTTGTTGATTTACATTGATTGACACTTGAACATTGGTCTTTGGTACCGTTCAAGTAAATCCTCTTATATTCAATCAGGCTCGCAGATTTCTATTTGGTGATTGAGGATTGAATTAAGAGTTAGAGTATTAAACTATTTAATACAATTTAATATTGATTGAGTCTGACTGTCTAGTTGATTCTCTAAAAAGTGTATTGGAGTAAATCCTCTCAGATTTCCAAACGAATTGTTGGGTGTAGTTGTTAGACCCCTGCATTTTCAGCTTCATACTACAAATACATATGGTTCACGGATCATTATGTAAGGGGGAGTGGTTTTCATGTTGAGATGAAGTATTGACTAAGGGGGAGTGATACATATCACCATAATATTGTTGTCAAAGTTTTGATACAATTGAACTTTGATGTTGTGTAATAATACTATGACACTGTATAGCAATGATAACACTTGTTTTCTCATTGTTATCGCTACGGATCTTCAACAACTATGATGCTGAGTTGAACACAATTAGGATCATGGAGTACTTGGAAGTGACGAAGATTTCAAGTCGTGTTGAAGATGCCAAGTAGATCAAGCATTTGTATGAGAAGATACAAAGTTTTATTTATTTTGTAATCCATATGTATTGATAGTTTTATCACTAATTGACAAATGGGGAGATTGTTAGAGCACTTCTCGGTGGAACTCGCATGCGTTGCTATCTCAAGCATGTTTGTCAATGTTAGTGATCAAAACTAGCTGTAAGTCTTGATTTCTAGCCTATCTATAGATGTCTTGGACTAGGACATAGATTGTGTAGTTGAGCTTAGAATTCACGGCGTTCAATCATTTGAAGACGAAGAACTACTAATGGGAGCTTGTGGACCTCATCGACAAAAGGTATGTGGAGACTGAAACTCATCTATCACTTAGAAATTCTATTTCTACTCTATCTCATATATTAAGACTTAAGTCATATTACGATATAGTTTTCTATATACACATTTGAGATTTCGAGCTGAGTTTATCTTGCATACATATTTATCGAAATATGTGTTGGCAAGCTTTCGCTTCGACCAAGTTCATCTTATATCATGTGAAAATTTCCGAGTAAGATATTACATGTTTTGTGTGATACAATCATTTGGTGGTGTATTGGAATGTTTCGTTATGATTATTTCAGTAACTTGAAAATTGCTTTGATGCTAATAGTATGTGAAAACGTCGTCATCCTTTAAGAAAGTTTCAATGATTGAAATAAGAGTTTAGAACACTTAACCGTTATTGGATATGTCATGCTGTGCACTCTTGCACATATGTAATCCATGTCCGGGAACCGTAGTATGCACACCCGTCTGCGTACTGGTTGGTTTGAGAAATTCGGGAACCTAAGTATGCGTACCCGTTTGTGTACTAGCGTACAGGTTCATGTCCGAAAATTTCTGCTAGGATTGAAAGTTCGCTTACCCGTTTGCGTACTGGCGAAACCCAATCTTAGTCCGAGTATTTCAAGTATGCGTACCCATTAGCATAATTGAAGGTTAAAGTTCTAAAATCGGTTATGAACATGAACATAAAAATTTATATAATAAGGAATGCAATCTTTGCAAACCGTGGCTATAATGTTCATGACTGATTCGAGTGAATCAAACCTATTTTTCTTCAATTGTGTTCTTGTATAATTCTATGAGAATATAGCAATTGAAAAACTCTTTAACTAGTTTCATTTGAGCCATTTTAACTAGTTATGGTTAAGATGAATAAGGTTGATATGAGAGTAATCATATGGCTAACCTCGGTTAACTATTTGTGAACCAACATGGTGTACACGTTTAGGTACGGTTACATAAACCTAAATGATGGTACATATCATTTGTGTGTAACAAGCTAAGTTCGATCTAACAGTTGAAAGATATTAGCTTAGTTGAATCAGGTTTTTCATCTAACGGTGAATATAGAATGCTTTGTTACCAAGGTAACTTGGATTGCAAACCCTGATTCGAAAACTATATAAAGGAGAACTCTAGCAACTGGGAAAACTAATCCCCACACCTCATGTGTGTTACTAGTTGTTGTTGATGGTGGTTTTTAGCTTAGGGTTAAAATCGTAAAACCTTAGTCAAACAGTAACGTCACACTTGAGTAATAATGTCACCACTAGCACATTTATTGAACCATTCAACATGTCTGCGTAAAATTACCAGGGTACCTTTTTTTTATGTATATGCCATGCTCCACGGCAGAATCCTCGGTACTGACTGGCATCATCTCTGCACATGCCAGCCGCGCATGCTAGCCAAACGTGTCAATCACGCTAAACCCTAATTGCCATATCCTTGCGCCAAAGGCATGGCAACCATGCCAGCCACAACTCCGCGCCAAAGACATGCCAGCCGCACCACCGTGCCAATGGCATACCATGCCAGCCACATCTTCGCGCCAAAGGCATGCCAACCATGCCCGTCGCACCACCGTGCCAATGGCATGCCATGCCAGCCACATCTCTGCGCCAAGGGCATGCCGACCATGCCAGCCGCATCACCATGCCAATGGTATTCCATGCCATCCACAGCTCCGCGCCAAAGGCATGCCCACCATGCCAGCCGCACCACCGTGCCAATGGCATGCCATGCCAGCCACAACTCCGCGCGAAAGGCATGCCAACCATGCCAGCCACAACTCCGCGCGAAAGGCATGCCAACCATGCCAGTCGCACCACCGTGCCAATGGCATGCCATGCCAGCCAAATCTCCGCGCCAAATGCATGCCAACCATGCCAGACGCACCACCATTCCAATGGCATGACATGCCAGCCAAAACTCCGAGCCAAAGGCATGCCAACCATGCCAGGCGCACTACCATGCCAATGGCATGCCATGCCAACCACATCTCCGCGTCAAAGGCATACCAACCATACCAACCGCACCATAGTGTCAATGCCATGCCATGCCAGCCACACCTCCGCACCAAAGCCATGTCGGCCATACCTCCATGTTGTTGGCTTCCTAGCGAAGGGTTGCAACAATCAACGTCTACCCTTCCTTCTGAGATGCAAATCTCATCCGTCCAAGTTCGCCACCAAACGCGTGGCAAGTTTTGGCTCAATGCCAAGCCCTAATTTTGGTCGCGCCTAAACTATGCCAAAACCCTAATTTTGGCCGCGCCTAAAACTATGCCAAAATCCTAGCTTGGCCGCGCCTAAACCATGCCAAAGCCATACCGGCCATGCCTCCATGCTGCTGGCTGCCAAACGAAGGGTTGCAATAATCAACGGCCACCCTTCCCTCTGAGATGCAAACCTCAGCCATCCAAGTTCGCTACCAAACGCGTGGAAATTTTTGGCCCAATGCCAAGCCCTAATTTTGGCCGCGCCTAAACTATGCCAAAACCCTAATTTTTGCCACGCCTAAAACTATGTTATATTCCTAGCTTGGCCGCGTCTAAACCATGCCAAATCCATGCCGAACATGCCTCCATGCCGCTGGCTGCCAAACGAAGGGTTGCAACAATCAACGACCACCCTTCCCTCTAAGATGCAAATCTCAGCCGTCCAAGTTTGCCACCAAATGCGTGCAACTTTTGTCCCAATGCCAAGCCTTAATTATTGTCGCGCCTAAAACTATGCCAAAATCCTAGCTTGGCCGCGCCTAAACCATGCCAAAGCCATGCCGGCCATGCCTCTATGCCGCTGGCCCAAACGAAGGGTTGCAACAATAAAAGGCCACCCTTCCTTCTGAGATACACATCTCAACCGTCCAAGTTCGCCACCAAACGACTTGTGGCAATCTCTTGGATACGGTGCCAACTCTTGGACACGGTGCCAAAACCCTAATTTGTCCACGGTACCAAAGCCCTAATTTGGCCACGCCAAAGCCATGTCGGCCATGCCTCCATGCCGATGGCTACCAAATGGAAGGTGGTAATAATCAACGGATGTCCTTCCTCCTGAGATGTAGATCTCAGCCGTAAAAATTTGCCACCAAACGACTTGTGGCAATCTCTTGATTACATTGCCAACTCTTGGCCACGCTGCCAAAACCCTAATTTGGCCACGGTACCAAAGCCCTAATTTGGCCACGCCAAAGGCATGCCGGCCATGCCTCTATGCCGTTGGCTGCCAAATGGAAGGTGGCAACAATCAACGACTTTCCTTCCTCCTGAGATGCAGATCTCAGTCGTACAAAATTTTCACCAAACGACTTGTGGCAATCTCTTGGCTAAGGTGCCAACCCTTGGCCACAGTGCCAAAACCCTAATTTGGCCACGGTACCGAAGCCCTAATTTAGCCACGCCAAAGCCATGCCTCCATGCCGTTGGCTGCCAAACGAAAGGTGGAAACAATCAACGGTTGTCCTTCCTCCTGAGATGCAGATCTCAGCCATATAAACTTGCCACCAAACAACTTGTGGCAATCTCTTGGCTACGGTGACAAAGCCCTAATTTGGCCACGCCAAAGCCATGCCGACCATGCCTCCACGCCACTGGCTGCCGAACGGAAGGTTGCAACAATCAACGACTATCCTTCCTCTTGAGATGCAGATCTTAGCCGTACAAACTTTCCACCAAACGGCTTGTGGCAACTTTTGGCTGCGCTACCAACTCTTTGGCCACGACACATACTTAGATATGCAAATTCTTTGGTCACGGCACCAAAACCTAATTAGCCACGCCATGAGCATGCGCAAGCCATGCCAGCACCATGGCCACGCCACTGGCTACCAACGAAAGGTAACCACAATCAACGGCTAACCTTCCTCTCAAGATGCGAAATCTCGGCCGTCGAAAGTCACCACCGAACCGACAAGCCTCTCAATCTTAACTTGCCGAACAATAGTAACATGCTACACGTTTTCCACGAAAACACTCGAGACATCAAAACATGTTACAAACTGGGGGACGCTCATCGGGTTATTGGTCTGGCGGTTTACAGCGTGCAGCGTACACTACGCTGATAGACACATTTTTGTGTCCGATTTGTCTCAATTCTATATATTGTTAGGGCTCATTTTTGTACTTATTATGGTGTTTTATTTATTTGTAGGTATTTTTGGCCAATATACATATTTGGAAAAAATTGGCTCGAAAAGTTGTCGGAAAGCACCGGGAGGACACTTGTTATTCGGACCCCCGGTTTGGATAAGGGGAACCCCCAGGACACCCCTTAAGGCAGCTGCTAAAGGCACCCCTACTCTGGGTAGGGGGCACCCCTTTTTCTTCATCGTTCAAAAACAATTTTAGCGGGAAAGTAGGTGCAGTTTCTGGCAGATTTAGGGGTTGTGATTTGGACCAGTTTCAAAGAGATTCAAACGTTGATTCTCATGGGCTAAGCCTGTCTTGGAAATCCAATGTCGGTATAGGTGATGGAATGGAAAAACTTTGGCTGGATATTGAGTTTTAGTTAATCAGGGAAAGGTATTTTTTCTAGGGTTTATACAGATGATTTTCTGGGCAGATTTTGTTGTGTTTTCTCGTCAAATTGACTTGGTTCGGGCCTGTTTAAGCCAAACAGGATTGGTAAGGCTTGTGGATTCGAAAACATAAGGAGATACTCGGGATTTGCTGGAATTGAAATAAGGGAATTTACGTGAGATAAAGGGATAATATCATCCCTGTTGGATTGAGTTTATATTTGGAAAGAGGTTGAGAAGGGGCTCTCTGTTAGGGACGCGTAGAAAAGATAAAGAGGGAAACAAATCCCGTGTTTGGAAAGAAAGGAAAAGCCGAGACTTTTGGTTGAAGAAAAAGATTGTGAAGATTTTACCGGGATTTTATTGATCTGTTGTGTATATATAGGCTGTTGGGAGGTCGAGCAAGGGTAACCGAGAGTTGGGGGAAGTTTAGAGAAGAACAGAGAACGAAATCAAGAGTTGCAGGAAAGTGTTTCTGCTGGTGCACAAGGAAGAACACGAAGAACAAAAAGCCATTGAAGACAGTCGTTTCTGGGGTCTTAAAATCAACGACAAAGCAACAGTATTTACAACAGTTTTCTGTAACAGTTCCATGGTAACAACTGTTTTGTAACTCCGATACGCTGTTGCAAACAGTCTGTGTTATTACTTTCCAATCTTTTAATCATCTTTTGAGCAACAAACACATATTTTGAGACCATGATTAATATGAGGAGCTAAACCCCATTGTTGAGGCGATAGAGGAAGCTATTTTTCCAACAAAAAGTGGTATATTCTATTTTATCTTTTTATTTGTAATAATTATATGATTATTTTTCTTGAACTATTATTGAATATGATTTTTATTTGAGTGATTGTGATCTATTTTTATGGAGTATGCTTAGTTTTAAGACTTTTGATGCTTCATACTTGGTATTTACAATTACTACTTTTGAAAAATCTACTTGTTGCAATATTTTAGAATCAAATTAAACGAGAAAATTGCATAAATATAAGTATTGGTTTAATCACTTTGAACTTGGAAAATAGTGGAATCTTAGCCTCAGTGTTTCTTTTAATATTGATATCATCTTTGTTTGAGTTTGCTATAATTTTTAGTGAGTTTTCTATTTTAATATTAGAATTTAAGTCTAATTAATATCCTTCACAAGTCTGAGAATCGAACCACTTTTACCACTATCTACAAATCACATCATACGCTCGTTACAAAAAAAGTGTCATAAGAGTGAGGCGGTTAGTAAATACAGGAAGTAATGTTGAAACGTTTCTTTCATTATGGAAACATCAATTCCAAGAGTTATCCGTTACCGCTTTCTTCCATTTACTCAACCGTTTCCACTTCTTACGAGACTAGGGTACGTTTTTGTTGCGACTTGTATAAATAGGTCTCACCTATTTCCACCAAAGGACAAGTTTTGGTCAGGAGAATGCAACACTTAGAAATCACTTGTTAGCTTTCCCATCTGTTAGCTTTCCACTTTCTGATACAAGTCATCAAACAAATACTCTTCCCTAATCAATTATTCAGGTTTCCACTTTGTGACCGAAGCAAGTCTGGAACGACCATTTCTTGGTTTAGGCCGTATTTGTAAAGATTGATATCTCGAATCAAAGTACTTCCTTGCAGTACATTGTTTAGGGTTTAGACTCATTTCTCACCCACACACTCGAAATTACCAAAATCAGCAGAAACTGTTTTCACCCTCAAACAATTGGCGACCACAGTGGGAGATTAATCTATCGGTCACAATATCAATTCCCGATTTCCGATTCCATCTTTTCAACCCAGATATCAAGATGATGGGAGCATACTAGTCATCGCCTCGGTTATCAGATGACTCTGGAACGACTGGGGACTTAGGAATGATTGGGGACTTTTCACATTCACGGCGCCGCCGCCCAAAAAAAACTCAAATTTACATCCGGGAGATCCATTTTGTTGGGAGACTCTAAAAATCAAGTAAGTCTCGTCAGACGAGTTGCATGTTCTACTACCTAGAATTTTCACATAGATAGTAGAAACCGACAGCCATGTTATCCCCATGTTTCATCCCATACTTTCTACTGACAACACAACATTCACAACTCCATAACTCTCCTGGGGTATTTATGCCACATACAGTCATAACCAAAAACAGCATTATTCTAAAAAAAAAAACAATTCATTTCAAAAGAATAATCCAAAACCCTCATAGGAGACGATTATCTATCAATTCAAATCGAACCATGAACCAGGCGTTCTGTTCTCCTTTCAAAAAAAAAAAGCATAAATAAAGAAGTTCAGAAGAAAGGAGTACATTCAAGGAAAACCATCTAGTAATGGCTTGCTCTTCTTGGAGAAAGCCTCCTTCGTGCTTCCGAGAGAAGCCCGTTTCAGCTTCAGCTCCGTGGAAAACCTTTTGATCTCCGCCCCTTGCTGTGCAACCTCATCCGCGGAAGGGTCTTCAGCCGCCCGTGGTCTGCAACTTTTCGATATCATAGAAACCTTCAACAAACCAGGGAACGTTGAACACGTGGTCTACGCACACATCACGATGGAACTTCCAGCTTGAGACCACGTCCTCAGAAACGGTATGGCCAATCACTTTGCACATGTCGTCAATCGAAGATAAAGCTTCCTCCACACGCTTGACCAGCGCAAACCGACTAGTAACCTTTTTGGTTGTGGCGATGTGTCCATACCTTTCCCATATCTTGGTATATAACGTCTCGTATTTGGCTGGCACGCTGAAGTCGTCGATCAACACATGATCTGGATAAGGAACTAAGTATGGAGGAGCGAAAACGGCGCCCGCAACCGAACCGGCAACTGGAAAGGGATTCCTAACTACAATGGCGCTAGCGGTCGCTGGAGCACTCTCCGCTACTTGATCCGCAACAACATATTCATCTTGATCAACCTCCATTTCCGGGTCGCCAGGCGCAGCTGCCACGGTTGGAGACAAAGATGTATCTCCACGGTTTTCCGCCTCGGGGCCATCTTCAGGAGAGGGTTCTCTCTGCGATATCGTGGTTTAGACATTTTTCAAAAAAAAAATAGAGAGAAAGGAAGAAGAATAATGCGTGGAAGACTCACTGATTCACTTTCAGGCTGACTAGAAGAAGACTCAGCGCTGCTGCTGGAAGAGCTATTTTCATCATCACTAGATTCCGAGCTTTCCTCCTTTTCGAGCTCTTCTTCACCACAAGAAGGATCGGCATTTTCACCCTCTGCCGCGAGAGCCTCCGTTCTCTGAGGCTCAGCATTGCCACCCTCTACTGCGAGAGCCGTCGTTTTCTGACTACGTGCAAGCTGGGCAAAGGCGTTCACACCCCGGTTAAAGAATAAGGAAAGAACTGTGCAATCCGACTAAGTGGGCAAGAAAAAAAATAAATACCCTAACGTTCGAAGAACTGAAAGTCACAAGGGCCGTTGAATCTGATCGAAAACCACCCGCGCGATCTTTCGACCTTCGCTCCTTCTTTTGTGGACTGTCCGTGTCCGTGTTAGGAGATTTCTGTTTGGGCGAGGAAGGATCCCTTAACAATGGATGTCTTGCTAAAGTTGCAGCAAAAGGATTACCACAGGTATTCTTCACTACTTCATTCATGAATCCATGAACGGCAAGGAACTCGTCCTTCCAGAATATGTTATACTTATAAGTTGTTATCGGATTTCGTGCCGAGAGCAAGAAGGGAAGACTTATACCCAGCGCAAGAGCGCTAGCATCAAGAGAAACTGGCAACAAGTTTTCAGGAACAGACGACTGACGAGAGAGCAGAACCCCTTGGTCAAATCCCATATGTCGAGCCACTCTGTCAATGTTGTAAGAGACTGCCTGACAAGATCCTCGAAAGAAAGATGGTGCATAACCAGACGTGCAACTTCGCATGAACACAACCTCCCCAATGCTCGTATTCTTTTCAAACAGCAAAGATGTATTCGGAACAGAGGAAAAAGTGTTTATTTGAACTATGAGCCATGCATCGGATCCCATAGACGAAATTTGATTGTGTAGGAGTTGTCAAGGAAGTCAACCAGGTTCGAGCCAGATCTTGGGCGTCTGTTCACCTAGCGAAGTATCCTAGAACCACCCCAAGACTCGGGAAGTAAAGCTAGCAGTTTGGGAGCGCACTTATCGAAATGTTCCCACAACCACGCTTGAAGAAAAGAAACATGGACGTACCAGTCCACTTTCATGTAGTCGTTTGAAGCACGCATATCCGCAACCATATGATCCAAATGTGTGTACAGAGAACCGAGAAACAAGCCGCCAATGGGAAGAACAACACCTTTCGCTAATCTGATGGAAAACTTAATGAGACCCTGTCTTATTTCCTTCTTACCGGAGCTGTCGTCAAAAATGTCCCTGGATAACCAAAGAACCAAGAATGCCGCGACATGAAGCGTATTATTCTTTTGATCTGGATCCGACTCATCTGGGAACCATTGAGACACCCACCAGTTGTAGAAACACCTTGTCTTGTATTTCTTCCGGATAACGCCTTTTAACTTTGCAACGAGAGTATCGTGCATTTGTTCTTCATCTTCAGACAAGGTGATATCAAGATTCCCTGTTATGGGAGGGTTCAACAAGACATCCACACTTTCCAAAGAGACGGTCATTTCACCCCACCTGCATATGGACGTGTGAGTATCTGGACACCATTGGGAGATGAAAACAACTAGGCTCGGTATATCTATCCTAATTTGAAGCGCCGCAGAAGCTCTGACAACGCCAACGATTTGCGCTTTGATCAAATTTTCTTTTACGCAATCCTGACTTATCATGAATTGCATCCACTTGTCGAAAGAACGCAACGGACTCCGACAGATTCTGAAGTCAATGGAAGAAGCAGGATACTCTTGCCTCTGAAGGCAAAATCGTATTACACAACCTGGTCGAACCGACTGGGTGTCTCCTTCACCCTCTAAACCGGTTAGAAGGACGGGCACAAACTTAGGATGATTTTTCCTAGTTGTGGCGGACGTTGTGAAAAATTTATCATCCATGTTTGGCTTAGAACTGCCAATATTTTTCAAAGCCACAGCAGGATTTTCTCAGGTGACATCCTAACGAAACCTTCTTAAGCTTCTTACGCTTTCAACTACAACAAAGAAAGGAGGACGAACAGAAGTTACTACAAAGTGCATGAAAACTATTTTATCAACAACGGAGAATTCATTTTGGACGCGAACTAATTTGTTTTAAGTTGCAAGTCATAATGCTCATAACCAAAGAAATGGGTACTGGAAAACCCTACGTTGCCGCGAAAAGCACGCCCCTTTCCAAAGTCGTACCTTGCAGCGGAAAGTACGCACCCGACCAAGAAAGCGCTCCCCCACCGTGGAAACTATGCACACAGTCACCCCAAGGAAAAGGAGGAAACCCTAAAAACTAGGTTTTCGTGGGAAAGAAATTGGTGGCAGTCACTTGCCCGTGCATGCCTATTTTGCATAATAATTGAGGTGGCTAACGTTACTGCGGTGTTCACAATGAAATATTTCTACAAGTTCATGGAAGATACACCTACGGCTAGGGTTTGCACCAATACAAAAAAAAAATTGAAAAAGAAACGTTGGAATACATACATGGAATGTGCTTGCCCACTTTATTGCTACCACTCTACCGCTAGCACAAGGACGTGAGAACAAAGATACGAGATAAAAAGGAGAGCAAACCCTTTTATAGGCGTGACACTTTTGGAATTTGAATAAGGAAAGGATTTCCTATTTGATCTATGTATGGAAAAAAGCAATTGGGCCCGCAAGAACAAGCTTCACGGTGCCAACAAGCCAGCGCCGTGACAAGCTAACGTCGCGCCATGCCAGCGCCCACACCATGTCGTGCCAGCACCCACGCCACACCAAGCCAGCGTCGAAGCCCTTGCCAACGTTCACGCCATGCCAAGCCCATGACAACACTCACTCCATGCCAAGCCAATCCAGCAACGCCAACCACTCCGAGGCCTAGCTAGTAGCACCACGAGCAGAGTCTCCGCAAATCCACCAACACGAGAATCACGAATTCTCCTTACCTCTCGAAAAGATTAGACGGATCTTCCTGACTATCTTTTCATGACTTGCTATTTCGATTTTTTCCTTGTCTGTCACCATCGTATGCTTACCTCGCAACAATTCCCCTGTTTCGAGCTAAGCAGGGGACTTAATATTGATGGTGGTTTTTAGCTTAGGGTTAAAATTGTAAAACCTTAGTCAAACAGTGACGTCACACTTGAGTAATAATGTCACCACTAGCATATTTATTGAACCATTCAACATGTCTGCGTAAAATTACCGGGGTACCTTTTCTTATATATATGCCAAGCTCACGGAAGAGCCCTCGGTACTGACTGGCATCATCTCTGCACATGCAAGACACGCATGCTAGCCAAACATGTCAATCACGCGTGCCACATATTTTAAACTAGGCTTTCGACACGCTAAACCCTAATAGCCATATCCCTGCGCCAAAGGCATACCAACCATGCCAGACGCACCACCGTGCTAATGGCATGCCATTCCAGCCACAACTCCGCGCCAAAGGCATGCCAACCATGCCAGCCGCACCACCGTGCCAATGGCATGGCATGCCAGCCATATCTCCGCTCCAAAGGCATGCCAACCATGCCCTCCGCACCACCGTGCCAATGCATGCCATGCCAGCCACATCTCTTCGCCAAGGGCATGCCGACCATGCCAGCCACACCACCGTGCCAATGGCATGCCATGCCAGCCACAATTCCGCGCCAAAGGCATGCCCACCATGCCAGCCGCACCATCGTGCCAATGGCATGCCATGTCAGCCACAACTCCGCGCGAAAGGCATGCCAACCATGCCAACCGCACCACCGTGCCAATGGCATGCCATGCCAGCCACATCTTTGCGTCAAAGGCATGCCAACCATGCCAGGCGCACCACCGTGCCAATGTCATGCCATGCCAGCCACAACTCTGCGCCAAAGGCATGCCAACCATGCCATCCGCACCACCGTGCCAATGACATGCCATGCCAGCCACAACTCCGCGCCAAAGGCATGCCAACCATGCCAGCCGCACCACCTTGCCAATGGAATGCCATGCTGATGAGTGCCAAATATTGTATATATTTATCCCTTTTTGTTGGCATTTAACTCATCTTTTGCGCATTAATTCTACATTTTATCCCATATTCTGTATTTTCATTGTTTTCAAGAATAAATAATTTTCTTAATTAATTTTGCATTTTTAGGTACTAAATAAATCCTGGTTATCTCACGGAGCGAAAAGAGCAAAGGAACGGCAAAGACTCTCGATAGGAGGAAGCGAAGATTGATGTTTGCAAGAGCCGGATCAATTAGAAGTGGGATTGAAGAGGAAGAATTTTTCTTAAAGAAGATATGGGCTTGGTATACCCAAGGCCCAAAACCCTTACCCAAATCCATTTCCATTATACATACCCATTTCCACGAGAGCCGTCAGATTGGATCCATCTCATCATCCGACGGTCGCCTCATCATTGTGCATCAAACTCCGAAGATCCTGTCAAACACTATAATACCTAACTCCATCTGAAGCCGTCAGTTTTGTTGTATCTCATAATCCAACAATCGTGAAAACCCTCTTTATCGTAGCCGTTCGATTCAATCTATATGGGATCGTCCAACGGATTTTCATCGCCGTACATCAACTCTTGAGGTCTCCGCCTCACACCATAGCAACACATACCCTATTCCCAACCAAACAACCCCTAATCCTAATCCCATCGATCTCTTCCTTCTCATCTTCCCAAAACCAGTTTCTCTCTTCCCCATCGCCTGCAACTCCACTGCCACCACCAGACCTCGAGTTCCACCACCACCACAAACACCCGACAACACCACCATCTCCATCACCCGACAACAAAACCCATCATCCTATTTCACCCATTTCATTAACCCTACCCACTGTTAGGGTTTTGACATGAGAGAACTAGGTTGATGGGAACTGAATTCGTAGCAGAGGAGCAGAAGAAAGCATGGGTCATCTACAAGAAGGACAAGGAACAACAAACAAGGAAATTTGGTGAGTGATTTTGAAAATCGAAAAAACCCTAATTTCAATTTAGGGTTTCGAAAATTTAGGGTTTGTTGTAAACTATAAATATGGATGTTGTTGCCACTGTTAAAACTTGTTCTTGGGTCATCCAAGTAACCATCAATTAGGGTTTATTTTAGATTTAATTTTAATTTCAAATTTCAATTTTAATCCAATTTCATAATTAGGGTTCTTGTTCACTGTGTAGTGTTTGATGTTTTAGTGTTTAATTGTTTGATGTTTTGTTAGTCTAATGCTCTTAGTTTTATAAATTCACTGTTAGCTTAATGTTTAATTTCTGTTTAGCTTTCATGTCTTGTTAGTGTTTAGGTTTAGTGTAATGTTTGTCATGTTCTAATCCATCATGCTAGGGACTTGATGAATCCCTAATTTCTTATTGTGTAGTACATTGATCATATTGCTTTAGAAGGTTAAACAAGTTTAGTGACAGATCACTTTCACAATGTATGCCAAGTATACTTTGTAGTTAGGTTCATGAGCTGTTGATAAGCTGCAACTTAAGCTGAATTCATATGTCTTTTGACTAATTGTACCTTAGAAAGACAGTTAGTACTTTGGAAAGAATACCATAGTTGTGTTTAACATGTCTATAGGAGAATACATAGTAGAAGTTAGAGTGAATTCAATCCCCTAGTTCTCACTCATTCCCCACTGTTCTTCATTCCCATCCACAGTTTCTCTCCCATGTTCTGTTTTAGTAAGTTTTAGCTCCTATCATATTTGCATTTTACTTATTGTTTTACTTCAACACAACAATCTCACTCCATCTTCAATGCTCACTGTTTTGTAAATGCTTCTGTTTAGTGTCAAGTAAATGCTTCTGTTTTGTAACTGCTCACTGTTTGTTTCCCCTCATGCTCACTGTGGTGTCTTAACATCACAATCTTTACTTGTTTCACACACTGCCACAATCTTCTTATTTCACCATTTCCACCTCACTGTTCACTGCCCCTAGGAACAAGTTAGCAAAGGAAGCAAGAAACCAAAAATAGCAAATAAGCCCACCTTGTCCCTGCGGATCGACCCGTATTTGCACCACACTACTTTCCGACACCGTGCACTTGCGGTTATTTCCGTGACTCTTTTAGAGAGCCACCAAGTTTTTGGCGCCGCTGCCGGGGACTCGGTTGCGGCGCAATTGCTCTTTCTTTCTTTTGGGTTGTTACTGAACTCTGCTTGCTGTAACTCCTATGCTTGCTTGCTGATTTTGCTTGCTGTAACTCCTGTTGAGTTGTTGCTAAGTCTGCCACTGAACTGCTGCTGCTGCCTGAAATCTGCTGTGGTGCTGTTGAAAATCTGTTGCTGCAAGCCCTGAACTGAACCACCTGGTGCTGCTGGTGCTCTTGTGCTGCTGTGGTGCTCCTGCTGGTGCCAGGCCAAGAATCCTGTGAGCTTCTGCACCTGTTGCTGCTGATCTGCTCCTGCTGCAAAGCCCTGAGCTGGTGAGCCTGCTGAAGACCAAGCCCAACAGGACTGTGCTGCTGAGGAAAAAAATCACAAGCCAATCAGTAGCAAATCACAAGCCCAACTGGGCCTGCTGAAGTTGCTGTCAAGCTTAACAATTTGAACCAAGCCCAACTGGGCCTTGAGTGTTGAAGCCAAAGCTTAGGATGATCCAAAGCCCAACTGGGCTTTTGCAACCTAACTGAGCAGCTGGGCTGTGCTTCAAAGGTAAGCCTAAACCCATTAAGAGAACCCAACCTGTGGGCTTCCATTTAATTTGTGGGCTTGTAATAATTTTTGTTTTTCTTTATTTTTATTTGGGCTTGTAATAATTTTTCTTTTCTTCTTTTTTTCTTTCTTTTATGGGCTTGTAATTATTTATGTTGTTTTTATTTTCTTTTGTGGGGTGTGATAATTTATGCTAGGCTAAGTTTCTAAAAAAAAAAAAAAAAAAAAATTTGCTCCTAATTTCAAAAAAAAACCAAAACTTTTCTCCCATTCAAAAACCAAATTTTACTTGCTCCCATTTTGACAACCAAATTTTTTCTAAAATGTCCCATTAAAACCAAACTTGCCAAAAAAAAAATGTCTCCCACCAAAACCAAATTTTTCCCAAAAATCCAAACCCTTTAAAAACCAAATTCTGAGCTTTGTAACATAGTTACTTAGCTTTTGAGCCAATCATGTCTGGATATTGGTCTGCTTCTGGGGATGGAAATAAAACTCTTAGAGAACTTGCTTATGGGCATATGCCACGTTATGAACCTTCCACGGACCATGATGTCAATAGTCATAGGAATTATTATGGACATTTTCAAAGTCCCGAGCCGCAATACATGAACCCTAATGACTATTCACACATGCATCATTCGCCACAACGTGAAAATGAACATTTTGCTAATGCCTCACTCACACAATCATCTCTTATGGATCAAATAGAAGCTCGAATCGCAGCTTTAGAAATGCAATCACATGAAGAATCTGTCACATCTAATTTTCTTAGGCAACCTGAAATCTATGCATGTCCCGCATGTGGTAGTTTAGACCACCCTGTTAAGAATTGTCATATTTTGCATAATTTTAGGCAATCTAGAGAAAATCCAAGGTATGAAATGCCCATAAATTGTGAGAATGGTAGTCATTGGGAACATAATCAATCCTTTGAGGGTTGCGATCAATCTTTTATAAACCCTAATGACCATGCACACATGTACCAACCACCACAATTTGAACATGAAGAATTTTGTACTCCCATGAATTTAGACTCCACCACAGAAGCTTTCAGACTCAGTGAGCAAAACTTCGATAGATCTACATCACGAATTCAGGCATATTTAGATCAGATTTTGCTTCACCTACAAAAGGAGGAAATTCATGAGGAAATGTATGTTGTCCCTAATGAAGTGTCTAGTCCCATTCATGTAAATGATGTTGAATATGAACCTAATTTAGAGGAACATGAATCGACTAATGACACCACCACTTTTAATGAGGACCAATATGCATGCTACCATGATGATGATTATGATTATTATGATATATTAGAAGAACATGAAAATATTGTGGAACCTGTTGGTTCAATAACATATGGCTTCTCGCCCTCGACCTTCATGAATGTTGTTTTTTCTAATACTCATTGTAATTCATATGATTTTGATATTGACATGGGATTCGTACAATTATTCTGTGAAGATGAGCATGACATAGGAATAGTTGAATCTTCTGTAGACACTAATATGCATGAAAATAATTTGATGTGTCTGATTCTCTACCTAGGTCACATTGTGATATTTCTCCTGATTTGCCGATGCATGAGAATAAATTTGTTGATGATGTTGATGATTCTGAGTGTGAACTTGCCAATGATTGATGATTGTGAGCATGATGTGACATGTGTAGATGATTAGAGATTTTGATTTGATTGATATGATATGCCTATTCTCTACCTAGTCACAATCTGTGGCCTTCCACCCAACCTAGATTTGGTTTGTACCAATATTGTAAAACCAATTTTTCTGAAAATTCCTAATCTAGGATTGGAACTGTGTGCTCCCAAGTCCTCTTGGACTATTTTTCATCCAATATAATACATTTGAAACCAAGTTGGAAATTGCATGTTTGCCCGTCCCTAGCACAGTTCATTTCGAGCTAGACCTTTTGCATGATGAACCCCCGAAACTGCGCGATTTTTTTTCAAAATATATCTTCTGTAAAATCCAGGTTTGGGGGTAGCTCATTTTGTTTCACAGTTTCACTTGCGTTTCTTCCTATTATTATTGTGTGAAGCTGTTGAAATCTACACTTGTCTTTTGGGTTGATCCTCAACTCTTTAGATTGTTAGTGTATGGTGAATTTTTGTATATAATCCAGTAGATAAAATTTCTTAAAAACCCTTTTGTTCCTTTTGTATATATTTTGCTAATCCAATATGATCTCGGCTGAAATATGTTGGATTTTTGCCTTGAATAACGGAGTTTTAATTCTGCTTTCGCCGAAATCGGGTATTCTCTCTCCTTTTACTCTACTCAGCATGTCCCTTTCCATATGTTGCATTTTGTATTCTCTTTCCATACAACTAAACATTGAGGACAATGTTTAGTTTAGGTTTGGGGGTATAGAGTAGATGCCACGATAATTTGCCATAATTGAAAACGAACTCCTTCTTCTTTTTGAAAAAATTTCCTTCTTCTTTTGGGTTGATCCTCAACTCTTTAGATTGTTAGTGTATGGTGAATTTTTGTATATAATCCAGTAGATAAAATTTCTTAAAAACCCTTTTGTTCCTTTTGTATATATTTTGCTAATCCAATATGATCTCGGCTGAAATATGTTGGATTTTTGCCTTGAATAACGGAGTTTTAATTCTGTTTTCGCCGAAATCGGGTATTCTCTCTCCTTTTACTCTACTCAGCATGTCCCTTTCCATATGTTGCATTTTAATTCTTTCCATACTTTGAAACATTGAGGACAATGTTTAGTTTAGGTTTGGGGGTATAGAGTAGATGCCACGATAATTTGCCATAATTGAAAACGAACTCCTTCTTCTTTTTGAAAAAAATTGAAAAATTCCAAAAAAATTAAAAAAAAATCAAAATTCAAAAAAATTAAAAAATGAAAAATCATAAAAAAAAAATGGAGCTCATTTACCTTGAAATGTTGACTCTTGTGCAAATATGTATTTTTATTAGGAGTCTTAGTCTAGATATTTAGGCACCCTGATTCTAGCACAATTCACATAGTGATAAGAAATTTGCACGCGCACGATCTACCAATACATGTATGGCCTCGATCTTCAAGGTGTTGGATAGGAAGTTACGATTGCCAATCACTTTAGAATACTGAACGAAACTTGACTAGCTTGTTCTTTGGTTGGTTGGGATAGAAGGTGGAGGTTACATTAAGAAAGACAACCATCGAATTTAACTGGGTGCATCAAAAAGGGCTACCTCTTGCAAAGTGTCATGTAATCTTTTGTTTCTTTTTGTTATGTATCAAAAGTGTTTCCTTATTCAAAAAAAAAAAAAAAAAATTCAGAAAAAAAAAAAAAAAAAAAAAAATCAAGTATTTATCAATTCCATCATCTCTTGTTCCAAAATAAAAAGAGAATAGTCAATGTAAATAAGAGTCATGTAAATAGTCATCTTTTGTTGTTTCTTTGTAATAAGCAAGGAGGGTGTATGCCATTGATGTACAACGCGAGTAATTGTGAAATACCTCCAACTCATTCACAATTCTCGTAAAGTCCGGACAGCTAGCTAGATTTCGACCTCAGTTCTTAGCCTGAGAAACTATCTCTTGGTGATTAGTAGTCATAACTTCAGATCTTTCTTTACACATGTGTAGATACACTTTACACTCTTATCACATGTCTTTTTTTTGTTATCAGTGCTAGGATTGTGCCTTCGATAGCTAGATTGACATCTCCATTTTGCTGTGAGCTTAAACTGTTTTGCACATGTCACATTTGATGGAATATGAGCTTATATTTTGTCCTTAGGTTTTGTAGGCACACCTCTGGTAAACCTTCACGAGACTTCAACTCGTCCACTAGGGACACTTAGTGGTTTAAAAGGCTTAGTGCATACGCTAAATGCATTCGAGAGACCAGCGACAGTGGTATAGGTAGGATTTCCTTAGTTTGTTTTTACTTGAGGACAAGTAAAATTCAGGTTTGGGGGTATTTGATGAGTGCCAAATATTGTATATTTATCCCTTTTGTTGGCATTTAACTCATCTTTTGCGCATTAATTCTACATTTTATCCCATATTCTGTATTTTCATTGTTTTCAAGAATAAATAATTTTCTTAATTAATTTTGCATTTTTAGGTACTAAATAAATCCTGGTTATCTCACGGAGCGAAAAGAGCAAAGGAACGGCAAAGACTCTCGATAGGAGGAAGCGAAGATTGATGTTTGCAAGAGCGGATCAATTAGAAGTGGGATTGAAGAGGAAGAATTGTTCTTAAAGAAGATATGGGCTTGGTATACCCAAGGCCCAAAACCCTTACCCAAATCCATTTCCATTATACATACCCATTTCCACGAGAGCCGTCAGATTGGATCCATCTCATCATCCGACGGTCGCCTCATCATTGTGCATCAAACTCCGAAGATCCTGTCAAACACTATATACCTAACTCCATCTGAAGCCGTCAGTTTTGTTGTATCTCATAATCCAACAATCGTGAAAACCCTCTTATCGTAGCCGTTCGATTCAATCTATATGGGATCGTCCAACGGATTTTCATCGCCGTACATCAACTCTTGAGGTCTCCGCCTCACACCATAGCAACACATACCCTATTCCCAACCAAACAACCCTAATCCTAATCCCATCGATCTCTTCCTTCTCATCTTCCCAAAACCAGTTTCTCTCTTCCCCATCGCCTGCAACTCCACTGCCACCACCAGACCTCGAGTTCCACCACCACAAAACACCCGACAACACCACCATCTCCATCACCCGACAACAAAACCCATCATCCTATTTCACCCATTTCATTAACCCTACCCACTGTTAGGGTTTTGACATGAGAGAACTAGGTTGATGGGAACTGAATTCGTAGCAGAGGAGGAGAAGAAAGCATGGGTCATCTACAAGAAGGACAAGGAACAACAAACAAGGAAATTTGGTGAGTGATTTTGAAAATCGAAAAAACCCTAATTTCAATTTAGGGTTTCGAAAATTTAGGGTTTGTTGTAAACTATAAATATGGATGTTGTTGCCACTGTTAAAACTTGTTCTTGGGTCATCCAAGTAACCATCAATTAGGGTTTATTTTAGATTTAATTTTAATTTCAAATTTCAATTTTAATCCAATTTCATAATTAGGGTTCTTGTTCACTGTGTAGTGTTTGATGTTTTAGTGTTTAATTGTTTGATGTTTTGTTAGTCTAATGCTCTTAGTTTTATAAATTCACTGTTAGCTTAATGTTTAATTTCTGTTTAGCTTTCATGTCCTGTTAGTGTTTAGGTTTAGTGTAATGTTTGTCATGTTCTAATCCATCATGCTAGGGACTTGATGAATCCCTAATTTCTTATTGTGTAGTACATTGATCATATTGCTTTAGAAGGTTAAACAAGTTTAGTGACAGATCACTTTCACAATGTATGCCAAGTATACTTTGTAGTTAGGTTCATGAGCTGTTGATAAGCTGCAACTTAAGCTGAATTCATATGTCTTTTGACTAATTGTACCTTAGAAAGACAGTTAGTACTTTGGAAAGAATACCATAGTTGTGTTTAACATGTCTATAGGAGAATACATAGTAGAAGTTAGAGTGAATTCAATCCCCTAGTTCTCACTCATTCCCCATTGTTCTTCATTCCCATCCACAGTTTCTCTCCCATGTTCTGTTTTAGTAAGTTTTAGCTCCTATCATATTTGCATTTTACTTATTGTTTTACTTCAACACAACAATCTCACTCCATCTTCAATGCTCACTGTTTTGTAAATGCTTCTGTTTAGTGTCAAGTAAATGCTTCTGTTTTGTAACTGCTCACTGTTTGTTTCCCCTCATGCTCACTGTGGTGTCTTAACATCACAATCTTTACTTGTTTCACACACTGCCACAATCTTCTTATTTCACCATTTCAACCTCACTGTTCACTGCCCCTAGGAACAAGTTAGCAAAGGAAGCAAGAAACCAGAAAAAAATAGCACTTGCACCCCCTTGTCCCTGTGGAACTGACCTGTGCTTGCCCTGTGTTGCTTGCCGACACTGTGCACTTGCAGTTAGAATTTTTAGGATCATTTCTAGTCCCATCACATGCCAGCCACATCTTCCGCGCCAAATGCATACCAACCATACCAGCCGCACCATAGTGCCAATGGCATGCCAGCCACACCTCTGCACCAAAGCCATGCCGGCCATACCTCCATGTCGTTGGCTGCCAAATGAAGGGTTGCAACAATCAACAACCACCTTTCCTTATGAGATGCAAATCTCAGCCGTCCAAGTTCGCCACCAAACGCGTGGTAACTTTTGGCCCAATGCCACGACATATTTTGGTTGTGCCTAAAATATGCCAAAACCCTAATTTTGGTCGTGCCTAAAACTATGCCAAAATCCTAGCTTGGTCACGCCTAAACCATGCCAAAGCCATACCGGCCATGCCTCCATGCGCTAGCTTCCAAACGAAGGGTTCCAACAATCAACGGCCACCTTTCCCTCTGAGATGCAAATCTCAGCCGTCCAAGTTCGCCACCAAACGCGTGGTTAACTTTTGGCCCAATGCCAAGCCCTAATTTTGGCCGCGCCTAAACTATGCCAAAACCCTAATTTTGGCCACACCTAAAACTATGCCAAAATCCTAGCTTGACCGCGCCTAAACCATGCCAAAGCCATGCCGTCCATGCCTCCATGCCGCTGGCTGCCAAACAAAGGGTTGCAACAATCAACGGCCACCCTTCCCTCTGAGATGCAAATGTCAGCCGTCCAAGTTCGCCACCAAACGCGTAGAAACTTTTGGCTCAATGCCAAGACCTAATTTTGGCCGCGCCTAAACCATGCCAAAGCCCGGCCATGCCTCCATGCTGCTGGCTGCAAAACGAAGGGTTGCAACAATCAACGACCACCCTTCCTTCTGAGATGCAAATCTCATTCGTCCAAGTTCTCCAACAAATGACTTGTGGCAATCTCTTGGCTACGGTGCCAACTCTTGGACACGGTGCCAAAACCCTAATTTGGCCACGGTACCAAAGACCTAATTTGTCCATGCCTCCATGCCGCTGGCTGCCAAACGGAAGGTGGCAACAATCAACAGCTGTCCTTCCTCCTGAGATGCAGATCTCAGCCGTACAAACTTGCCACCAAACGACTTGTGGAAATCTCTTGGCTACAGTGACAACTCTTTGCCACGGTGTCAAAACCCTAATTTGCCCACGGTACCAAATCCCTAATTTGGCCATGCCAAAGCCATGTCGGCATGCCTCCATGTCGCTGGCTGCCAAACGGAAGGTGGCAACAATCAACGGCTGTCCTTCCTCCTGAGATGCAGATATCTGCCGTACAAACTTGCCACCAAACGACTTGTGGCAATCTCTTGGCTACGGTGCCAACTCTTGGCCACGGTGCCAAAGCCCTAATTTGGGCACGCAAAAGCCATGTCGACCATGCCTTCACGCCACTGGATGCCAAACGGAAGGTTGCAACAATCAACGGCTATCCTTCCTCCTGAGATGCAGATCTTAGCCGTACAAAATTTCCACCAAACGACTTGTGGAAACCTTTGGATACGCTACCAACTCTTTGGCCACGACACAAACTTAGCTATGCCAATTCTTTGGTCGTGGCACCAAACCCTAATTAACCACGCCAAGAGCATGCGCAAGCCATGCCAGCACCGTTGCCACGCCACTGGCTACCAACGGAAGGTAACCACAATCAACGGCTAACCCTCCTCTCAAGATGCGAAATCTCGGCCGTCGAAAGTCACCACCGAACCGGCAAGCCTCTCAACCTTAACTTGACGAACAATAGCAACATGCTACACGTTTTCCACAAAAACACTCGGGACATCAAAACATGTTACAAACTGGGGGACGCTCATCAGGGTATTGGTCTGTCGGTTTACAGCGTGCGACGTACACTATTCCCGTTACAAGAAAGTGTCATAAGAGTGAGGCGGTTAGTAAATACATGAATTAATGGTTAAATGTTTCCTTAATTATGGAAACATCAATTCCAGGTGTTACCCGTTACCGCTTTCTTCCATTTACTCAATCGTTTCCACTTCTTAGGAGACCAGGGTACGTCTTTGTTGCGACTTGTATAAATAGGTCTCACCTGTTTCCACCAAAGGACAAGTTTTGGTCAGGAGAATACAACACTCAAAAAGCACTTGTTAGCTTTCCACTTTCTGATACAATTCGTCAAACAACTACTCTTCCTGAACCAACTATTCTGGTCTCAACACTCTCTTCGCTTCCCTCCCTAGACCATCCCTTCTCCTTCACTTTGTGACCGAAGCAAGTATGGAACGGCCATTTCTTGGTTTAGGCCGGATTTGTACAGATTGATATCTCGAATCAAAGTAATCCCTTGCAGTACATTTTTTAGGGTTTAGACTCGTTTATCACCCACACACTCGAAATTACCAAAATCAGCAGAAACTGTTTTCACCCTCAAACAGTTGCATAACTAGAGTCGATTCTCTTTTAACCTTACGTTTCTATCGAGACCCTGTAGGTTAACGACTTGAAAGAATTCATTAGGATTGTGAAGCCAGACCCAACTATTTAATTTGTAGTTGCGTGTTCTAATCTTGCCTGATTTTATCGTATTGAGTATAATTGAAATAATTGACTCGAGATTAATTTCTCCGATAGGCAAGATAAAAGTCATCACAAACATCTTCGTCTCATCGTTTGTGATTCCACAATATCTTGTTTCGCTAGTCGATTAAGATTGTTGTGAGGTGATTGATAATACTAGGTTGTTCTTCGGGAATATAAGTCTGGTTTATCAATTGGTTCCTGGTCACCTTGATTTATCAAAAGATGGAACAAAAACTCTTGGTTATTTATGTGGGAGACAGATTTATTCAATATATAGACTTTTCTGTGTGAGACAGATTTTTTTATTAAGTCTTCAACTTTGTGTCGTAGCAATTCTTGGTTGTGGGTAAGATCAACTAAGGGAATTAAGTGCGTAGTATCCTGTTGGGATCAGAGATGTAAGGAACGTAACTG
Organism: Papaver somniferum; assembly: GCF_003573695.1. Classification (NCBI taxonomy): domain Eukaryota; kingdom Viridiplantae; phylum Streptophyta; class Magnoliopsida; order Ranunculales; family Papaveraceae; genus Papaver; species Papaver somniferum. Next base: position 110,628,498 of record NC_039359.1, on the reverse strand, counting down.
TACTTTGAATCATTGTGGGATTGATTAGGGTTCAACTGCAGTCCAGTCCGAAGTTAATTGGTAGTAGGCTAGAGTCTGTAACGGCTTAATACAGTGTGGTGTTCAAACTGGACTAGGTTCCGAGGTTTTTCTGCATTTGCGGGACCTAGTCCATATTGAACACCGCACTGTATTAAGCCGCTAAAGACACTAGCCAACTACCAATGAACTTCAGACTGGACTATAGTTGAACCCTAATCAATCTCACACTGATTCAAGGTACAGTTGCGTTCCTTACGTCTCTGATCCCAGCAGTATACTACGCACTTGATTCCCTTAGCTCATCTCACCCACAACCAAGAGTTGCTACGACGCGAAGTCGAAGACTTGATAAACAAATCTGTCTCACACAGAAAAGTCTATAAATTAAATAAATCGGTCTCCCGCAGAATTACCCAAGAGTTTTATTCTGTCTTTTGATAAATCAAGGTGAATAGGAACCAATTGATAAGTCGGACTTATATTCCCGAAGAACAAATTAATATTATCAATCACCTCACAATAATCTAAATCGTATGACCAGATATTGTGGAATTACAAACGATGAGACGAAGGTGTTTGTGATTACTTTTTATCTTGCCTATCGGAGATTAAATCTCGAGGAAATCTTAGAGAAGATAATACTCAAATGATAGAATCGGGAAAGATTAGAACACACAACTACAAATAAAATAGTCGGGTCTGCCTTCACAATCCCAATGAAGTCTTTGAAGTCGTTAACCTATTCGATAGATACCCAAGGTTAAAGGAGAATCGACTTTAGGTGATGAAACCAGTAACACACATGAGGTGTGGGGATCAGGTTTCCGAGTTTCTAGAGTTCTCCTTCATATATTTTTTAAATCAGGGTTTGCAATCCAAGTTACCTTGGTAACAAAGCATTCAATATTCACCTTTAGATGAAAAACCTGATTCAACCAAGCTAATATCTTTCAACCGTTAGATCGAACTTAGCTTGTTACACACAAATGAAATGTACCCTCATTTAGGTTTATGTAACCGTACCAAAACGTGTACACCATGTTGGCTCAACAATAGTCAACCGAAGTTAGCCATATGATTACTCTCATATTAACCTTATCCATCTTAACCATAACTAGTTTAAATGACTCAAATGAAACTATTTGAAGAGCCGTTCAGTTGCTATATTCTTATAGAAGTATACAAGAACACAATTAAAGCAAAATCGGTTTGATTCACTCGAATCAATACATGAACATTATAGACACGGTTTGCAAAGATTGCATTCCTTATTTTATAAATGTTTAAGTTCATGTACACAACCGATTTTAGAAAGTAACCAACTTAAGTATGCAAACGTGTACGCATACTTAAGTAGCCGAACCGAGTTTCGTTGCATTCCAAACTCCAGCAGAAATTGTCGGACGTGAGACTTCCGCCATTATGCGTAAGGGTAGCATACTTTCCCAGACATCCAACAACCTCTAGTACGCGTACGGGTACGCATACTTCAGGTTCCCGGTTTTGGACTTACACACAAATGCGATAACACACTATGTTTATATCCAAACATGGTTACATGATTCTAAACTCTTTATTTCAATTATTTAAACTTTCTTAGAGGATGACAATAGCCGTTTTCACACATTATTAGCATCAAAGCAATTTTCAAGATATTAAAATAATAATAACGAAACATTCTAAGACTACACCAAATGATTGTATCACACAAACCATGTAAGATGTTACTCGGCAATTTTCTCATGATATAAGATGAACTTGGTCGAAGAGAAAGCTTGCCAACACATATTTCGAAAAATATGTAAGCGAGATAAACTCGACTCGAAATCTCAAATGTGTATATAGAAAACTATATTGTAATACGACTTACGTTTCAATATAGGAGATAGAGTAGAAATAGACTTTCCAAGTGATAGATGAGTTTCAATCTACACATACCTTTTGTCGATGAAGTTCCACAATCTCCCCTTAGTAGGTATTCGTCTTCAAATGATGAATGCCGTGAAGTCTAAGATCAAATACACAATCTATGTCCTAGTCCGAGACATCTATAAATAGGCTAGAAATCAAGACTTATAGTTTTGATCACTAACATTGACAAACATGCTTGAGATAGCAACGCATGCGAGTTCGACCGAGCAGTGTTCTAACAAAAACCTTGCCATGATGGTGTAAAATATGGAAGATTTGTTATTGGATTTGTTCAAAGTTATCATTTTATCGGCCTCAAACTTAGACCCGATTTCCCATTACCTCCCTTGATGGGTTTAGCCTTTTGGCCTAGATTTGAAAATAATTACTCGATGGATTGGTATGTAAATTATGCGACAGAAAAATGATCTTTGGAAAGCTTTGAATGTGTCGCACACAAGTGGACAAGTAAATTTATGTACAAGAGATGAGCATGAAGATAATGAGAAAGAGGTTAGTGAAGACTGTTGATGGCGGTTTTTAGTTCAAGGCTAAAACTGTAAAACTCCATATTTGTATGCCTTCATTCTGTAAGGAAGTAGAGCCACTAAAAGCTGATGAGTGTCTATATATCTCTTCTTACATATGTATTGTGTAATTCAGTATCTATATGTACGAAATTTATCAGAATAATATTGGTGCGTGTTGCAATAATCCAAAGTATTCTATAAATTTTATTAAAATTAAGCTCCTAGTTGCATTATTCATTAATGCGGTGCTTGTTGTGCAATTAATCTCCTAGTTGCATTAGTGACTAATACGAAGCCTGCTGTGCAATTAAGATCCTAGTTGCATTATTCACTAATGCGGAGCCTGACGCGCAATTAAGCCCCTAGTTGCATTATTCACTAATGTGGAGCCTGTTGTGTATCTATTTTATGTTGTGTTCCTAGATGAACTCTTAATGATGACATGACATGACGCTTAATTTTCACTCTTAACTGGGTAACATTAATCTCCCGAAGTGTTTGAATTAAGATATGCATGAAGATACTTGATCAGAAGCGCGCAGGTTGTGCCAATAAGACCAGAGCTGCGCTACTCGTAAGAGCAAAAAAATTGTAATTTTGTGTTAACGTACAAAATTCACCTAAATCTATTAATTTTGTCTCAATTCAGAAAATTCAATTTTAACCTAATTTTGTGTCAATTCACAAAATATTAGGTTTTTTTCCCTAAAATGGAGCTTGTACAATGTCTTGATACATATTGGTCGAGACTAAACCTAGGAAAGCTAGGAGATTGTCCTATCATGTAGCTAGTAGGAATAAAATTCTAATAGAAGTAGGAAAAATAAGCAAAAAAGGGAATCATGACTTATTAGGTCAGTCACAGGTGTTGCACGACCGCGCAACTTGGCCGGCCGGTTTACCCTAGATCGCGCCTCCTATAGTCGACCGAACCTCCTCCATGTTGGCCCTCACGCACTCCTTTTTACTATCGGCCAATAACATTGCTTCTAAGTTTCAAGCTCCACTTAAAATTGTTAGTGTAAGTAGGCTGGTCTAAGTGCTTATTTCCTTAAGAAAATAGATCTTGGCTGCCCAAGTCAGTCGCAAATTGATCACGACCACACGAATTGGACAACTCAATTAGCTAACCTAAACTCTTGCAAGCTCGACAAATAAGGTGTTGTTGTTGAAAAAGCGAGGGTCTAACAACTACACCCAATATTTCGCTTAGGCAATTTGTATGGACTAACTTAAATATATTTCCAAGAGAATCAACTAGACATTCAGACTCAATCAGGGAAAATACATTCAACAGTTATATCTCAATTTCTCAAATCAATCTGCAATCGAACAGATAAGAATCTGTGAGTCGGATCAATATGAGAAATAACTTGAACGGTACCAAAGACCATTTTTCAAGTGTCAATCAATTTATATCAACAACCAAAGATTGGATTATCTAATTGATTGAACTACGCACAACCTGTAATATTTCAATTATATAAAAAATATAATGCGGAAAAGAAATAACACAGACGCCATAAATTTTGTTAATGAGGAAACCGAAAATAAAGAAAAAACCCTGGACCTAATCCAGATTTGAACACCACACTGTATTAAGCCGCTACAGACTCTAGCCTACTATAAATTAACTTCGGACTGGAATATATTTGAGCCCTAACCAATCTCACACTGATTAAGGAAGTCGCGTTCCTTACGCCTCTGAATCCCAGCAGGACTCTACGCACTTGATTCTCTTAGCTGATCTCACCCACAACTAAGAGTTGTTATGACCTAAAGTCGAAGACTTGATAAACAAATCTGTCTCGCACAGAAAAGTCTATTGAATAGATAAATTTGTCTCCCGCATAAATACCTACGAGTTTTTGTTCCGTATTTTGATGAATCAAGGTGAACATGAACTAATTGATACACCGGACTTATATTCCCGAAGAACATCCTAGTAATATCAATCACCTCACAGTGATCTTAATCGTATGGTAGCGAAACAAGATATTGTGGAATCACAAACGATGAGACGAATATGTTTGTGACTACTTTTTATCTTACCTATCGGAGATTGAATCTAAATCAAATTTAAGAGAAGATAGTATTCAACACGATAGAACAAAGTAAGATCTGAACAGGAAACTACATAGAAAATAGTTGGGTCTGGCTTCATAATCCCAATAAAGTCTTTAATTCGTTAACCTATAATGGTTTTAGAAAAACCTAGGTTAAAGGAGAATCGACTCTAGTCGCAACTAGTATCACATATGAGGTGCGGGGATTAGTTTTTCCAGTTGATAGAACTCTCCTTTATATAGTCTTCAAATCAGGGTTTGCAATCAATTTTACCTTGGTAACAAAGCATTCAATATTCACCGTTAGATGAATACCTGATTAGATTCAAGCTAATATCTTTCAACTTTTAGATTGAACTTAGCTTGTTATACACAAATGAAATGTACCTATATTTAGATATGGGTAACCTTACCTAAACGTGTACACTTAGTTGACCACTTTCATATAGTTAACCGAAGTTATCCATATGAACACTTTCATATCAACCTTGTTCATCTTCATCACAACTTGTTCAAATGACTCAAATGAACCTAGTTATAGAGTTGTTCAATTGTTTATATTCTCATAGAAGTATACAAGACATAATTGAAGCAAAAATCGATTTTTGATTCAATCGAATCAATTCATGAACATTATATCCAAGGTTTGCAAAACATTGCATTCCTTATTATATAAAAGTATTTGTTCATGAATAAACTGATTTTAGAACTTAACCCACTCAAGTATGCAAACGGGTACGCATACTTAGAGTTCCGGACTTGGTCTGTCCGCTAGTATGCAAACAGGTACGCATATTGTCGTTCACGACCGAACTCAGTTGAATTAGTATGCAAATAGGTACCCATACTAAATTCCCGTACTTTAACTGTTACATACGGGTATGCATACTAAGTTCTCGGACTTCAATTGTTAAACCAGTACGCATACGGGTATGCATACTATGGTTCCCGGACTTGGAGTAACATGCAACAGTTAGCATACAAGTACGCATATTGTGCTATGTACAATCAACGGTTAAACTTTCTAAACTCCATTTTAATCATTGAAACATTCTTAGAAGACGGGAATAGCTGTCTCACACAAACTATTAGCTTCAAAGCAATTTTCAAGTGATCAATAGATCAATACGAAACATTCCGAGTCTACTTCAAATGACTGTCTCACACAAATCATGTAAGATGTTACCAGGCGATTTTCATATGATCATATTTTGACTTTCGTCAAGAATAAAAGATGAACTTGATTAAAGCGAAATCTTACCAACACATATTTCGAGAAATATGTAAGCGAGTTAAACTCAGGTCGAAATATCAAATGTGTATAAAGCAAAGTCTATGTAGCTATACGACTTTTGTCTCAATAGGAAATAGAATAGAAATAAACTTCTGAGTGATAGATGAGTTCAAGTCTCCACATACTTTTTGTTGATAAAGTTCCACAAGCTCCCTTAGTGGTTCTTCTTCTTGAATCAATGAACGTCGTGAACTCTAAAGCTCAACTACACATTTTATCCTAATCCATGACATAGCTATAAGTAGACTAGAAATCAAGACTTATAGTTTTCGAAAATAAACTTGACAAACAAGATTGAGATAGCAACGTTTGTGAGTTCGACCGAGCAATGCTCTAACAGTTGTGATGACCATCCACCCAACTACTGCCTCGACCAATCACATCGCTCTTAGCCTACCTGCTCCGCTCCAAATCATTGGCCAAAGTAGGCTAGTAGAGCTGCTTCTTTTATATAAATAATTGAATCTAGGCCGTCCAATATTTTTACTTGTTAACCTAGAGGCGGTCGCATGTTGTTCGAGAAGGTAAGATAGCGCAGCGGTTCCCACTCGTACTTGTTAAAATATCAAGATCCTTTACCAATAGGAGATAATTGGCATTTACCTTGTTTCCATTAAGGTCGGGAAACATATCTCTGCCAATAGTACAAACCAAGTAAGCGGTTCTGGTTTGATTCACTTTTATCTCGTCCATTAACAACTCACCATTTTTTACTTTCTCCTTTGTGTTCTTAAATTCCTTGTTCAAGTTAGTAAGCTTGACATTGTTAAGCTTTTTGTTTCTCGCACCATTCTGCTAAGTACAATTAATTACATCTTTAACGGAGCGACAAAACTCAAGTTCAGTCTTGTATGGATCTCAACCAAGACATTCATTGAACAACGTATATACATCCTCCCAAATCATATCATAATAGTCATCATTCATGCTTCTACCCCTCACTTTAATCCCTGTAATCTTGTTCGCCTCATCAAGAGTGATTTTCATCTCCCCACAAGGTAACTGAAACGTAAAAAAATCTTTCGGAAAATGCAGAGATAGTTACTCACTCACATTCCTGATGTTCATGTTAAATCGCAGGACATAAAGTAGAGGATTGTACGTAAAAAACCACCTCTAGAACCTCTCCAGACAATTTCCATTCTGCTGCCCTCTGGTATCTCAATACTCGGACCGCATCATTGTGATCAGGAGTCTCATATATTCTCTTTGCCCAAGATTCGTCGTAACCGATCAACACCCTTCTTCCATATTCCGGAAGACCATGGAGCAAACCATCATCTCGACCTGGGTTTACATTGTCCTTATAAGGAATGTGCAAACTTACAACCCGTGGTTCAACAAGCTTCTTCTCTTTCCGGGGTTTTGGTTGATGTTGAGGTTCCTCATTATCATCATCTTTCTCTTCATAACAATCATCACCATCTCTTTCTTCTTCTTCTTATTCTTCTTCTTCTCTTTGTATCTCTGGTAGTAGTTCACGAATTTCTAACACCACATCTTTGTCAGTTCCTCTGCCTCCTACTCCTAATTTTTTGTGACCTTCTCCTCGAGGATCGGGAGTTTTATAATTAGAAGGCGTAACCTTCATCTTTTTCCTCTTTTTAACTCCGTTATTCCTAGAACAAGTATAAAACTTGATTAATACATTAAACAAAAAATAAAAATGGTGAATTAACTCAAGTCTATGGCCTTAAGAGATATCAATTGAAATGTAATAGTGATTGTTAAATTTCGTGCATCTTCTTCATGTTTGTCGTGCGATTTTGGACTTATCGACCGACAGAGATTAATAAAATGTACAACACTAAACAAAGTTATCATATGTCAATCTCTAAAAACATTAGCCCAATTCTATAACTACCATCGAATTATTTTTAAATTAAATCAAAAGGTTCGGCTAAGATGAGAAACCAAATATAATCCAAACTCAATAACTGTCAGTTGATTCATAAACACAAGAAGTTGTTCGGCCTAAAATTCAAAAATTATTACTAGCCGAAATTCTACACCTATACGATTTATGAATTCTTTTTTTTTGTTTTGGTAAAATTTAATTTTATTAGAATCTGGTAAAGTTTTGGTCTTTTACTAGAAGACCACAAATAGCTTGATCAAAGTTTCCAGAGGATTCAAGTGGCATTGTTGTTTGCCAGTCATTTTTGGCAATAGCATCTGCGACCTGATTGTCATCTCGACTAACATATTTAAACTCACAAAAAAGAAAAACTATCCCATTGAATGAGTAAAATGTTCCCATTAATGAATTCAATAACTAACTTTGCATCTGCTTCAATTTGAATGCGTGAGAACTTCCTTTCCTTTGCCCATGATAATGCTTCCTTTACTGCCATGCACTCCACTGCTTCTAGATTAAATGCTCCATCTTCATTGCTCCGTTTGATTCCAAGACATGTATCTGTATGGTTACGTAACACAATGCCAGTACTAAACCGGTTAGTATCCTGATCAAAAGAACCATCAACATTAAATTTAACAACATCTATAACAGGAGGATTCCATCCAGATTTATTATTGCTAGGACTGTGTGCAACAGACTGTGATGGTGTGTGCAACATACTGTGATGGGTCAATGTAATGCATATGAGAAGCTAAATGATGTTGAATCTTATGCATTGTTGTATGAGGGTTTAGAGAAACTCACTGAAAGACAACATCACACCTATCCTTCCACGGAATCCAAATGCCAATCATAAGGGAGAATAACCATCTAGGTTCTTGTTGGGACTTTACTGAAGAAAACCAGCTGATTACCCATTCTGACGCTGAATTGTAGTTATCTCTCACATCATTTATATTGATGTTTATACATCTCCAAACTGCTCTGGCATGCCGACATTCAAAGATAATATGTTCAATATCTTCAACATCATGATCACATATATCAGAATGAGTTTCCACTTCTAAATTATATAAGTCTCTACTTCTTTTTGTAGTATAAATGTTCCTTATGCACTTCCAGGTGAATAACTTTATTACGTGAGTAGCTTGACAACTCCATAAAGCTTTCTATACCTTTGGATTGACAACAACACTACTAACTTGCACTTCTCTGTTACTGTAAGTAAATAACTTATAACTGCTTTTAACGTAGAATTTACCATCTTTTTAAGGCATCCATAACACTACATCTTCTTTGCTGCAGCCTATAAAGAGGGACTGAATTTTTAAAGATGTATCAGGGTCAAATAAAATGTTCAGCAGCTCAGTATTCCATTGATTAGAATCAGGTAAATACATTTCTACAACTTATTCACGGAACCTGTGAAGACCATTAATAGGTAAGGGTAGTTGAGACATACCAGGAATCCATCTATCTCTCCAAATTTTAGTTTTCCTCCCATTATTTTAGTGTCAAACTGTTCTTACACATGGAATGGTAAGCAAATACTCTAGCAGTTTACCATGAAGAGAATTTGTGTTCAAAATTTTATTTAATGGATTTAAAAGAATCTTGTTTTGAGTGTCCAAGAATTAATGGATATCCCATATACTTTTCTTTAGAATTCATGATTTGAACACCAAGAATTTGTCTAAGAGTCTCAGCAACTTCAGGCTTGGTCTTCTTACTGAAATGAAATGCAGATTTCTCAAAATTAATTACTTTCCCTGATTGAGAACTGCAGATTTCTCAAAATTGATTACTTTCCCTGATTGAGAACTGAAAGTATGAAGTAATTCCAACAACTTATTAACTGAAGTGAGGTTTGCTTGAGTAAAGATCAAGCAGTCATCTGCAAAAAGCAAATGATTAATGGATGGAGAAAGAGCAGCCATTTTAATTCCTTTAATGGACTTATCTTCTAGATCATTTGTTAGACGTATTGAGAGATATTCCATTGATAAGATAAAAATATAAGGTGAAAGAGGATCACCTTGTCTTATTCTCCCGGTAGGATTGAATTCTTCACATGGAGAACCATTAAGCATGACTTATGGGGTAGTAGTACTAATACACTGATAAATTAGTTCACAGAAGCATTAGAAAAGCCAAAATATTGAAACACCTTAATCAAGAAAGACCACTCCAATCTGTCAAATGCTTTAGACATATTAAGTTTTAAATCCATCCAACCAGTTTCTCCTCTTTTCTTCTTCATGGAATGTATGATCTCTTAGGCAATAACAATGTTGTCACTTATTAACCTTCCTGAAACATAAGTTTCTTGAAAAGGAGATATGATTTTATCCATAATAGTCTTCATCCTGTTGACAATCACTTTATAAATGATCTTATAAGAAGTATTGCATAAACCTATAGGCCTGAAGTCACTTGCACTGACTGCCTTCTTCTTCTTAGGAATGAGGGAGATAAAAGTCTTGTTGATTTTCTTAAGAATATGTTTATATTCAAAGAATCTTTTTACCATCAAGAAAACATCTTCTCCAAAAATGTGCCACTGATTTTTGTAGAATCCAGCTTGGAAACCTTCAAGGCCAGGTGCACTCTAATTCTCCATGCATTTAAGAGTGCTATGGATCTCATCAATAGAAGAAATTCTGGTTCGCATAACATTATCTTCATTAGTGACAATTGTAGGAAGTATTATATAAAGACCTTCATCCAGTAGTGGATTTGTGGAACTACTGATGCTTTTGAAATGGAGAGTTAAATGAGTTGAAATATCTTCCTTTGTAAGCAGGCATTTGTTGTCATAGTCTTGGATGGAATCAATATTATTTCTTGTTTTTCTCTTATTGACTCTAGTGTGAAATTAATTGTTGTTGTTGTTGTCCATGTCCTTAATGAAATGATCTCTTGACTTTTGTTGATAAAATTCACTTTTTATCTTGTACCACTTGCTCAATTATCTGTTAGTGCAGATAATTTCATCATTTGTGCTTGTATCAGGAGGTTTCTGTTGAAGTATAGTAACTCTTTTTGTAGATTGTCAACTTTCTGGATTATGTTCCCAAAATGTTCCTTATTCCATAGAGATAACATCTTCCTTGTGATGTGGAGCTTGCTGACTAACTGGAAAGCAGGTGAGCCATTGAAACTAGAATTCCATGCATTAGCAATAACAGTTGCACAAGATTCATCATTAAGCCAAGTTAAGAAGAACTTGAAAGGTTTCCAAAAATAAGGTACTTTAGCATCAGAAACTAGCATGATTGGGATGTGGTCACTACCTACTTGATTAAGATTATGAAGCTTACTATTAGGAAAGTTTAAAGTACTGCTGGTATTGTCGATATCCATATCAATTCTAGATTTTTTTAGTGCCTGTGCCCATATTGTTGTTGGCCCAAGTGTAGTTTTTTCCTACAAATCCTATATCTTCTAGTCCACAGGTGGAAAGCATATTATTCACCCAAACATCTGAAGAAGAAGTATCATTTTCATTATCAGTTAAATGAAAATTAAGATCTCCTATGACTAGCCAAGGATTGTTGTTTTCACTACTAATTTTGTGGATGAAATTCCATTGTTCTTTTTTTATAGCATAGTTTGAAAAGCCATATATGCAAGTTAACATAATTTCTGGTTTACTGGGTCAGTCTAAACAACCACATTAAACATATTATGTGACTTATCAACAATGTCACATGTGAAACCATCTTTCAAGAGAAGAACTAATCCTCCAGAGAGGCCGTTAGGTTCTACGAAAACACTGTTAGGAACTGGAATTGATTTAATATAGGGACACATTTGTGACTACTAATTTTTGTCTCACACAGGAAGATAATATCTGGATTTTGGGTTCTAATCAGGTCACTCAAATGGTTTCTAGTATCAGAATTTTTTAACCCTTGAACATTCCAAGAGATAACTTTCATGTCTACAACTAAGAGAGAAAAAATAAGTATGAAAGTAATTTTATGGCTAAGGAGGTTGAGACTGTGGCCACACAAATGAGTTTTATGTATAAAAGAAAAAAATTACGTAGATTTTTAGAACTGCATGGAGAAAAGCAATAAATAGCTAATGATTAACAGAGAAACACCAAGGGAATTGTAAAACCAATTTCTAGAGATTAAAAATTAAATGATGAAGTTGAAAAGTTTTAAGATTAGGATTAACCTGTTTTTCGTTTTCTGCTTTATTAGCTATAGTGTCTCTGATTGTGACCCTTTGAGCTGTTTGAATGTTTGTGATGAGTTCGGTACTGGTAGAAGAATGAGAAGTAGCACCATTGACTTCAGAATTTTCACTGATGATCATAGCTCTACGTCTTTTACCAAGCCTGGTAAAATCTTCACCATCCTCATTAGAAGTCTCTTTCATAAGAAAATCCATGTTCACAGCAACACGATCCTTTGGTGGGAGAAAGATAGTTGATTTCATGTAGCTTTTGTATTCTTCCTTGCAGTTGGCTTTTCATGAGCTTTAGCCAGAAATTTTGTAGCATCCTTATAAGCGACTTTGCAGTGTTTAATAATGTAGCATTCTGTGCATATTCCACTAGGCCGACATTCATAGAAAAATTTGATCCAACGAGTAACACCAGCATTGGTGATTGCTTTCACTACTCTTCTTAATGGGTTTGTAAGATCAATATTGACACAAACCTTAACTGTATCACTTCCAATATAAATCGCATATTTTGGTTCAATGCTCGCCACTTCTCCCATAATTTCTCTTATCTTAGTAACAACAGAAATATTCATATGTTCTGGAAGTAAGAACTTTAGATGCATCCAGAAGTGTTGAAAACCCCAGTGTCTGTGTAAACCATCTCAGGGATTTAATCATGAACCACAAGAAGTTGCTTATTAATGCTCCAGGGTCGTTCATTAATGACTATGTCAATAAATCCCATTTTCTAAACTTGAAGATCATGATATTTGGATCAACTTCTACAATTCTGATCTCTTCAGAAGATATAAAAGGCCATGTAAAGCATATCCACTTTTCAACAGTTTCAATGCGCATGTGTCCTTCAATGATAACTTTGCCTATGACACTAGCCTCCCAGCTATTTTCTTCATCTTCATCTTCTACTGCAGCTTGCTTGCAAATAACAATCTCATTAGTATCACCTAGATCGAACAAAGCTTGCTTAAACTTGTTTGCTAGATCAGAAACTGGCTCGCTCCCTTCACCATCCATAGTTGAGTTATAGTTGGTTGTACGGTTTGAGGAAAGGTTTTATCATAGAATTTCGGGTATAAAGGATAGTTATATAGATTGATATTGAAGGCGTTATTAAACAGAATATTATCATATATTTTAAGATAATTCTCATTAAAACTGATTGTGCGGCTATCTGCCCTAATATAGAGATGAGAATAGCTGGCTATTGACCAGCATAACAGAAAAAGATAAACAGTTCTTAGCTTGGTAACTGTTTTGTTTGAATTTTAAAAAATTCAAAATGTATCGTAAGCGGGATTTATGGTAATATTGACTCGGCGATTTGAATCGTGATACTTCCTTCTTCAAACTCTTGTTACTGATGTCATCACAAACAAACTTCTCAATCAAACGTATGATAACAAGCTCTACAAACGCCTTAATCACAATATACAAAGAGGGAAACGCCATTAGAGACACTAAAAACTGTAAACACATATTGGCAAAGACAGGAAAATATCAGTGTTTCATATTAATCATAAACCAAGGAAAATGAACTAAAAAAGATGAATTAGTGAGAGAAGGGAAGATTATGAAGAAAAAAGTGCAAATTTATAAGTTAGCAAATGAGAATAAACATGATAATAATTTTCAAATGCAAGACTGAGATTAAAATCTATGGAGAAAAGAGTTTTATGAAAACTGAGATAACTCATCTGTGTCGCGTCGCAGAGAAGAGAAGAGATTTTTTGAATCGACAAAACTATCCTTAATATACGATTTATGAATTCTAAACAACATATATTTGGCGTAAAATTTATATAACTTTTAAGCCGAACTGTTCATACACACTTTCAGGTTCAAGAACAGCTCGGCTCAAATCAACTCAATTTTGAGCCGAACCCATTATTGTAACCGTCAAAAACCCTAGTTTTTCAGGAATTAAACCTATTCAATCAATGAAAAACAACAAATAGAGAGATGGGTTTGTAGAACTTACTTTATTATCCTCATTTCAGGAGTTGGTTCTTCACTTGGTTCAATTTATAGTTCAATTTCAGTTTCTACACCTTCATCTTAAATTGGTTCTTCTTCTTTAATTGATGGATTAGAAGACGATTTAGAAAGGTTATTCCCTATTTTTTTCTTTGTACGAACCATTATGTAATTGAGTTTAATCAACTATCAATTTTTCACGAATCAACGATTAATCACGGCGATGAATTTTTTCTTTTCTTGTGAGGGGTAGAGTTCGCCTAGAGGAGGGGGAAGAAGAAATGTTTAGATAACTGACTTTTATTTTTTTTTTAAAATTTGATTTTAGGTTTTTATATGAAGGATAAGGATAAATTAGTAATTTAAACGGTTTAAGGGTATAATGTTATAAATACCCTCCATTTTGGTTGACCTTGCACAAATACCCTCGAGGGATAAAAAACATTTTTCTTGAGTCAATTTGAGAAAGTTGCTTCCACTTTTTTGAAGCAACTGGTAAAAGGTAGAGGTACTTTTAAAACTGAATAAGAGTATATTTTAAGAGGTGAAGTTTGATGGGTATTTAAATAATGTTCCCTTTATATAACTTACCCACTAGATAACCTTTATAAGGTCACACTAGGTAGGACTATTGTTTTGTATGCCCTGAAAGTTGCAGGTATTCTCTAAAACAGGGTGTAGAAATTGACGTTTAGTCCCAAAGTTTGTGGGCTTTGGACACTTTAGTCCACTAATCTGAAGCCCAGTACACTCTAGTCCAAATAAACCGCGGTTGCTACAATTTAGTTCAAACATTGGACGAGTTAGTCCAAAATCAAGTCGATTCCCGATTTTACGAGTTTTCGATATACCATAATTACCCTTGAAGCGATTCCGTATATATAAAGCTTGGTTTGAAATCGAAATTTTTGGATCTCAAACATGAATTCAAAACAGGGAGCAGGTCACAAATTAATTTTGGAAGGCGATTTAACAGTTTCAGAAAGGATTTGATCGTTTCTTCATCATATTTCAACTCAGGTTACATTCGAAAGTGTCCTGAAATCGAGTTTCTTGATCTCATAGTTGAATTCATGACATATTGAGAGATAGATCGATCCAGATTTGAATTCGGAGGTGATTTAACAGATTCATAGAGGTTAGATTGGATTTGATTGTTAATGGAGCAGAACAACTTCAGGTAAGTTTTCTTTTGGTTGAACGATCTGTTACATCTAATTTTCAGGTTTTGTTTCTGATGTTTAGTTTTTATGAGTTTATGAGTTGATGATATCAATTTGATCTGTTACATCTTATTGTTTTTATGATCTTGATTTGATATTATTTTTATACTAGATTTTGATTCTCGTGAAACGATTTTTGTTTACTGTTGTTTGATGATGATTATTAGTTTTCTAATGCATGATATGAAATCAAACTGATACTAGATCGTAGGCTTCTGATTTATTCAATTATGTGTTCCAGTAAGATTCTGAAGCTTAATTGATGGAGTATTTTATCTAGGTTTACTGTTACTTGATGTTTTTGGCTTCGATTAAATGTGTACTTTTCTGTATACTGTTTAAGTTTTGGGTTATTCATATCTGAAATTGTTGTTTGAAGCTTCAAATGTTTATTATCATTTCTTTTGTAATATGTAGGGGTATCGAACATGTCTGAGAAGTTTATTAATGTTGTTTTGAATCATAGTGAGCATTCTGTTGTTTTTCGTGTTAATACTTTGATAACCGTAGATGAATTGAAGCATTTTGTATGCCACCATTGGAGGTATTTGGATCCTTGGAGTATATGTTTCAGCTATATGGATAATGATCAATTAGTTTTTGTACAAGGTGATATACAACTGCAAGGTTTAACTGCACTTATTATTCTTATTGGGAATGAAGATTTCTATTTAAATGTTGACGTCATTCATCATCATACTTCTCGTTCTAATTCTGATTGTAGCACTAGTTCTGGTTCTAGTACTGCAAATTCTTGTGTAACTGAAAGTCCTAAGATGGTAAGGGTGGTAGATCATGACGCGGACAAGGCCAAGCCTCTGATTATTGATGAATGGGTTTATGTTTTTGACAAAGTTGGTAGAGAATTTATGGGTGGTGTTAAAGCTGTTAGAATTGATGTTGATAAGTACAAGATGGCGACCGGTCATAAGATTATTATTCTTAAAAATGACAAGACTCGTTTTACTGCAAAGTGCGCAGAAAATGATTGTGGTTGGAGGATTCACTTTGGGCCTGTCAATGGTGACATTTCTCGGTCCGTGCTGAAAGATTATAATGTTATTCACAGGTTAGTGGTGTTCATATTAGTCCACATTATGAATTCTTGTTTTTATTCTTTTATATGTAGACTTGTTTAGGTGTACATTGTGGTACACGTTTCTTGTTGTAAGCTTTTTAAGTGGCACGCTACTTGTTGTAGGCTTTTTATGGAAATTACATATTATTGCCTGGTTTGTGTTTTATTTTTTGCATATATGTGGTGTTGGTTTTGATATCTTATTAGGTGTGCATTATGGTGCACATTACTTATTCCATTTTTATTTTTTTTAGTTGTGGTGTTGGTTTGAGGTTGAAGAGTCCTGCGGTGACAACCAAGTTGCTGACAATATACAGGGGGATCCTAGTTTAAACCCAACCAGATCATGTCACTTTTTAAGACGACTTATGGGTCCAATATCAAGTATCACCATGCCCGTAGAGGGAAAGAAGCCTTATTTGAAGAACAGTTTGGCGATGACGAGAAGTCGTATAATGATTTAACTTGGTATGTCCTAGCCATTGAGAAAACTAATCCTGATAGTTATGTGAAGTCTGAAGTTGATCATGCAACCAGAATATTTTAGAGGATCTTCATTTGTTTCGGTGCTTGCAAGCATAGTTATAGGTATCTCAGGGCGATGATTTACTTGGACGCTACTTTCCTTACTGGTAGATACAAGGGTGCTTTGATGGCTGCAACATGTATCAATGGGAACAATGAATTTTACCCATTTGCATTTGCTCTCGTATCTGCTGAAAACAAAGATAATTCGTTTTGGTTTCTAGAGAATCTTAAACAAGTTCTCGATGGTCGTCAGATTGTTTTCCTTAGTGATCGTGGAGAAGGACTTTTGCAGGGCATTCCAAAATGTTTCCTAATTCATATCACAGCTATTGCTTTTACCACATCAAGTGCAATCTCCCCATTGTATCAGGTGATGCGAATTCAAAGCCCGTTATTGATTTGTTTTACAAAGCCGCTTACTCTTACACAGCAACGAACTTTGAAGAAGCTTTGCGGGGAATGCATGTAATTGGATGTGGACATGTTTCTAACTATATTAGGACTATTCCAAAGGATAAATGGGCAAATGCATTTTTCCATGTATGCAGATATAATGCTCACTCTTCAACTCTTCCCGAGTCCTTCAACAACTGGATTCTTGATTTCAAAAAGCTGTCTGCTTTTGCTCTTCTCGATGCGATACGGTGAGTTTTATGTTTAGTGTTTCATTCATTTATTTTCTTTGATGTGTACATCTTCCCTTGCACACATGTTTGTCTGTCTACATTGTTGCACACATGGATTTGCTTGATCTGTAGATACTTGTACAAGTTTTATCTGTGTTTCTGCAAATGTGTGTACTTTGTTGTACACATGGATTTCCTTAATGTGTACATTGTTGTACACATGTTTTATTTGTTTTCCTTCTAGATCATGTTTTGATTATATGATTTGTCTTTTTATTATGTTAGTTTGAAGGTTATGAAGAAGAATTCTGAGAGAAGGGTAGAAGGTCTAGAAAATTTCAACACTAGGCTCACTCTCATATATGAGGCTTTACTAAAGGGAAACATCGACATTGGTCGTACTTGGACTGTTACTCAGTCCATGAAAAGAATGTATGAAGTCATGTCTCCCCGGTCTCATACTGTAGATCTAGTGCAGAAAACTTGTACATGTCACAGGTGGAAAGTTAATGGTTTTCCTTGTGCATATACTTGTGCTGCCATTGAAGCTACGAGAGAGGAAGTCTATTCATTTGTTAAGCCATACTTCACCATTGAATGGTACAACAGGACATACCAGGAGATCATGTTTCCAATCCCCAATCATGACAACTCGCGGGCTTATGATCCTAATGATAGGGTTATTGTTCCTATTCTTGTTCCTCCACCTGGTAGACGAAGAACACAGCGTATCAAGAATGCTTGGGAGAAGCAAAAGAGGCCTATGATGTGCACAAAGTGTTTAACCCTTGGTCACCACAACAGAGCTACTTGCCCCATGATTTGATGCTTTTTTCAATGTTTCATTAGATCAAAAGATTCTATATGTTTGGTATTTACTTTTGGTTATGTCTTTTTAATTTTCTTTGGCTTGGATAATTAGTGCCATGACATGTGTACCATTATGTACACCTTCCTGTGAACTTCAGTTTTTCTTACCTGTCTTTTTACATGTGTACCACTATGTACACCTTGGTGTACAATGGATGTTGCTAGTCTATTTTGTTTAGTACTCCCTTCGTTTCAAAAAGACAGTCTGTTTTGACTTTGTCAAAATATTAAGGAGACCGTAGTAGTTTACATGCAATACCCTTAGTTACTTGCCTAACTTATTTCAATAAAAACTTAAATAATAAAAACTACCAAAAATTATTATCGAATTATAAACAGGAAATAAAAAAAGAAAGCTAAAAGGAATGAAAAATATATTTGTTTCCATAGTTATAAAAATTTCATTAATATTTTAGATTGGGACCATTAGAAAAGAATTTATGAATATAAAATTTTAAGGGTATGTTAAAGAGTTTATTGAAAAAATATGACTATAAACAGAAGTTGGACACAATTTTGAAACAGACCAAAATGGAATAGATGACGGTCTTTTCGAAACAGAGGGAGTAATATTCTACGTTTTCAGATATGTATAACTAGTAATTACTTTGCTATGTTCAATTTTTATGTTTTCAGTTCTGCATGCTATAAAAATGTTAGTAATATTTTTATGTCTTCAATTTTTATAATTTTGATAAAGTATAAAAATCGGTCAGTACATGTGTACCTTTATGTACACCTTCTAAACATTTTCTCCCCTAGTCAGTAACTGTGAACAATCAAGTACACCTTAATTCAAGGTGTAATATACACTTCAATGGTAGTGATAAGTCATAAACTAGTAACATCAATAACATCAATATTGAAACTAATAAAAATATTAATTCAAGGTCTTTATAGTAGTGATAAGTCATAAAGAAAGTGATAAAAACTGAAATTTGAAAAGTTGTCTGAAAGATAGAAAATGTTTAGAAGCAATTCAGAAAGTGATCTTGTATAATGAAGCTTAAAATAAACTCTTCTTCCTCTTCAATGGTTCATCTCTTTACTCAGGCGCCACTCGTTGTGTTGTGCATCAGTTGCTATATCCCACACCTTTTCATACACTCCGACTTTTTTCAGCATCTTGGCCACCAATTTTGCTCTCATTCCCTGACAAATGTCTTCGGCCCTCTGCTGATCTCTTTCGATACTCTTTCTCTTCTTCACACTTCGTTTCATAAAGTAGCAAGTGTATAGGAGGCAGTCTGGATTGATTCCTTAAGCAGGGCATTGCATGATGTTTATTTCCTGTTATTTTATCGGTGCATCACCCTTCAACGCTCTCTTCTTGTTGAGTTCAAATTGCACCACATTTGCCATGTGATGTGCATCATGCTTATAGTCTTTATTTGAGTGCAACGAGTTGTACCACTTCCACTCTTCAGCTTCAAAATCAAATTTCAAAAGCGACCAGTGAACTCCTACTGCAATTTGTATTGTTGAGTGATTGACGGGGATTACAAGAACTTCCAGATTATCAGGCATGTCCCGTATGAATTAAACCACAAGCTTTTGTTCCTCGCTGATGATATTGTTCTTCACATGGTACTGCAATCAATAATTTGTAGGAAAATAAAATGGATTAGGTACACCTAGATCAGACCAGAAAACTAACAAGCATGTACACTACTACATATCAAACAGATGTATGATATAGATGTATCCATGACATATGATACAGGTGTACAACTATGTACACACCTAAGTAAATCTAACAATCAAGCATCCATGCAAACATTTAACAGAGCATGTGTCAATCATATAGCATATTGGTGTATATCTATGTCCACTCCTAAGGAAATCTACAAACACATAGAACACGCCATGTCACTCAGGTGTACTAGTATGTACACATCATTAAAGTATCTATATATGAAATTGTTGATTTGTTTTTTTAGAAACTTACACATGCAGTATGAGTAATTATTTCACATCTCATGTACTTCTGATCATCTGGATGACGAATGTTATCTTTGACCATTTCTCTGAAACGTCGATGGATGTAGAACTGGAGTACCTCTTGGTCCAAATATTTGTTGAACATGAGTTCACGAAGTACTTTTCCAACAATCAGAATTTGTTCCCTGACTGTAGGATCTTCGAGTATTGTTAGTTCCCAAGCTACAGAGCTGCAGAATCATAAAGGAAATGTTAACATGGTGTACATAATGGTGCACATACCTTTTTTTCTATAATATTCAATCATTCGTATAGTGTGAGTTATTGTTTTGTGAACTTACCCCAGGCTTGCATAGTCGAAGAATTTTTGTATCCTTTTTTTGTCCTGTCGTGGTTCCATGGCTTAATATAGTGGTGAATGACGAATATCTGGCAATGGGAGAGCAGGATGATACTCATTTCCATTTCTCCTTTTTGGTGCAGGATAGCCTTGGTCTTCTCCCTCTTTGACCCCCTTGCCTTTTTGATCCACTTTCATCCTAACTTTTCTGGTTTTACCCTCGACAGTGAAGTCATGAGGTATTTTTTTATTTGCAGCTCTCTTTGGTGGTGTCTTGGACAACTTGCCAGCCGCTTTTGTCCTCAACATCTCTGCTTCCTTCATCTTCCCTGCTCTTGTCTTCACTGACATCGTATTCTCTTCTTCTACCTCTTAGATGCTAAAAAAATCAGCATGATTTTGTTGGATGAACTGCACTGCTTCAGCAATGATCATTTCTCGTACATCTTCATTGGATAATGATTTCTGTGAAGACTCTTCTTTTGGATCTTCTTGGCTCAACAATGAAAAACTTGGACAATCGTGTCGGATCAGGGTTGCCATCTTTTCCTTCACTTCATATGGTGTCGTTTTGTAACAACCTTTTTCAAGCTTTCCGAACACAGATTCAGACAAGTAATCTAGAAGGTCCTCAATTGATTTATAAGTCTCCTTCTTTGTCTCTTCTCCTTGTGTGAGTAAGAGGACATCTTCTTCAACCGGCAACATGCCTTTAGGGTCCAGCTGAGATATGGCTTGAGCTGCGATTATCGTAGCTTCATCAATTTTAGCAGTTTGAGTGGCATCCATTACATCCTGGACTTCTTGATCTGCAAATGTCTCTGGCAGAGAAGTGCTAAAAAAATGCATTTTTTGTTATGTTCTACAAAAGTGTACATCTTTGTACACACACAGAGAAGAAATCACTAAGGTGTACATCTTCGTATACATATACGGAAAATGAAAAGAAATGCGAGCTGAGATCATTTAATACATAGGCTTCTTATCAGTTCCAGACTCAACACCTTGCCTTGTTCCATCCTTCTCTTCATTTTTCTTTGACAGAGGAGTGGTAAAAGATTCAAGTTTAAAGAAAAGGTATGAGTTTTAGCATACTGGTGTACAACTATATACACACATAAAAACAAATGACTGCCACATTTAATAAAAGTTATTTTATACCTTCACTTTTCATAAGTTTCAGACGGAACTTCATTCTTTTCAGATTCAGTTTCATGATCGTCATCACCACCTTTGCTACCCTCTTTGTCATTGTCATCACCACCTTTTCTACCCTCTTTGTCATTGTCATCACTATGCATATCACCACCTTTGCCACCTTCTTTTTCATTGTCATCACCATGCATATAACCACCTTTTCCACCCTCTTTGTCATTGTCATCACCATGCATGTCACCACCTTTGCCACCATCATCATCATCATCATGCATATCACCATCTTCATTGTGTTCCTCCACATCCTCCTCCTCCTCTTCCTCCTACTCATCCTCCTCCTCCTCTTCTTTCTCTTCCTCCTCCTCCTCCTCCTCCTCAATCTTCTCATCTTCCTTTTCCACCTGCTCCTCAATCTCCTCATCCTTATCAGTTTCAAGTAGTATTTCCTTTACAAATTTAATGATTTCATCCAAAGTGTAATTACGAAAATCATTCACTTTTCTTTCTGTCAAGTTCATTAGACCAACTTCATTAACTTTTAGGCTTTTCTCTTAGATGTAATTCAGAAGCCTTTCTTGCCTCTCCTGAACTTCAGTAAGCTCCTCATCCAAAACCTTTCTTTGCATATATGATATGCGCAGCTTTTCCTTCATTGTATCTATGTTATTTTCTTGTTTCTGCCTCCGATACTCTTCCAAAAACAATCGTTCTTCATCAGTGAAAGCCTTTACCCATCCTGGTTGCATCTGAAAACATGCCAAAGTATCAACATTGATCACAGGTGTACAATTTTTTACACATGTTGTAAGAGTGTATACTGTTGTAAACAAGACAAATTTCTTAAAATCTATCGACAATGTACAATCTTGTACACCTTAGTGTACATATACTATCGTAAGAAAGTTTTTTGAGATACCTTTTTCATGACGTCATTCAGGTCTTTCTCGATTGTATTACTGACGTCGCTGATGATCCACCTGAGAATCCTTGGCACACCCTCATTAATCGGTTGCATGCCTTTGTTATCTTCAGCAAACCAATGCTACATTAGAAAATAGGTGAATAGTTAGAATTGTAACAGAAAGTAACAGACACAATGAACATAATTATTTAAAATGGTGAATGGATATATCAGGTGTACAACTGTGTGCACATGTAAACTCACCAATAGATAACACACACAACCATTAACTTTAAGTGGTGCGTCGATATGTTTCTTAATGCACGCCATGAGATACTCATGTATATGAACTGGCCAGCAAGTTTTGTTCATCCTATCGAAAGACTCAAAAAAGTGTGCATACTGGTTCTTGCTAATCATACTTCCATTTGCATGGGTAAAAAACACAGTGATACGCAAGTACATAGTAAACATCACCACTATGTCTTCACCGTTTCTTTGAATCTCCAATGGCGACTTTGGGTTTAGCTTCATGATACGTACGATTTCCTCCTCCACATCTTTTTTTACCAGCTCATTTTGTTTCTTAAGAGGCAATCTGTTTATCAGAGGACCGTATCTTTTTTCTGTTGTAGTTTTTACATCTTATCCTTTTTCAAGTTCCGTCGCCACCATCTTAATCCCATAAATTAGAAAGAAATCCTCAGGTTCACTCTTTACTGCCACTATCTTTTTCTTATTGGGAGTATCAAACATGAAATAGTGTTCCCCTTCGTCACAAATTTCATGGCGATACTGTCTCACAATTTTTAAGATTGAGTTTGGGTTCCTAGTCCATATATCATCTCTCTTTTTAGTTGGATCTTTCTCATCTGCTTTTTTGTGGACAAAGATATCTACAACAGGACAGAATGGTCCTTCTTTTTGCTTCTGTAATTAATAATCGGTGGATCATACTTTTTATCCTCGTTCTTTTTCATATTCCCCGAGGTTTATATTCACAAAGTCACTGATTGCATGGAAACTTGATCTATAAGGCTTGTTGGTATCTACGAAAATGAACCAAGAATAATAATACATTCATTATACTCATAACAACAAAATAGTCACATAGGTGTACAACACTGTATACACAAGTATTTAACAGAGCACTAATCAAATAAGAACAATACAGGTGTAAAAGTCTTTACACTCTTACAAAAATCTAACAAAATCAGTTTCAAAACACACTCAACAGGCAATATGAAGATGAACTAGCATGCTGGTGTACAGATCGGTACACTGGTACACACCAACAACACATATATGGACACACCAACAACAAATCTCATAAAAATTGCAAAATAAATAAATAGATAGAAATGTGAAAGAAAGCCTGCAACAGCATGGTGATGTACATATCTGTACACACCAACAACAAATGTTTTAAAAATTGCAAAAAAAATAGATAGAACTGTGAAAGAAAGCCTGCAACATCGTGGTGGTGTACATATCTGTACACATCAACAACAAATCTCATAAAAATTGCAAAAAATAGATAGAACTGTAAAAGAAAGCCTGCAACAGCATGGTGGTGTACATATATGGACACACCAACAACAAGAGATGGACAACAGTATGAAAATACACACATCAGAACATATAAACATGATATAGCATGCCGGTGTACAAATTTGTACACTGGTAAAACACAATAGTTGGACAAGAGTTTGAAGTAGCATTACCCTTTTTTGATTTCTTCTTAGGTGGTGGTGATTTTGAAGTATCTTCTTCAATTGTTGTTGTTGAAACTGTTGTAGACTCTGGTTTCTTCTTAGGTGGTGGTGATTTTGAAGTATCTTCTTCAACTGTTGCTGTTGAAACTGCTGTAGATTTTGATTTCTTCATAGGTGGTGATGATTTTGAAGTATCTTCTTGTACAGTTGATGTTGAAATTGCTGCATATTTTGATCTCGTCTTCGGTCCTTGTGATTTTGAAGTATCTTCTTCAACTGTTGCTGGTATATCAGAAGATTCTTCTGTTGATTTTCGCTTTGCAACTGGTCTTTTAGCACTCACCATTATGTTATTGCTACTGTATTCATCAATTCTGCGAAGATTTAAGGTTTGATTTTGAAGCTTTAGGATTTGGATTTTTGATTTTTGATTTTAGGTTAAACTTCTTTCTTGTTTTTTTTTTCTCTGAGTTTTTTTATCTTCTCTTCTGCTAAATGAATTACTAACATTTTCGTTTTTTTTTTCTAGTTTTTAATTTCAGTTTTCTTTTTCGAACCAACATGTCTCTTCCACATTAACTGTGTCAGTTACAAAACAGTTTCAATTCGTTGCATGTGTGCTTTGTGAGACGCGTGCGAAGAATAGCAGCGTCTTTATACATTTTATAATTAACTTTGGACTAATATATTCCTAGTCGGATCGTGGTGGACTAATCCGCATTTTCGAGGGAGGTTTTGGACTGAACCGTTTTTTTCCCAAACACACGGTTCGGTTACTTCGGTATTTGTTCTCACTTCTGGGCAGAGAAAGGGGTATTCTCTTGACAGCCAAATCTAACCATCCATCTCTTCCTATCTTCCTAGATGAGAAACAAAGAGGAATTTAAAGCGTCCGAAATTTTTAGAGACACCAAACTGCGAAACCCTACTGCTTCTTCATTCATTACTCATTTTTAGGGTTTCCTTGTTTCTAACTATATATTCACCAATCAAACAAGCCCATCTTTTTGGGTTTCTAGGGTTTTTTAGAAAAAACACCAGCAAAACAACAATGGCAACCAAAACAACTGCTCAACAATCCATTGCAAAACCAGAAAAGAGGAAGCCAGTATTCATAAAGGTTGATCAGTTGAAACCTGGTACCAGTGGTCATAACGTAACTGTTAAAGTCGTGAGGTCCGAATCTGTTATGCCTAAAGGTCGATCAGCAACTCAGAATTTCCGTAATACTCGTATCGCTGAATGTCTTGTTGGTGATGAAACTGGTACCATCCTTTTCACTGCTCGTAATGAACAAGGTATATAAAACCCTAATTTCTCATTTCACTGTTTGCTTAGTCTGATTTTGTTTCTGTATACTCATGGTGGCATATATTTTGTTTGGAATCTAAGTGCATTATTTGATCTCATATGGTAAGAAGATATATGTTTACTTCTGTTTTAGTAGTTCTTGTGGAGGGGTTTGAAATTCATCAACAGTAGGGGTAGTTTGATGTCTTTGTTGTCTATTTAATGAATCTTCCTGCAAAGGGTTGTGTAGCTTACTTGTAGTGTGATTTTAGGTTGCTTTTATTTTTTGATTTTAGGGTTTTCTGCTGTAAGATCTGTTAGATTTTGGGTTGCTTTGTCTTGAGATTATTATTCAAGTGTAGATTCTGGATATGAAAAGATAAGGTTCCATAATCCCAGGCAAAACTTGATTTTTTCGTTTTTGTTTGATTCATGGGAAGCCAATATCGAAGATTCATGGGATGTTTCGCTGATAAATACCTTTTTAATGTTATTCTGGAGGTGTTTTAATAGTAGCTTCCCATACATATAATCTATTCCATGTTCTAGTATGACCTCTATTAAATTTGAGCTGTCCAGTTTAACATTTAAGCTCTCCAGATTAACATTTGCCCTGCTGTAGGGCTAAGTAGTTTGATACTATGTTTTTATCCAGTATTTTTTGGTTTTATATTCACCAGTAATATTTTGGAGGTTGACTAGTGGTAGAATTTGTTTCATGAATAGCTCATCTCTTCCAATGTTTGCGTGTATGTAGCATTAAATTTGAGCTGTCCAGTTTAACATTTAAGCTCTCCAGATTAACATTTGCCCTGCTGTAGGGCTAAGTAGTTTGATACTATGTTTTTATCCAGTATTTTTGGTTTTATATTCACCAGTAGTATTTTGGAGGTTGACTAGTGGTGGTAGAATTTGGTTCATGAATAGCTCATCTCTTCCAATGTTTGCGTGTACGTAGCATTTCTGTTTTCTAAATTCAAACTTCTGGTTATGTTGCTCCTTCTTAGTATCTATTTGTCTTTCTTGTAGTTGATTTAATGAAGCCAGGAAGTACTGTGATTCTGCGAAACGCAAAGATTGACATGTTCAAGGGATCAATGAGGCTTGCAGTTGACAAATGGGGTCGTGTGGAGGTTACAGAACCTGCAAAGTTTGTGGTGAAGGAGGATAACAATCTTTCTTTGGTTGAGTACGAGTTGGTGAATGTCGTTGAAGAGTGATTGGTTTTCGGTTGCATATATATGATCAGGAGAAAGAAGGCTTGAAGTTGTTCATGGTTGGTTTTAATCCTTCTTGTTTGTTGGTTGTCTAGATGCTATTGGTGTATAGTTTTTTAGTTTTCGGATGGAACAAAGTTTAGTGGTGGTATACAAAACTCACTGGTGCTGGTAATACTTTTTCTTATATTAAATATTTATAGGTGTTTTGCTTTAGGTTTACCTTAAGAGTATCCATTTTGGTAAGCTGGACGGATGTATTGCTGCATTCATCTCTCTAGTTGGTATAGTACCTTTTGAATCCGGGGAAGTAAGACATCTATCTAATCTAATGTTAATAATAAGTTCTAATTCGTTGTTGTTTTATGATGGAAGATTTAATTTCCTGTTAACTTGCTTGTTTTGTTCAGCAGTGAGTTCTCCGTGATTGTTCATCATATTTTCTGCCTGATAAGGTTGCTGTATCTATTATGTTTCTATTGTGTGGTTTGATTACTTGGTCAAATGAATGTGATTTCGGGGTTTCAAGGACATCTTATGGAATGGGTATATTTTTTTCCTTGCAAGTTGGTAGGGGTTTTCCGAACTGCTTGTGCTGCTCTTCCTAGGGGATTAAGCAGTTGCTGATACAGTTTGCAAGGCTTAGCCTGGCTGAGCGGCAAAATGTAGGCTTGTGAAGAAAACCTCGGGAGTATATGTTACACGGGTTCTCCAAACGGAAGCCTCACTTCCTAGGAAGTTTAAAGTTTCAAGTTACCGCTGTTTATGGAATGAAAAATAAATTTTGAGCACAAGGAATTTGTAACCAGCAATCCCCTACCAAAAGACTTCAACCGGGTTTATTGATACACCTTCATAAACAAAAAGTTGGCAAGTCATGAATTGAAGATGAACAACGTTGATTTTAGTGATAAGACCATGCACTCAAGGCTAAATTTTTTTTGGCCGCAGTGAGATGCCAATGCCTATCACACCAATATCCAGGCTTCTGGTTGAGCACTTCCCAAAACAAATTGACCCCATACCACTCTAGACAATAGATAGGTAATGCTGCATTTATTCTGATAAAAAGATGAATTCCATGAGACAGCCTCTTACAGACCCAAACTCTAATTGCATTCTTTACAAGGGACCTGAAAACCGGGAGAAGGGAAATAAATTTCTGACCAAATTTTAAAGTTAACAGAGAAGTCTGTGTATAATAAAATCAAAAAATCTATCTTCATTTGGGCCAATTATTTCTAACCAAAACTTGCAGCGAAACAGTATCAGATTGGACTAATATTTAGTGTATACAACTTCGGTCTATCCATTAACCAACATTCATCATAAATCATCATTGCGAGCTGGTAACAGAATAAATCAGTACAGGTCTTCAATTGATCTCATTTCAACAGTCATCTTTGCAAGCTGGTTGAAAAGAGAAAAATCAGTACTGTGAAGCTACTTATAATGATTAAATAATGAATTAAATACAGAGCCTAGGTCTTAATTATCTGAACTCTGATTGCATTCTTTATAAGGCAGCTCAAAATCGGGAAAATGGAAAAGAAATCTCTGAGCAAAATTAACAGTGAATAGAGAAGTTCGTGTACAGATTCAAACCTAATATAACAACTAACCTATAACTTCATTGGGGCCAATTATTTCTAAGGAAAACTTGCTGCAAAACGGTATCAGAATGGGTTGGTATTTAGTGCATACAACTTCGGTCATCATACATCATCATTGCAAGCTGTGAACACAATAAATCAGTACAGGCCTTCGGTTGATCTCATTTCATAAGTCATCTTTGCAAGCTGGTTGAAAAGAGAAAAGTCAGTACGGTGAAGCTACTTATTGTGATTATAAGCACAAACGATGTGCAAAATGGTACGATATGGTTCACATGAAACATCTAGAATACAGCTATTATGTATGGTGGTGTGGAACGTATGACACGATCCATCATCAATGTCTCTTAAGTAAATTGAAGACACCAACTTAAGTCAGACACTAAAGAGTAAAAATTATGCATTCACTGAAACAATGGCGGTAGAAAACATGATGCATTACTATAACTAGAAGAGGCTGTATGCATGAGCCTGCATTCGGAATACACATGTACACACTGGAACCTATGAAATGTACTGCATCTTTTGAAAAATTGTCCTTCCAGACATGTCTGACACTGGTGGTGGCAGTTTCCACTGACCACTACAATCAATCTAAGGGTCACTCCTCAACCATAGCATGGTTTTTTTCCTCTCCTCCATCGTCTATCTTTTTTGGTCTTAAGCTGTGTCCAACACCCGTATCTTGGCGTCATTTTGAGGTCGTACTGTTGAACACCTCATACAAGTGTTACATTGACGCATGTACCCATTGTTACTTAGGTTGGATCACGTGCTCCTCAACTCAAGCTTTTATTAGTTTTGATAATTTGGATCTCATGCTACTCAACTAAATATTAGCATATTTCAAAGTCGAATAATCAGATAATTCCAATAGCAACACTGCAGATGTTGCAAATCCACCAAGTACAGAAAAGAAATACTCTGGTTTTACTTCTACATGACTACTTCACAGTGTCTTCCAGATGTTCCTAAGCCTCATAGTCATAACTTAATAACTTTTTATCTAGTTTCATCTTGGCCTACACTATGACAAGTATTTTCGTTCTTTTACTAATTAAAAATGTAAAACAAAAGGAGAGACATGGCAATATCAGAAAAAAACTGTGGTAGGGAACTATCTGGAAATCAAAATCTTGATAGACCTAAGTTTACAGGAGCTAAAATGTGGATAATAGACCCATCCTTTTTCCTAATACACAAGAACTGACATTCTTCAAAGAAAATACCTATCCTGGAAAAGTCTGAAGACCTTAAACAACTTAAGGTGCCTCAGCATAAACAAAGAAGATCCAGAATGCATGTATGATGAAATAAAGTTGTTAGGGGAAGGCTGAAAACGAAAACTCCAGACAATGGAATCTTCATAAGGAAGATGTTTTAGGTTAACCTTGGGAATGAAGATTATCATTTGGGAATTCATACAACCAACTTAACAACGTAACAAAGAGAAACCATTTGGGAATTCATACAAACAACTTAAGAACATAACAAAGAGAAAACTGGGATGAAAAAGAGAAGACTACATGAAGTAAAAATCATTACAAATTTCTTTCAATTTAGTAATTACCTTGAAGAAGCCAAAAGTAGGGTTGATTAGAGACACCGAGCTTCGAAATTAATAAAGAAGACGAATTCGCAGAATGAAACGGCATCAGTGAATCCACGCAACAATTTCAACAGGAGACCTTTTTTATTACATACAAAAATACTCAATAACATTTTGTCTCACAAATACAAATAAAACTAGAATGGAGTGACTGAAAGATGTCTTACCTGAAAATGCGTTGCGAGAGAGGTTTTTGCTGTGAAAAGAAAGAGGAAGCAGAAGGAGAAGACTTAGGTTTTGCTTGAGGAAAGGCCCTCGCTGCTGAACTTCGGAAGGAAGAGGAAGCAGAACGAAGGACAGACCTGGCGGTAGCGGCGTAGATCGCCATCGTTGCTAACTTTTTCTTCTAGTTTTCTGAGAGTAAAAATAAAGAGCGAACAAGCCTCGCACCAGTTAAGTATGCAGCGTACCGAAGTTAGTGTTTGGCTGTATTGTAGAAACGCCGATGGCTGCAGGACATGTAGGCTACGTAGACTAGCAATGTTCCATTTTCAAGAGCCTAAACATAACATGGATTTTAGTTTGCAGCAGATAATAATGCAATTTAATGGTGGCATGAACCACCAACTTATCTCCTAGCCTCTTTGGCTTATGACATACATTTTGCTACCTAGTGTTTACTTTCTAAAAATAGTTGAGTGTTGAATATAATGCCTGCAAAACTCGTACATCAAGCTATTCTTTAACTTAAATAAACTTTTGGCAATCAGGTATAAAAGTTACAGTAAATTACAAGAACATCATAAGTGCTGCAAGCGGGTTTATGATTACAAAAGAAAATGCGAGCAATACATTAATATAATGGGCAAATTAAGAAAGTAACCAGTTTCCAAACCCCTATTTAATAAACCGGCCAGTTTTTTTAGGCGTTATATAAAATGACCTTTCTGTTACTTTTAACACCGGGGTCCACCAAATTGGTCAAAGGTGTTGATTAAGTCGGTTGTTCATGCTAAAATGTCCATCATATCCTTACAAAACCGTAAAGGTAAAAGAACCAACCAAACGTTGCTTCTTCTTCGTTAACACGATCTGCTCTTGCCTTTACCACCAAAAAACAATTAGCTTACCAGTGAGAAAAAAATCTTCAAGGATAACAGTACTTAAGGTTGTTGTTCGATTAGTTTAAAAGGTTAGTCTCTTCTTTTCTCTTTTATATAGTTCTTAACTGTTCATATCTGAAATTGTTGCGTTGAAATTTTTTCAAAACTTTTTGTGAAAATTAGGGTTTGTTCTTCAACAAAAATGGATTTTTTTCTTGCAAAATCTAAACCGATGTCAATTTGGTTGATAGACTTACTATCAACACATCCCGTTTTACAAACCCATTTAAAAGAAATTGAAAACATTAAGTACCAAATACTTTTCCTTGATTTGGGCAATTTTTCTTTGTGAACAGAACTTATTGGAACTGATTTATGATGTTTGACGAAGGGAATCGAGATGGTTTCTGATTCGAATGTGCTAAGGAAATATTGGTACGAAACAGTAGAAGAATGGGTTGTTTTTGGATTGGAAATGTTAGGTTTTGAGTTTTGTTACAGAATAATGGGATTTGAAGTTTGAGAAATCGGTGAAGGAATTGGGTTATTGCGGCTGAATTATAGTGAAGATTGATGAATTTTTTCAGTGATTTATTTGAGAACGACGTTTCAGTTTTTTTTTTGGGGTTTGATTTTGTTAACTTGGCATCATAACAGAGATTGTATTTGTTCTTCATGTCGATTTTGTATTGAATTTTGGGGGAACTAATTAGAGATTATCAGTTGATAAATCAATTTATTTTCGTATGGGTTAATTTTTGTTATTTGGTTGACTAGGGTTCTTGAAGTTGATTATTGGGGTTCAATTTGGGGAAGAACATGTTACAGTGGAAGATGAACAGGTTTTGGTATTGTGTAACTAGGTCCGACCTAGTGAGTTGAGAGGGGTATAAATGTCATTTTCTAAGTAAGATAACAAAATGTAGGCAGTGAACTACCGTTACCTGTTTTTTTGGAAAAAACGGGATGGAAATGTCAAACTCGGCCAGTTTGTATAATGATTTGAATAAACGGTCGCTTTCTTAAATATACTTGAAAAAGTTGGTCACTTTATTAAAAAGCCCTAATATAATCTACCAAAATTGGTGCAAGGGAGGAAGTGTTAACACTTATAATCTTCTTTGATTGTGATAGATTATGAGAATTACTCAACTTCTTTGATGATTCTCTTTTTGCGCTGTGACTGTATTGGCATACTTCCTGGGGCACTGTGAGCTCTTCTCCTATCATCTTTCTTCTTAGCTGCATTAGTTATTGTGAGCCTTAGACTGCGTGCCTTGTGTATTGCTTTAGGCAAGTGTCTATGCCTGCAAAAAAAAAACAACAAAGCATTCGTTCAAAGAGGCCAAGTGAGTATAGTCGCAATTCTAAGAAAAACAAATTGAAACTCGTCTTTTACAGCACAATGGGATAACATACCTATTAATGCGCTTAATCTCAGGAAGGTTTCCGTATCTTTTCTTCAGAGCCTCATTATATTCGTGCTTTTTACGCTCCCTAGATACGATCTGCATTAGAAAGATTGTGCATGTTAAATGATTAGATGTTAAGCGAGTTATTAACCGTTAGAATTCAGAGGGAGCACAAGATTGCATGTAAAAAACGGTAAGGTGTAGTAAGGTGTAGCATAGAAATGCTTCATTTATACTTGTAGGTTTAAAGGAGATAGGATACAATATTAAAGAGTTCTCAGCAAAGCTAGAGCTAAAGTTCCTATCTGATGCAACATTTTTATGCATGGAGATACAAGGAAAATTACCGTTCTAGAGCTAAAGTTCCCATCTGATGCAACATTTTTATGCATGGTATACAAGGAAAATTATGATTCTTTTAGAGAGGAATCCTTTATGAGGTTTTAATATTTAGGTTACTCATGGCATGTATGTAATATAAATGCGAATAATCATGGGAAGAGATCCTAACCACTCCCAATTGTTCTGATGCTTTAGCTTTCCATAACCGCAGATTAGTATCATCACTCCCAGAAACGACATAAGTGGCGTCGCAGGTGAATTTCACACAAAATACCCTACATAGGAGACACAAAGGTGGGTTCATAAGATATATGAGTGATATATTAGTACTAGGTATAGGAGTGAGATAAAGCTTTAAACCAGACAAACCTTTGCATCCTCTTAGTGTGGTAGATTTCCCGGCCATGGCCACCATTATATGGGAAGATTCTTATCTGAAATAAGATCATCTGTCAGCATATGAACACCTTCACATAGTGAAATTAGTATTATGATTTCAGTAGAAAACTCACAGTTCTATCATAAGAGCCAGTAACAAACTCCCGACCAGTAGGTGAGTAATCAATGTCCATCCTAAAATTAACCAAGCGTAAGTGCAAAAACATCCTTCAGTAAATGGCCAGGGAAAAAACTACTTTCTAGTACGAGAAAGTCTTATTATAAACATGGAGAGTCTACAACTTACACTGCGGAAACATGATCCTTGTGCACATTCTTGGCCTCCTCCAGTTTTCTAGCATCATAACTGTAGCAATTGCAATCCTCATTTGCCTTCGCCAATTTAAATAAAAAAAAGTAGTGAGAATGATTATAATTTTGAGAAACAGTGCAATGGAACAAAAGTGGACCATCCGAGACAACTAAACAATAAACACTGATCACATGGCTGGTAGCCTGACTGGTGTAAAACTGGTTCAAGATGAGCAGGGTAGGCTATACCAATGGGTCCAGCAGTAAGAGAATTACTTACAGGATTGAACTTGCAGTTTGTTTCTTGACCTTAAGAAGCCCTTTCATTGGCTTATTCAGTGACTTCACAAAGTATTACCAAAGCAGGATGCAAAGATACATTCAATGAACAAAAACTAACAATTTGTTTAATGTTGTATAGGCCTAGATTTGTGTGCTTACAGCTGTGAAGTTCATCGGCTCCATTGGGTTCCAGCAGAGAGCATTAGTCTTTGTCTGTCAGAAAAACAAATTCATGTCAGCATCTCTCAGTATAAACATCAGAAAGTAACACATAATATAAGTTGAGATGATCCCATGGGTAGTAAAAGGATGGACGTGGAAGATAATTCAATTAGTTAGATGGAAAAGCTACATGAGAATAATATAAAACAATTCTAACATCACACTTAGCAAGAAATACCTTCATGATCAGCTTCCTCACTGGAGTTGACAACCGCAAGTCATATAAGGTAATGCTGCGATCACTGAAAACCCCCCAAAAAAAGGAAAACAACCAACATGAGCATCTCTTCTTCTTTTTTTCCCACAATGTGACACTAAACGAAGTAATGACTTTAAAAACGTTTTCGCATATTGAAGCTCGCTTTTTTGAGCTTCAGTAAAAAAAAAAAAACGTTTCAATGCGTGCGCTTCAGTATTAGGTCCTATATTTGAAGAAAAAAGGGTAGTTGGACTTTAAAATTAAGCCCTCCACTTCTCGATCCCAGCCCGGTGACCAACCAGGGACTTTAGTGACTCGAGCGTATGCAAGAGGCTCAAAGAGACTCGACTGCCATTTCCTACTTTGTTTTGAAGTCAAAAGTAGTATAAAAAATACTACTCCCTCCGTCCCACTATTAATTGACCTATTTATTTTTAGATTTTGTCCCAATAATAGTTGATTTTATATCATTTGATACTCATGTTTATATTCGTTGTGTAGGTGTTTTAAAATGCTTTTCAATGATATAAAATTTACGAATATCCGTGGTATAGTTTGAGAGATACATCATTTCTAAATTGTACTACTAGGTCAATTAATAGTGGGACGGAGGGAATATGAACTATGATAACTCTTAACTAGCCAATTGTCAAGAACCTACATACATTTTTTCTTCTGTACTACCACTTCTCTTCCTCTTCCTCTTCTTCTTCTGTTCTACTCTTCTGTAATGGCTATCCAGCCTAATATTTATGTAATTTGGTTTTGTGTCAGGAAATTTCATATAAATTTATAAGTAAATTATTTATTAATATATTTTGTGAGGCATGCTTCGATAACGCTTCAAAGCAGCGCTCTGGCCTTCGCTAGGAGAGCGTACCGCTTTACGCGTTCGCTTTTTTAAACATTGCAAATGGGCACAAAAATCAGCCTATGTTAAAATTTAGCAAGCTCAAAGCTAAAACAGCGGTATATATGTTAACATTCCCAGAATCATCTAAATCATATACCAAAACCAAAATAGCATTTACATAATGTCAGTTATAGCTATCAAATATAGATACACTGTGACACAATTCAAATTACACAATGATTAAATCTAATCATAATTTCAGTGTCCATTATAAATAAGATAGCCAAGGTTTTAAAAAGCGAAAGCGTAAAGCGATATACTATTCTAATAAAGCGAAGCTTTTAAACGCAATTGAAGCGTAGCTTCACAAAATATATATATAGATAAATACTTACTATAACCTGGGTCTTTCTCTCTGGATTTCTCAGCTAGGGTAAGCTGACTAGCCATTACAGGACCAGAAGAATAGAAGTGTAGAAGAAAAAGAAGTTGTAGAACAGAAGAAGAAACGTTTGGAGTCTCTGGACAGTGGGCTTGTTGAGAGTTAATAATAGTTTTTAGGTTTTCTTTTATATTGACAAGTTTTAAAACAAACATAGGAAATGTTAAGACTTATTTTTGGGCTTTAAAGCCCATTATTTCTCCCAAATATAAGACCTAATACTGAGACGCACATTTTGAAGCGTTTTCAAACTGAAGCCCTTCAAAACGTTTTTTGAAACCATAAAGATAGCCTTAAATCATCCGTTGTTACATACCTGCTAGATGTGGCTAAAATATTTGGTTCACCAGGATTAAATCGAAGAGATATAACAGTATCCTTCCCCCACTCGAAACTCCTTATTGGCTCTGACCTGTTTCACAAGATGTACTATGTCATATAAGTTATAACGCAGGTTGGCATATGTAAATTACTTGTATCAGAAAGCGTGCAAAACCTATTGTGATCCCATATATCAACTTGAGCACCAGCTGTTGCAAATTGATCACCATCCCACTGGTGATCAACCGCCCTGAAACAAACACCAAAGTAATAGGCGATTAAATGAAGTTTGGAATCTATCAATAGTTATAGTACTAAGTTTGATTTCTCTCTTATAAAAGCTGCAAGTTAAAATAAAATTCATACCAGAAAGCATTCTTCCATACATAAACGGCCAGCGGCTGAAAAGTAACAAAATATCTATATCAGTAAAACAAAATTCACATATACTTCCACACATATTGCAAGTTTACAGCAGTGCTTACCTCAGTAGTACCATCGGATAATTCATCCATATTCATAACACTTGAGTCTGGAACATTCCAAAGCCTCACCCTGGAAATGGTAAAAGGGTAAAAAGAGATTTCCTATATATATACACGACTTCCAGACTAGAACCAGACAATATTCTAAAATGATTGATTTCGGAACTTACGTGCAATCAGTTCCACAAGATACAAGAACACGTCCATCAGTAGAAGCTGACAAACCCTGGACAGCACCCTGATGTCCAGGGAACTGGCAAATTGTCCGTCTGCATTTGAGATATTTAGACAACTTAGAGATCAACTAAAATGTGATTGGGTTTGGGTGCTTTTTATCCCTATCTAGCTCAAAAGAACAATCTTATGCCATACCAACTTAATAACCACAATGCTTCTCATTTCTTGAGACCTGAATCAAAATTTACATTCGCACAACCAAATAAAGAGTAAGATGATATTAAGATATCAAACATACCTGGAGGCAAGATCCCAAAGGCGAATATCTGTCAAATAAGAGATACATATAAGAATGATTTTACTTGATCAAAAGCTACAGAGTGCACAAATTACTTAAAACTATAAACTGAGTTAAAGACTACGAGACTATTCAATACCTCCATCCATGGAGCCCGAAAAAATTCCTTTTAGGTGATTAGGGTTCTTTGCCATACATGAGACAGCGTCGATATGCCCATCCATAGCTCCAATGAAAGGTCTGGCAAATATCTAATTGCCAAACAACATTAAGTAATTTAACATAAACAACAATCAATTTACCATGAGATCAGTAGGGAAACAATCTATTCATTTCAGGAGCTTTACCTTGTCCAATTTGACAGCATTTACAGCCCGTTGATATTCAACAGCTCTTTCTAGTGGTCTCAAAACCGGATTGAAGTTATGGAAAACTCGCTAGTTTGATGCAAAAACAAATAATTAATACCTTTATCAAAAACAAAGGTGGAAATTTTTGCAAGAGATAAATATTCTAGGGTATGATTGAACCTGAAGATCCTGACTGCGTTCGCGAGTAAAATCCTCTTCAGCACGAGATATGCACTTGACTTTCATTTTTCTCCGTTGGATTGCTGCTGCAGTTTGTTTCTGAAGATAATCAAAATCAAACAGAAGAGACGGTGCAGAACCCTAAAACCTCTAGTATAAACCTCCAGGAGGTGTTAGAAGAGAGAGAGAGAGAGAGTTCTAAACTTTTTTGGTTCCGACTCTAAGCAGTTTTCTGACCTAACTGTCCGACGTTACTAAATAGAAGCAGAACCAAATTTTAAAACCGGTTCAATTATTGGATGCCTGAAATAATGGGCCAAGGGCAATGCTTATGGGAGTTCCCTAATTATTTGGTATTTGCACAGCAGTTTTCCCCTCTAAGTAAATTGTGCCATCGAAGGCTCGATGTACGTTAGTTGGGATTGCATTTTTGTCCATCTCAAATACATGGCACAGTTTGGATAATTTGGCCTATGTAAGGAGTGGTGAAGATCTGTCCTTAGCAGAGATAAATCCAGGGTTGTGGTTTGCTTTCAAAACTCTTGTGTTTGTGTTACTACACCTTCCGCCAAATTGTCCTCCATTATTACCTAATTTCAGGAATCAGAGAAAAAAAAGAAAACTGAAACCTTTCACTTCTTCTCGCAGAATTCCCAATTCCAATCTCGATTTCATTAGAAGTTAGATTGCTCATGTGAATCATCTCTTCGTCTCTGTAAGTTTTTATCTCTGATTTGCGTACCCCAATTTCGTTTGTTCAATGTGTTTCTGAAAATTTATTGAAATTTAATCGTTTTTGATGAAAAACGATCGGTGTTGACTGTTTGATTGCACTTAATCAATGTCGAATTTGGTGTCGACTTTTTTCCTTGAATTAGTTTATGACTTTCGGTTTATGATTTATGTCTGTAAGCCATTGGAACTTCACCTTTGTCTTCGATAAAACTATGATAATCTCAATACCATTTGAAACCGTACTAGAACAGTCACAATATGTAAAGATGGACAAAGTCACCAAGAAAATAAGTGTTACTCCTAGGATGGAATACTTACTTGGTCATCAACTGGAGAGAAAATATTTGAAAGCAACAACTTTAAAAACAAACTGAAAGAAATACTAATGATGATTCATCCCTGCTTCAAACAGGTGATCATCAAGTCTGGAAATTTTAATCTATTTTTTTGGTTGCCATTATTGACATAAATTTGTTGAAGCATTATGACTATGAAGCTTAAGGTTTTGTCGTATATTTCTAATTTTATGGTTTTGTTTACTTTGGTTTCTGACATTGTTAGGTTTTGAACTCTATTATAACTATATCGGGCTCTGTAGGATGATGACATCCACAAATTAGGGTGAGTTAATCCACTTAATTTGTAATTGACTTCTATGGTAGTTAATCCATTGTGTGAGGCAGTGAGCAGTGGTAACAAATTAGCAATTTTAAAACTTAGATGGAGTTATGAATTTGTGTATTTTTAATGAAACCAAGGAAAAAATTTGGTGCCCAATGAATACACATATGTTTGTTTCTCATTAGAAAAACTATCACGGCAAGATATATATACTGCGTTTTTCCATATGTTTGTGTATTCGACAGCACCGAAGTAGTAATTTTTTCCATTTCGGTACCTCTTAATAATAGAAGATGATGTGTTGTAGACTTGCAGGTGGGTCGAAGGTGACACCCTTAATTTACACTTCCAAGATTACAAATCAAAGTCGATTTTGTCATAAGGAATGTTATAAGATTTAAATGCTTCCGGTTCAAATCCAGGTTTGTTTGTAGGTTGTGCGTTTTTCTCATTGAATCATTGGTATAGTGTGTGGTGTTATCAGAGCATTTATCACTAACTTGAAAGATGAATCTTGGGTTGTTATTATCTTGAAAACACACAATAAAAGCAAAAAAAAAAATGATTGACAACTTTTTTTTGCCTGAAATTGTTCTCATGCTCCAACACTGGAAAAAAGGGCTTAAACCCTAGCAACTAAAACTTCGGAAGAACTTATCAACATTTCATTTTTCGTTAGTATTGAAATCATTATTGAAATTTGAATTTGCAATGAATCAAGGAGGTAGTAATTATTCCTCTTTTGTGTTTCCTTTCTTTGAATTTCAAGTAGATTGAATTGATTTGGAAGATTGGATTATCAATGTCGTAATATTTTCCATATGCATCTATCGTTTGCAGGTGCATGCATGGCAGACACTTCTATGGAGGGACCTGCTAAGGATGGAAGAAATGCAAAGTAAAAGAAATGGAGGAAGCTGCTAAGGACGGAATAAATTTGCTGAATAAATCAAATTGCTGAAGGTAATTTGTCAGCTCCATATTAGTTTTGTTGTACGCTAAATTAGTGTTCATTATTCATGTATAAAGTGGTCATTTCTATATTAAAAAGTGCAATTCATTCTTAATGAAAGAAAAAAATCTTCGAAACAAGATTGAGAAACTCGAACAAGAGCCATGTTAGTAGTTATATGGATTGGGTTATATATCTACTTAGCTTAGACATTTAAAAATCATTACTTATGAAATGACAGTATAAGTTCCACAGGAAAAGCTTGAAAATGTTGTTTTCATCTGCACATTCGCTTATTTGATTATCCACCAGTTTGACACTAAGCTAAT
The DNA here is from genome assembly GCF_003573695.1 of Papaver somniferum. NCBI lineage: Eukaryota > Viridiplantae > Streptophyta > Magnoliopsida > Ranunculales > Papaveraceae > Papaver > Papaver somniferum. Next base: position 110,588,602 of record NC_039359.1, on the reverse strand, counting down.
CAAATAGCTTTCCGTCTTGATATGTTTGTTCTCGGAAATTGTAGGAAGCCGACATCGTGAATCTTCTATGGAATGAGTTTTATATTCATCGGGAACTGGTGGAAATTATTTGATTAAATCCTCTAAAGATGGAGAGCTCTCATTTTCTTCATTATAATATTGCTCATTCGCCCGTTCATATGATTGGTGGACGTGCGAATAGTAATTGTGATCACCATATTGGTATGAACCATAACCCTCATAAGGGATTCGACCTGGTGGTTCAGGGGTGGTTCAGGAGTAACTACAGGAAGTATCCTTGCAAGGATACATTTACCATTGGGGAGGTGAAGTAAACTATCAGGTTTCTCCTCTTGAAAAAGAAGTCTGTAAAATGCTCAAAACCTTTGCATTTTTGGTGTTTTTAGAGCTGGAATTTTGGCAACCGAGAATATGACTACCGAGAAAAACTGGTAGTTATGACGTATGATTCAATTTTCTCTAGAGGAACCCTATTAAAAATAAAAGATAACCGAGGATGGGTGCTTGATCCTGTTTGTATTGCTCGGATTATTGGACTTCCAAGTTGGGTACTTATTATTTGTTTGCATTTTATGATTTTATTCTTTTGCGATATCTCTTCATTTTATAATATACACATTTCATTGTTTTGTTTTGATTTATGAAATCCATGTGCTTGATTTGAGTGAACATTTTTTAAAGCTTTTCCTTTTCTTTGATTTACGTAAGCTATTTTTCAAAAGAAATTTCCCCTTGATTCATGTAAGTCAGTCTTTAAATTTGCTTTATATGCGCTTATTATAGGATACACGCCATCATGTTATTCAATAAACTAATAATGTTCTTCAAATTTTTGGCTATTTGAGTTTTCAACACAGTGTGAATCAAGGGACACTTATACAAATCTATATTGATCGAGGGTCTTTGGTTGTAGCTTCTGATCATTATGCTTATTCGCCTATTGATGATTGATTCCTTCCAGCAAGTAAAACCAGGTCGACTCAAATCGTCTTACTCAACATCTAGCATCGATAGGTAAAATAGGCCCATTCAACAGGTTCTGCTAAAATCCAATCTAATTTATGTTTACCTATATCGCAGTCACGCAATTGATGGGCAACCATTCATGCAATTCAACAAATGCATCAAAGCTTCGCTGCAGTACATGCTTGTAAGGTTTTAGTAGCTGTAGAATATGTGTATTGACAGTACAGAAATATACAATTAGTTTTTGGTGTAGGTTCTCACTGAAAGCGAGCTCCATATAAACCAGAAGAGGTGCATATGTTAAGCGGAAGTAGAAATTTGTGGCATTAATGTTTCTATATCAATCATAATTCATCAGTATTTGGAGCAGGTTAATAAAAGAAGGCAGCTGCTGGGAGTGTGACTTTGAAAAACAAGCTCAGTATATTTGATGGTGGACCCTTGCGAAAAGACAGTTATTAGTGATAAGGGTGAAATGTATTTTGTCATAAAACAGAAATCCGGCAAATTGTTCTGTCATGAAAGATGCCTACGATTAGACCATTAGATTGAAGAGGGTATTCAGCTAATTGTAAAAAAATAAACACTAAACACTAGGGCGATATTTATATTATACGTACTTTGGGGGGTCGAATAATATTGTACTGTTATATCCTAAATCTTAAAGACAACACAAGACAACACAACTCTGAAAATCTCAGCCAGAACAGGTGATCTGGATGATGTAAATTTTCACCAAATACTGATATTATGCTTACTGGAAGAGGAACTCACATACGGTATCCAGAATGAATACATGGAATGTGAGAGTTGTTTAAATGTTTTTACAGATTTTCCAGAGATAATTTCCCCGATTTAAATCTTTAGTGCTCTATAAGTCGGTGTATGTAATATCCTATGCAACAAAACCTATCTTGCTATAATAAAAAAAAAGGTCGACTTTCGACCGTCGCCCATTTTGGTGAAGCTTTTTGTGGTATTACCCGTATACCCTCAAATATCAATTACATACTTTATACAACAGTTCTATAGAAAGGATATTTCGGTAAGATGCATACACCGAGGTTCTGATATCGAACTCCCGTAAACGCAATTCCGCTACCCCTTTTTCTATTCAGTCACTCTTCTTCGTTTTTTCTCCATTCACTCACTCTTCTTCGATTTTTCTCGGAACAGAAACCAAACCAACGGATGGGGAATTTTCGCTTCCTTACTGTTCTTTGTTTCCTCTCCAATATCTGAATATGTGTTTTGATTTTCAATCTATTATGAACAAAAACGGCGCAAAACAAAGACTTAGAGCCTGTTTGGTATAGTTTTTAAAAACAGTTTTCTTTTTTAAAAAACAGAGAAAACAAAAAACAGGTGAAAACGCGTTTGGTAGGGACATTTTCAGAAAATGTTTTCTATTTGTTTTCTGTTTCTGAAAACAAAAAAGTGAAAACAACAAATTATTGTTTTTTGTGTTTTCTCTTTTTTTTTTCTTGGTTCTTTTTTTTGTATTCAAAACAAAGTAAGAGATCGGGGGAATGACTGTAAGTGAGTCATGGATAATATCACTATCTCTTAGACGAATCTTTACATTTGATACGATTTAGTTGATTTTCCTTGTTTTAAAAAATAGTTTACCAAACAATTTTTAGAAAATTAAAAAAAGGAAAAAAAGAGTATGTTTTTAAAACAGTGGAAAATTATTTTTGGAAACTGTTTTTGAAAACTGTACCAAACAGGCTCTTAGGGTTTCTGATTTTTAATTTTCAATTTTTCGTCTCTCACAGTTAGGGATTTTTGATTCATCCATATATAAAAATGGTGGATTCCGATGAAGAAGATGACTCCAACAAACTTGGGCGAACCCTCTCAAGTAAGTATCATAATTCATTATGGTTTCTCTTTCATTTTCGGTCGTGTTTTTTTTTTTTTTTTTTTTTTTTTTTTGCCAATTTCCAAAATTAAGGATAATATGCGTTTTCTTCCATGGATAATCTCCTCATAAGTTATAACACCCATTTAAGAAAGGTTAGAGACCGAAATTACAGAACCTGGAATTTCAGTGGCACACCATCTTTGGCAGTAGTCACTTTCACATCAAGTTTGTGAATAACGAATCAATTGTAAAGTGTTTTAGTTTATATCTAAAGCTGAAATACCCTTGATTAGTTTGTTAGGAGTAACCCCAAGTTTGTGAATCTCACCACTTCATAATTGTCAGGTCCTTTCAAGTTTGTGAATCTGAGTTACAATTGCTAGAATAATTTTTTTAAGGAATTTGAGTTATGATGTTTGAAGCAGTACTCCACGGTGTTTTCTAGGGTACCGGACGTTAGAAATGCAGACATAAAGTAATGAAGTTGAACTAAAAAAATGCTAGACTGTAAGATGGGTAACGTAGGAATGATGATTCATGAATTCGATTAAAAATTCATTACTTGTGTAATATTGACTTGAACTGTTTCATTCCTAACGTATCTTTCAATTCGTGCTACATTGAAAACATAACTTCTAAGCCGTGAATGATTATACTCTAGTAGTGAGACATGATCATATGATCATAGTGTTAAGGAATTAGGATACGAAGTATAACGCTTATATTTTGAACTTTGTATATATGACATCGACATAATCGTATGAATGCTATTGTGATTATGTATATGGGTAAAAGTGAAGATTTCATCCTAGGAAACAATGTTTACATTTGTTTAAAGGAGGTACATTCATGAACTTGTTTTATGAATCGAAAGGGAAATCGCTAGGCTTATTGGTATTGTTATTCATTGCATATCTTTGGATTACCAATGTGTGAGTTAGTAGAACCGATCATAATTTATTATGTATCTTGGTATCACTAATCACGGTGTCTGACTTATGATTTGGCATGACTTTTATTAGTGTAACCAATCTTAAGTAACAACCTGAGATGGTATGATCGATATTTGTAATTGGTGTGGCCGATCCTAGTAATTGGTGTGACCTATCACAAAAGAGTTTGTAATCAATCCTTGTAATTGGTGTAACCGGTCCTAGTAATTGGTGTAACCGATCCTAGTTACTTGTGTAACCGATCACAAGTAATACCGTGAGTATATGGTAATCGGTCCTGGTAATTAATTAATGTAACCGATCCTGGTAACTGATATAACCGGCCTCAGTAACCATATTGAGGTAGAACCGATCCTTGTGTTTGGTAAAACCATAAACCCATGATAGTGAATTTATATTTGATCAATCGCATAGTTTTCTTGGAATACATATGAACCAATTATAACTTGTTTGGAAATGTGGTGTAATCAGTTCCAAGATTGTAAATATGAAGGAGGATTTGCAAAGAAAAGATGTCAACATACTTTGTACACGAACAATAACTCTTATCTTTTATTGTTCAAATTTATTCCTTAATTACTCAAGGAGATCCCGGACCGAAATGAATTAAGAATATTTTAATTAAGGTTATTAGTTTTATATGCTTTAATTACCAGCAATCAAATGCATATATCTAGAAAATAAAAATTGGTGATGTGCATTTACCAATTGGAGATTTTCTTGAGAGATTTCAGAAATATTGGACAAAGCATTTCCAGGAATTATGAAAACCGATTTCGAGCATTTATTGCATATCTTGTGAGAATATTCGGTTTTGGAAATTCCTTGGTGTCCAAACATCCTTGGTCTATAAATACCCAAGTTTGCACTTATAGAAAATTATCCTAAGAGACAGGCAAACTTCATCTTTTTGTTGTTTCTGGTGGAGCCGTCTATCCGAAGAGGAAAGTACCCTAATTAGGCGAAATCTCTTACGACCGCTCGTTTAAAGACTTTTGTGGGATCAAGAAGCTCTAAGAGTACCGTTGGTGGGAAACTAGATAGTTGCAGTTTATTTTAGTTTTCGATTGATTTGATTTACTAACGGTTGTTGAACTTTGATTGCACCTAGTTTGTTTATTCTTAAGAATCTTCTCTTATGATATAAGATTCACTCAAACTAGATCGAAGTGTTGACGGGATCTTTAGAACTGTTTGTAGATCTAAAGACGTCTTGTGATAATCCATTTTTAACATACTCTTATTCTGTGTGTGATTGATCACAAGAGATTCAAGTGGCGTTGTGCAGGTGTTTATTGCAGATTAAATAAGATTTGAAGACAAAGAAGATTTCTTATTTGGTTTCTATATTTTGGGTGTGCACAAACCTTGATCGGCTTGGATCCAACTATAATTAGATTTATTCGATTGCTTAGTTGTGTAAGATCGGCATCATCTTATAGTTTTTTGTTGGAATCTATATTGATTGATTGCAAATCTAAACTATGCCTACTTCGGTAGTTGTTGGATAGATTGATCAAACCAGGAAAATGAGTTTATTAGTTCGGAAGAGAGCCTTTGCATATGACTTGAGATATCTTCATCTGAAAGAATCAAGAGATTTCTTACCAAACAGATTTGTTGTTCATTTACTGTTTGGAATACGATCTAAAGGAATTTCTATAGTGCGTGCACTTATTGAATGTCGGAAGCGCAAGGATACTGAAGAAACTAAGTGAACTAGGTTTAGTTGTTTGGTCTCAACTATACGAAGTTGGTTTAGATTTTGTATAGCGGATTAATTCTGAGAGTATTCAATTCTGGACTAGGTCCCGGGGTTTTTCTGCATTTGCGGTTTCCTCGTTAACAAAATCTTGTTGTGTCTTTTACTTTTCTATTTCCGCAATTATAATTGTTTTATATATAAAGAAGTAAAACACAAACGTTAACTCCGTATTACTTGATAGTGATCCTATAGAGTTTGGTTAAGTCCGAACCTATTATCAAGTAATCACACTTTGATTGTTGTATTGTCTCGATCTCGTATCCATAAACGATCACACAAAGTGTGAATACCGATTTGTAGTATTGTCTCCACTTTGTCCATAGACAATCACTTTCGGTAAGAGGACTTATAGGTGGATATTTTAAAGATTGTGGTGCATTTGGGTACCCTCGTATTTTTAGTATCTACTTAGATTGAATACGTACAAACCTGTGTCAATCAAATTATAAAGATAAACAATATAATGCGGAAAAGGAAAAACACAAGACACCAAAAATTGTTGTTAACGAGGAAACCGCAATAGAAAAAAAAATCGGTACATCGTCCAGGTTTGAAAACGGCATTGCATTAATCCGCTACAGATACTAACCTACTATCAGGCTTCGGACTGGAATGTAGTTGAGACCGAACCCACCTTCCAAGCGATTCAGTTATAGCCGGGCTCCTTACGTCTCTTGAACCTCGCAAGGTTTTACACATGTGACTTCCTTAGTTGATGTCCTTTACAACCTAAGATTTACTTCAGCCGAAGTGAAGAATTTTGATACCAATCTGCCTCTAACAGATAAGCCTATTTGATTTCCGTTTAGATCAAATATCAAGATGAGGAAATATGTTCGCAATAGACAAATCTACCTAACCTCACAAATCCAGAACTTAGGACTCCCAAAGAGCATCCTAGATCTTAATCACTTCTCAATAAAAAACTTTAAAAGATCCATTAAGATCAGTTTTTATATATCTATCTTGAGGATCACAAAGTCTAAGACGAAGAGAATTTTGCGATTACTATCTATCTTCCCTGAAAGAAATTACGAAAACCTCGATAACAGAATAGAAAGATCAGGATTCACGAACTATCAAGGTAAAGATAGTCGTACCTGGCTTCACGAATCCCCAAATCGAAGTCTTTTAGTTGTAGACCAAATTATGTTTCTCAGAGGAAACCTAGGTCAATAGAGGACGACTTTATAATCAACTAGAATATCAAGTGTCAGGGATTAAATTTCCTAGTTGAAAGAGCATCTCTATTTATAGTTTTTCCAAGACCAGGGGTTGCTTAGAATTCAAGCTAAGATAACTTGAGAATCAAGCAAACTCTATTCTTGAAAAATACAATAGAAAAATTAGACTTTGGCCCTGTTACAGAATCGTGTATAGTGACTGTTCGGTTTGGCAACTTAGCCAAAGAACAAAAAACAGTTTAATGTTCATTTAAACTCCTAAGAGTTTAATCATGATGCACACATATAAGTGTTTAAGTGATTAATGAAGTCTTAGAAGTGTTCAAGAGATTTCTAGCAATTCTAAACATATTAAAAATAAGTCTATGAACATTTGCTAAAATATAAACTGGGACAGTTGGTAGGAAGGTTCATGACCCGCATGGCTTGTTCCGAGTTAGGGTGCAACGATTCGTGAACTGTGTCCGCCAACTGCGAGCCTATTATACCAACTTTGAAAATTTAGTTCACCTCACCACGTTTCATGAACTATTCCCAATTTAACTTGCGGTTCACTGGTTTGCCAACCTTCCGTTATTTCTGAAACTCAGATATATATGGTTTACGAACTGGTTCGCCAACTTACCCTGAGTAGAAATATCAGTAAGTTCAATGTTTCTCTCTTATGATATTCGAAATATTCCCAGGTGATAAAATCATTTTCATGGGCAATTTCCAATTGGTCCAAAAATTAATGCATAGAACTAATATTGTTAAGGATCGTTGAATATCTTTGCTAAGTCATATTTCAAGATTTTTTACAAGACAAGCTTAGCTAGAAATTTCTTCTTTGTAAATATACTAGAAGTCATACGACATAGTCTCAATAGATAGAATGGTGAGATATTGAGTAAAATAGAACGGTCCAGTCTTCACATACCTGATAAATAAGTTCTCCAAATGTCTTCGTCGAGCTTCAGTCTTCCAAGGTAACGTCTGATACTCAACTACAAATTCTAACCTAGTCTGAGACTTGACTTAGTAAACTAGAAATCAAGATATAGTTTTGATCAACTAATATTGACAACAAGCTTGAGATAACAAAACTTGTGGGTTCAACCGAGCAACGCTAACATTTATATCTCGGTAAAAATTAGGGTTTGAGGTTTTGAATAGGGGATCAATTGATGAAATTAACCAACATGGAAGATTCAAAATACAGCAACATGGTTACAGTGTCACTAAATCAACTACATCACTTGGTCAAATATCATAGCCAGAGAAACATGAATACAATAAAGATGCGGATCGGCACAAATGAGTAAAGTAAGAAAATTCAAATCAAAACAACTGCTTTTAAGTTAAAATACTTCAAGTTGCAAATTTAAATCATTTTCTACGAACTCGACACATTTCTTGGCAGCAGACTACACTAACGTCACCAATCTAGAAATCTTGAATTTAACATAACAACTGGACATGTATTCATTGCAAGATTAAGTAAGCAAACAGTTCCTCCTACTTCGATTTTGATAGAGAATTATCGCATATTTTTCAAGATTGCAAGATTCATTTTTTCCGCCTTGGTGTTTTAGTTTGTTACTCCCTATATTTTGTAACGTAAAAACAATTCGGCAGGTGCACCGCACGTTCGTATTTACTAGTGATATAATTATAAATTAAATGAATCTAATTGGTTAATCAATTTTATGATACATGTTTTATGCCGGTGGCAACACTACTGGTGTAAACCGTAGAGATCAACTCAAATTTTCACTTACCATTATCCTATTTTTCGGTTTCAGTTTTTATATATTTGGAGAAACATTTTCCAGGACCCATCATGGGTCTCAAAGGTTTAATGATTCCAGGGCTTGGTGGAAAACGGCCGAGCAAAAGTTGGGGATATGTAGCAGGAACATTCGTAGTGATCCAAACCAAAAGAATGTATGGGTTAACGGTCAGAGAACTCGAGCAATAAACCTATCATTGGTAAACATAAATTTCGTGTTCGTGCCGTTATAGCACGGGTTAAGACCTAGTAATCCATAAGAGACAGAATTATTAGGTCCAACAGTATTTGTCTGCTTTGATACCAATTGAAAACACAGGGGATATTAAATGCACCCAACTTTTTCGTCGGCAACCTGTATACACAAAACTTAATACAATAGCAAGTAAACCAACTGAATGATATTTGAAAATCTGTATACAGAGTTTATATCTCAACCTCTACTCGATCAGTATGTGTATAGACACAAGGTCCGTGAACCTGATTGTTAAGCAGAGTACTTGGACGATCTCAAAAGTCAATATCCAAGATCAATCTAGTCATATCCAAATAATCCAATCGAAATTATGCCAAGTGGTTAAGCTTGTTATTTATCTTTCAAGATACGAATCCTACAAGAAACAAGTCTTGTAATCGATTACAATTAAACGAACGTATCTGTTAGAGCATAGCTCGGTTGAACCCACCAAGCGTTGGTATGTCTTTGATTGACATATTTTAGTGAATCAAAACTCATCTAAGAGTCGCTTGATTATGTACTAGAGACAAACTCGTGTAGGTTAGACTAGAGAGTCTAGGATTATGAGACATACAAGTATTACTCGAATACCTGAAGAACGTGAAGAAGTAACAAGCTACAACGACGACATCATCCTTCCTATTGAGGTTAGTAATATTGACTTGAACTGTTTCATTCCTAACATATCTTTCAAATCGTGCTATATTGAAAACATAACTGCGAAGATGTGAATGATTATACTCTAATAGTGAGACATGATCATATGATCATAGTTTTAAGGAATTAGGATACGAAGTATAACGCTTATCTTTTGAACTTCGTATATATGACATCGACATAATCGTATGAATTCCATTGTGATTATGTGTATGGTTAAAGGTGAAGATTTCATCCTAGGAAATAATGTTTACATTTTTTTAAAGGAAGTACATTCATGAACTTGTTTTATGAATCGAAAGGGAAATCGCTAGGCTTATTGGTATTGTTATCCATTGCATATCTTTGGATTACCAATATGTGTGAGTTAGTAGAACCGATCATAATTTATTACGTATCTCCGTATAACTAATCACAATGCATGATTTATGATTTGGTATGACTTTTAGTGTAACCAATCCTAAGTAATCACTTGAGATGGTATCATCGATATTTGTAATTGGTGTGACCGATCCTAGTAATTGGTGTGATCGATCACAAAAGAGTTTCTAATCGATCCTTGTAATTGGTGTAACCGATCCTAGTAATTGGTGTAACCGATCCTAGTGACTTGTGTAACCGATCACAAGTAATACCATGAGTATATGGTAACCGGTCCTGGTAATTGACATAATCGATCTTGTTAACTGATGTAACCGGTCCCAGTAACCATATTGAGGTAGAATCGATCCTTGTGTTTGGTAAAATCGTGAACCCATGATTAGTGAATTGTTATTCGATCAATCACATAGTTATCTTGGAACACAGATGAACCAATTCTAACTTGTTTGGAAGTGATCTTAAGGAATACAACTTTTAGTCACTTGACAGGAAACTTATACTTCTTCAAAATATTGTGGTAAAAGTATTAAAAGAAGTTTATTGTCTTAAAAAACTGAAATATCATTCCTCAATAGAAAGAAAAAATGTATTAGAACCCGACAAAGTCAACTCAAAAGAATCAGGAGCAAGAGTTGATAATCGCTTCTGGAAAAAGGTTCCTCCTCATTCATGGCGAAACAGTCCCGGTTTACATGAAGAACGATTCCAGAAGAAAGGGAAAGAAAGACTCTCTGCCAAAGGAAACAATCAGCAATTTCCGATAATTGTTTCAGATAATCATATTGATGTACACTATAAGGAAATCCTTAGAATCAGAAAATCTTATGAAAATCTCATTGACAAAATTAAGAGAGATTTATCTATCTCTGAAAATTCTCACATCAGTACTGTTTCTCCACATGATCATATCGTTAGATCAAGGAATGATCATATTCTTGGGAAAAAATACTTTGGGCAGAAATTTCCAAAAAGAAACATGAACTATGTTTCTGATACTCGGTGTAAGCAAGAAAAGGCTTACTCCGATGCAACCTAGTTGTATGGAGATCGTGCACTCTCATCCTAGTTCGCGCTCATAACTTTTAGGATGAGAAGCACATAAAACAAGAGCACAATTTTTTAATTTGTGTTCTGTATTAGAAAAAATATGTGACAATTTTTGGATAACTGCGATTCCATTTTTGTCTAAAATTTGTTCATGTTTAACATGATCTTCCAAAAATAGGTTTTATTTGAAATTTCCGAATTTTAATAAACCTTCCAGCATGAGAAGTTCGAACATAGGAAACAAAATATATATTGTGTGTATTTTCGGAATTTCCTAAGTATTTTCGGTCTGAAAGTTGTTTCTTCTTAAGAGAAACAATCTCTTGCTTGTATTAAGAAGCCCTGTTTAATTCTTATTTAAATCCCTGAGCATGCCTCCAATAACTCGCAGTATTAAAAAAGTCAATAAGGAGGAAGCTCAAAAGGTTAAGGAAGAAGAAAATCATATCAAAAATGGTGTCTGATTATGATTCTGATAGTTCTGCTGGATCTCAAGATGAGTCATGTTTGTTGGCTTACAATCTTAAAGATCCAATAAAAACCAAGTGGGTACGTTCTGATAGTATGATTGACTATGTCCAAGGTTTTGAAAAACTAAGAACCAACCTCATAATGACGATTCGTCAACAATATTGGCTCAAGGATAGGATTGAGGAAACAAAAGCGGATCTTGTTGATATGAAGGTTCAAGTTGAAAAACTTGAGAAACAGTAAGTGGTTGCATACAAGTCCCTCGAGACATGTTTCAAGAGTCTGAACACTGAAGAAACTTCAGTGAACAATAAGAACACCACTAGGAATTAAGTTATATGCTATTATACTTGATCCAAGAAAATAGACATTAGTTTTTTTATTTATTTTCAATTATTGTATAAGGTCTATTTATGAATAAAAACTATCTATTATTAATGAATAAAATTATCATTTTATAAATTTTCTTGTGATAGTTTTTCTGATTATATAGCCCGTGCTTGAATGCTTTATATTATTGTTATGTGTTTATGGGATGTTTGATTTCGGTTTTCATAACCTAATATTCGATCTCATATGGTGTGAACCCTTATGGTTTGTGTGGCTTTTTGATTTAGCGGGATTAAATTCTAGCCCATGTTGGTAGGCTTTATCAAAGGATCGAAAGGTGTTCCGGTTGAAACTCATATGTAAAAAATCACAATATGTTGAATCAATTTGTGTTTACATGAGTTGTGTTTTAGCATAAACACATGTGTTTCGGGTTTTCAAATTTTTTTATTGGCATGCATTAGTTAAAAACCATTTAACCTTTCTCTGGTAAAGGTTGCTCTTTGTTGTTGTTCTTTTGTTCTTGCGAGAGAATGACAATATAATGGGGAAGAGTTCTAACTGAACTTGCACTTAATGATATATCTTTCTGGGGAGAATGCGGAATCTGAGATAATGAATTTGTTAGTTAATCGTTTTCCTGTTTAAGAAAAGCCTGTTTATGTTGCATATATTTTGCTTTTGCTTAACAAAATTTCGGTACAATTGATATTTATTCCATTATGTGTGTATGGATGTATGTATGGTGATTCAATTGTTTCAGGTTAAGAAAAACTGTGTCAATTTATTTGACTTATTGTTTGATATCTTCTTTATTGTTTGGTATCAAGTGTTTTTGCTTAACGAAATTTCGGTGCAATTGCGAGCTATAATGTCTATGTTTGTTTCAATTACTTCCGGTTAAGAGAAATAATTGTGCAAGTCAATTTATTTGGTTTGTATGTATTGTTTGTGGCTTAACAAAACATGGGATCATTTGTTTAGTCCAATTCGATTCCGGATAAGAGAAACTAAGTTAATTTTGATCTTAGTTAGACTTATCAAGTTGAAGGATTCGGTTATTCAAGTCTTATCTAATGCCTTGACAAGAAATACTAGTTAACTAACCTAGTACTTGTCTTGTCTAAAGAGAAATGTCTAATTTATTGTATGAATAATTAGAACCCGATGATAAAAAATAAAGTTATTTCTGATCTTTATTTTGGTCTTATCAAAATAAGCGATTGTATTTGTGAAATCGGTTTAGCAAGGGAACTAAGTTTATTAGTCAATTTGTTAAATTATTAGGGAAAATTGCTTCGGGCAATTGTTTCCTTGATAACATATTAAAACCAAATTACTTGTAGTTTCGGTTTTGATATTGGTTATCTAAAATTGTATGTGAAACCTTCGTGCTTAACTCTTATAGGTTGTACAAGTCTTTTAAATTTTTAAGATCCTTTAGGTTTGACCTTTATTTGCTCGAACCTTTGTCATTTTGTGACAAAAAATGGGAGAAATATATGGAGTAAACAAGTGATTTATAATCACTAAGGAAAGGAAAATTTTGCCTAAACGTTATATCTAACGAAAGAGTAAGGCATTGACTAAATGGGAGAAACATATCATATGATGATTGTAGTTATTTGGACTAAGAAAGGGAAATAACAAAGATATGCGGATTGAAAATCTACCTATCTTACCTTTAGGGGGAGTATTAGATTTGTTATTCAAATGTCAACAACGCCATTTATGGATTGAATATATGCAGGTTATTGTGCTGTTGAAACTTGGAATCAAGCGTATGTGTAATGAATTATTGTGATTTGTTTATCCACATGTATCAAGAGTTTTGTCACTAAAATTGACAAAGGAGGAGATTGTTAGAGCATAGCTCGGTTGAACCCACCAAGCGTTGGTATGTCAAGTTTGGTTGTCATATTTTAGTGAATTAAAACTCATCTAAGAGTCGATTGATTATGTACTAGAGACAACTTCATATAGGTTAGACTACAAAGTATAGGATTATGAGACATACAAATATTATTCGAAGACCTGAAGAATGTGAAGAAGTAACAAGCTATAATGATGACATCATCCTTCCTCTTGATGTTAGTAATATTGACTTGAACTGTTTCATTCCTAACGTATCTTTCAATTCGTGCTACATTGAAAACATAACTTCTAAGCCGTGAATGATTATACTCTAGTAGTGAGACATGATCATATGATCATAGTGTTAAGGAATTAGGATACGAAGTATAACGCTTATATTTTGAACTTTGTATATATGACATCGACATAATCGTATGAATGCTATTGTGATTATGTATATGGGTAAAAGTGAAGATTTCATCCTAGGAAACAATGTTTACATTTGTTTAAAGGAGGTACATTCATGAACTTGTTTTATGAATCGAAAGGGAAATCGCTAGGCTTATTGGTATTGTTATTCATTGCATATCTTTGGATTACCAATATGTGTGAGTTAGTAGAACCGATCATAATTTATTATGTATCTTGGTATCACTAATCACAGTGTCTGACTTATGATTTGGCATGACTTTTATTAGTGTAACCAATCTTAAGTAACAACCTGAGATGGTATGATCGATATTTGTAATTGGTGTGGCCGATCCTAGTAATTGGTGTGACCTATCACAAAAGAGTTTGTAATCAATCCTTGTAATTGGTGTAACCGGTCCTAGTAATTGGTGTAACCGATCCTAGTTACTTGTGTAACCGATCACAAGTAATACCGTGAGTATATGGTAATCGGTCCTGGTAATTAATTAATGTAACCGATCCTGGTAACTGATATAACCGGCCTCAGTAACCATATTGAGGTAGAACCGATCCTTGTGTTTGGTAAAACCATAAACCCATGATAGTGAATTTATATTTGATCAATCGCATAGTTTTCTTGGAATACAGATGAACCAATTATAACTTGTTTGGAAATGTGGTGTAATCAGTTCCAAGATTGTAAATATGAAGGAGGATTTGCAAAGAAAAGATGTCAACATACTTTGTACACGAACAATAACTCTTATCTTTTATTGTTCAAATTTATTCCTTAATTACTCAAGGAGATCCCGGACCGAAATGAATTAAGAATATTTTAATTAAGGTTATTAGTTTTATATGCTTTAATTACCAGCAATCAAATGCATATATCTAGAAAATAAAAATTGGTGATGTGCATTTACCAATTGGAGATTTTCTTGAGAGATTTCAGAAATATTGGACAAAGCATTTCCAGGAATTATGAAAACCGATTTCGAGCATTTATTGCATATCTTGTGAGAATATTCGGTTTTGGAAATTCCTTGGTGTCCAAACATCCTTGGTCTATAAATACCCAAGTTTGCACTTATAGAAAATTATCCTAAGAGACAGGCAAACTTCATCTTTTTGTTGTTTCTGGTGGAGCCGTCTATCCGGAGAGGAAAGTACCCTAATTAGGCGAAATCTCTTACGACCGCTCGTTTAAAGACTTTTGTGGGATCAAGAAGCTCTAAGAGTACCGTTGGTGGGAAACTAGATAGTTGCAGTTTATTTTAGTTTTCGATTGATTTGATTTACTAACGGTTGTTGAACTTTGATTGCACCTAGTTTGTTTATTCTTAAGAATCTTCTCTTATGATATAAGATTCACTCAAACTAGATCGAAGTGTTGACGGGATCTTTAGAACTGTTTGTAGATCTAAAGACGTCTTGTGATAATCCATTTTTAACATACTCTTATTCTGTGTGTGATTGATCACAAGAGATTCAAGTGGCGTTGTGCAGGTGTTTATTGCAGATTAAATAAGATTTGAAGACAAAGAAGATTTCTTATTTGGTTTCTATATTTTTGGGTGTGCACAAACCTTGATCGGCTTGGATCCAACTATAATTAGATTTATTCGATTGCTTAGTTGTGTAAGATCGGCATCATCTTATAGTTTTTTGTTGGAATCTATATTGATTGATTGTAAATCTAAACTATGCTACTTCGGTAGTTGTTGGATAGATTGATCAAACCAGGAAAATGAGTTTATTAGTTAAACGGAAGAGCCTTTGCATATGACTTGAGATATCTTCATCTGAAAGAATCAAGAGATTTCTTACCAAACAGATTTGTTGTTCATTTACTGTTTGGAATACGATCCAAAGGAATTTCTATAGTGCGTGCACTTATTGAATGTCGGAAGCGCAAGGATACTGAAGAAACTAAGTGAACTAGGTTTAGTTGCTTGGTCTCAACTATACGAAGTTGGTTTAGATTTTGTATAGCGGATTAATTCTGAGAGTATTCAATTCTGGACTAGGTCCCGGGGTTTTTCTGCATTTGCGGTTTCCTCGTTAACAAAATCTTGTTGTGTCTTTTACTTTTCTATTTCCGCAATTATAATTGTTTTATTATAATTAGAAGTAAAATACACAAACGTTAACTCCGTATTACTTGATAGTGATCCTATAGAGTTTGGTTAAGTCCGAACCTATTATCAAGTAATCACACTTTGATTGTTGTATTGTCTCGATCTCGTATCCATAAACGATCACACAAAGTGTGAATACCGATTTGTAGTATTTTCTCCACTTTGTCCATAGACAATCACTTTCGGTAAGAGGACTTATAGGTGGATATTTTAAAGATTGTGGTGCATTTGGGTACCCTCGTATTTTTAGTATCTACTTAGATTGAATACGTACAAACCTGTGTCAATCAAATTATAAAGATAAACAATATAATGCGGAAAAGGAAAAACACAAGACACCAAAAATTGTTGTTAACGAGGAAACCGAAATAGAAAAAAAAATCGGTACATCGTCCAGGTTTGAAAACGGCATTGCATTAATCCGCCACAGATACTAACCTACTATCAGGCTTCGGACTGGAATGTAGTTGAGACCGAACCCACCTTCCAAGCGATTCAGTTATAGCCGGGCTCCTTACGTCTCTTGAACCTCGCAAGGTTTTACACACGTGACTTCCTTAGTTGATGTCCTTTACAACCTAAGATTTACTTCAGCCGAAGTGAAGAATTTTGATACCAATCTGCCTCTAACAGATAAGCCTATTTGATTTCCGTTTAGATCAAATATCAAGATGAGGAAATATGTTCGCAATAGACAAATCTACCTAACCTCACAAATCCAGAACTTAGGACTCCCAAAGAGCAGCCTAGATCTTAATCACTTCTCAATAAAAAACTTTAAAAGATCCATTAAGATCAGTTTTTATATATCTATCTTGAGGATCACAAAGTCTAAGACGAAGAGAATTTTGCGATTACTATCTATCTTCCCTGAAAGAAATTACGAAAACCTCGATAACAGAATAGAAAGATCAGGATTCACGAACTATCAAGGTAAAGATAGTCGTACCTGGCTTCACGAATCCCCAAATCGAAGTCTTTTAGTTGTAGACCAAATTATGTTTCTCAGAGGAAACCTAGGTCAATAGAGGACGACTTTATAATCAACTAGAATATCAAGTGTCAGGGATTAAATTTCCTAGTTGAAAGAGCATCTCTATTTATAGTTTTTCCAAGACCAGGGGTTGCTTAGAATTCAAGCTAAGATAACTTGAGAATCAAGCAAACTCTATTCTTGAAAAATACAATAGAAAAATTAGACTTTGGCCCTGTTACAGAATCGTGTATAGTGACTGTTCGGTTTGGCAACTTAGCCAAAGAACAAAAAACAGTTTAATGTTCATTTAAACTCCTAAGAGTTTAATCATGATGCACACATATAAGTGTTTAAGTGATTAATGAAGTCTTAGAAGTGTTCAAGAGATTTCTAGCAATTCTAAACATATTAAAAATAAGTCTATGAACATTTGCTAAAATATAAACTGGGACAGTTGGTAGGAAGGTTCATGACCCGCATGGCTTGTTCCGAGTTAGGGTGCAACGATTCGTGAACTGTGTCCGCCAACTGCGAGCCTATTATACCAACTTTGAAAATTTAGTTCACCTCACCACGTTTCATGAACTATTCCCAATTTAACTTGCGGTTCACTGGTTTGCCAACCTTCCGTTATTTCTGAAACTCAGATATATATGGTTTACGAACTGGTTCGCCAACTTACCCTGAGTAGAAATATCAGTAAGTTCAATGTTTCTCTCTTATGATATTCGAAATATTCCCAGGTGATAAAATCATTTTCATGGGCAATTTCCAATTGGTCCAAAAATTAATGCATAGAACTAATATTGTTAAGGATCGTTGAATATCTTTGCTAAGTCATATTTCAAGATTTTTTACAAGACAAGCTTAGCTAGAAATTTCTTCTTTGTAAATATACTAGAAGTCATACGACATAGTCTCAATAGATAGAATGGTGAGATATTGAGTAAAATAGAACGGTCCAGTCTTCACATACCTGATAAATAAGCTCTCCAAATGTCTTCGTCGAGCTTCAGTCTTCCAAGGTAACGTATGATACTCAACTACAAATTCTAACCTAGTCTGAGACTTGACTTAGTAAACTAGAAATCAAGATATAGTTTTGATCAACTAATATTGACAACAAGCTTGAGATAACAAAACTTGTGGGTTCAACCGAGCAACGCTAACATTTATATCTCGGTAAAAATTAGGGTTTGAGGTTTTGAATAGGGGATCAATTGATGAAATTAACCAGCAAGGTAAGGAGATGGTTGATATTGCATGATGGGTTTGGTTAATTTGAAGACTTAAGTTGATCTTTTGAACTAAAGTAAAAGAAAGAGGATTTGGGATTTGTTTTAGGTCTTTTCTGTTAACATAGATGATGATGAAGATGGTGGTGCTATTATTGGTGGTTTGGTGATAGAGTTTATAGTGTTGAATTGTTTATGGATGTGGTCAAGAACTAGAAATGCAGATATGAAGATGATTGAGTTTATGGTGGTTTTTACTAGAATATGGTGGTAGAATGGATTTGAAAAAGCGGGGGTCTAACAACCTCACCCAATATTTCTCTTAACAATCTGTATGGACTAACTCCAATATACTTTCAATAGAATCAACTAAACAGTGAGACTCAATATTAATAAAAAGTATATCAAAGAGTTATATCTCAATCTCTTAATTCAATCCATAATCAAACAAACACAATTTGTGATCCTGATTGAATATAAGAGAAATAACTTGAACAATACCAAAGACCAATGTTCAAGGATCAATCAA
This sequence comes from Papaver somniferum, assembly GCF_003573695.1. NCBI lineage: Eukaryota > Viridiplantae > Streptophyta > Magnoliopsida > Ranunculales > Papaveraceae > Papaver > Papaver somniferum. The sequence continues at coordinate 110,569,808 of NC_039359.1, read as the reverse complement.
TTTCAATCAACAACCAAAGGTTGGATTTACTAATTGACCGATTCAACGCACAACCTGTGATATTTCAATTATATAACAAAATATAATGCGGAAAAGAAATAACACATACACCAGAATTTTTGTTAACGAGGAAACCGCAAATGCAGAAAAACCCCGGGACCTAGTCCAGCTTCGAACACCACATTGTATTAAGCCTCTATAGACACTAGCCTACTAAAAAGATAACTTCGGTCTGGAATGTAGTTGAACCCTAATCAATCTCACACTGATTTAAGGTACAATCGCGTTCCTTACGTCTCTGATCCCAGCAGGATACTACGCACTTGATTCCCTTAGCTGATCTCACCCACAACTAAGAGTTGCTACGACCCAAAGTCGAAGACTTGATAAACAAATCTGTCTCACACGGAAGAGTATATTAAATAGATAAATCTGTCTCCCACAGATATACCTACGATTTTTTGTTCCGTCTTTTGATAAATCAAGGTGAACAGGAACCAATTGATAACCCGAACTTATATTTCCGAAGAACAACCTAGTATTATCAATCACCTCACAGTAATCTTAATCAATTAACGAAACAATATATTGTGGAATCACAAACGATGATACGAAGGTGTTTGTGACTACTTTTCTATCTTGCCTATCGGAGAAATTAATCTCAAGACAATCTTACAATTGCACTCAATCACGATAGAAAACGGCAACATCAGATCATGCAACTACAGATAAAATAGTTGGGTCTGGCTTCACAATCCCAATGAAGTCTTCAAGTCGTTAACTTACAGGGTTTCGTGAAAAACCTAAGGTTAAAGGAGAGTCGACTCTATCTTATACAACTACTATCACACAGGAGGTGTGGGGATAAGGTCTCCCAGTTGCTAGAGTTCTCCTTTATATAAATTTTAAATCAGGGTTTGCAATCTAAGCTACCTTGATAATAAAGCATTCAATATTCACCTTTATACTAAAACCTGATAAGATTCACACTAATATCTTTCAAATGTTAGATCGAACTTAGCTTGTTACACACAAATGAAATGCACCTTCATTTAGGTTTGAGTAATTGTACTTAAACATGTACACTTAGTTGGTTCAACAATAGTTAACCAATGGTTAGCCATATGAGCACTTTCATATCAACCTTACTCATCTTCACCATAACTAGTTCAAATGACTCAAATGAACTAGTTAGAGAGTTGTTCAATTGATTAGATCTCATAGAAGTATACAAGACACATTCGAAGCAAAATCGATTTTGATACACTCGAATTAATTCATGAAGATTATAACCACGGTTTGCAAATATTGCATTCCTTATTATATAAATGTTTTAGTTCATGAACAAACCGATTTTAGAAAGTAACCTACTTAAGTATGCTAACGGGTACGCATATCTAAGTAGCTAGACCGAGTTTGGTTATGCCAGTACGCGTACGGGTGCGCATACCAATTCACACTTCCAAACTCCAGCAGAAATTCACGGACGTGAAACTTCCGCTAGCATGCGTACGGGTACGCATACTTGCCAGATTTCCAACCACCGTCGGTATGCGTACGAGTACGCATATTTTAGGTTCCTGGTTTTGGACTTTTACACAAATGTGAAAACACACTATGTTTATATCCAAACATGGTTACTTGTTCTAAACTCTCATTTCAATCATTGAAACTTTCTTAGAGGATGTTAAAATAGTCGTTATCCACAAACTATTTTCATCAAAGTGATTTTCAAGTTATTGAAATAATCAATATGACTTTCGTCACGAGTAAAGATGAACTTGGCCAAAGAGAAAGCTTACCAACACATATTTCGAGAAATCGAGATAAACTCGGTTGGAAATAACAAATGTGTATAATTGGAGTCTATATAGCAATACGACTTTTGTCTCAAAATAAGAGATATAGTAGATAGACTTTTGAGTGATATATAAGTTCAAGTATCCACATACCTTTTATCAATGAAGTTCCACAAGTTCCCTCGAGTAGTTATTCGTCTTCATTTGATGAACACCGTGGAGTCTATAGATCAACTACACTTACTATCCTAATCCGAGACTTAGATATAAGTAGACTAGAAATCAAGACTTATAGTTTTGGAAACTAAACTTGACAAAAAATCTTGAGATAGCAATGCTTGTGAGTTCGACCAAGCAATGCTCTAACAATCTCCCCCTTTGTCAATTTTAGTGTCAAAACTATCAATGAATACGAAATAAATAAACTTTGTAGCTTCTCATCCAAATGCTTGATCTCCTTGGTTCTTCAACATTACTCGAAATCTTCGTCACTTCCAAGTACTCCAATGATTCTAAAGATGTTCAATTCAGCATCATCGTTGTTGAAGATCCGCAGCTATAACAATGAGAAAACAATAGCTCTCAATCATTGTTATACAGTGTCATAGTATTATTATACATCATCAAAGTTCAACTGTATCACAACTTCGACAACAATACTATGGTGATATGTATCTCTCCACCTTAGTCAATAGTTCATCTTATATGAAAACCACTCCCCCTTACGTAATGATCCAAAAACCATATGTATTTTTAGTGTGAACTACACATTAATTCTCCCTTTTTTTGTCAATAAAATTGGCAAAGGTACGAAAATTAGTGGGATCCTAATGAAATTTCCATAGAGATACTTCATGGTCAAAACAAAAGCACATATCAACTTTTTAGATGCAATCATATATCCAAAACTAATTTCATTCATCAAGGAGTTTATAAAGATACAAGATAACCCATATAATGTTCCACAGCCGCACTCCCCATAAAGATTTGGCAATTAAGCACAAGTTCAATTAAGAACTCTCCCCTATAAAATGTCATCCCCGAAAGAACAACAAGAGCGACCTTACTTTCACAAGAAAAGAAGGGTTTCTTTGGACATTAACAAATCATATGAAACATGAATTTGTATCCAAAAAGCTCAATTAAATTAACCACAAGAGAACCCATGATTAATTTAATCGGAATTGTTCACATAAGAAAACTTACAGAACCGCACAATATTTACATAAAGATATGGATCATGGAAGACCAATACTACGGAATATACAAAGATTCATTTTATTTTTCATTACTATTTGCACAATGACATATAATAGACTTAATCTTTGTAAAAAAAAAGTTAATCCTATCTTCCATCAATATTTGCATAAAGACATAATAGGCTTAACTTTTGTTTGTCAAAATTTCATTCTATCTTTTATCAATACTTTCATACCGACATACGATAGACTTAACTTTTGAACACGTATGGGACAATCATAGTTTATGGACGCAAACACACATATCCCATAACAAGTTGCAGTATATGAAACCATAAAGATTAATACTGCAAAATCATCTTCCAAATAAACTTTAGAATTTAAATAAATAAATCTAAAAACATTGTAAGATGAAAATCGTTGGAAATAGCTATGTGTACTCACAATAATGGCTAATCTAAACCCTAGTTATCCTTCTTAAAACATAAGAATAAATTCTCATAAGAAGTTTCCTAGACATTAAGACCTTTGAAAAATTCTTTATTGTCCCCGAACACCTTGTCATCAACAGCCATTGGGACATAAGGTTCATGAAGATAGGAGTTGATATCAATAAACCTACTTGACTGATGCCGAACCAGGGCCTTCTGAATCTCAAGAGTTCTAAACACAAAAGCCTTTATTTGCTGCACTTCATTTTTTAATTCCTTTAATTCTTCAAGAACAAGAGAAAATTTCTGAAGATTTGAAGGGACATCTCTTGGTTTTCTCATATTCCTCCTTTTTCTTTTCAAGTTTGAGTGAACAGGAGGAATTTCTTTTTCCTTCATGATTGATGGCTTAACAATCATATTAACATCTTTTCCCTCAGAAGTTATGATGCTTGGAATCTACATAACAATATGGGTATGTGAGAGGATTTCTCAGAACAAGCTCTACAAGCAAACTTGCTTTAAAAGAGTTTCTTAGGGAAGGAAAAAGGAATGTAGGGTTACAGAACCTTTATACACTTAAAGAATTCACGTACGCACAACTCTTACCCTATAAAAGGCAGAATTGTTTATTTTAACCCTCTTTTATTGATAAAACAGAGAAGCGTCCTTTCAATATCAATAAGATATGAAAAGATGGAAGAATTCCAAATAAATCAACCAAGAAAGAAAACCTTTTTTTTCTTTTTATAAAAGCATGTGAAGTGCCAACTCTTGTCTCTTTTGAACCAGGCGCATGAGACAAGACACTTAACCAACACAATTACTTTATGCTGGGTGAACAACAATCTGTCCACCATACCTTTCTTGAATGAAATTCCTAGTTTCCTGTTTCCCATATTGTTCAGACCAATATATTTTTCTTAATGGTCTAGACGCATCTTTGGATATTAACTTCTTTGAAGAGGAACTAATATTACATACCTCATATGATTCTTGAACACGTTTGAGCTTGTTAGCTAATCGATTTTCTCTTCGTTGAAGTTTGTTGACATATCTTATCTTATGTTTGTACTTGAAACATTTTGATAACTCATGACCTCTGAGAGTACAGTAAGAACATGTCAAACTGGAGGACGGTTTATACATCATATCTGTGCAGGATGCTAGACATATGGTGGAACCTGCAAAATTAGAAAAGGAATTTCCAGAGAGTAAAGAGAAATCCATTTTATCCTCTAATGTGGTTGAAGTTTCTTCTGGAAGAATATTGAGTTTTATGGATGTATTGCTACAATTATCAAAATCAGTATTTTCACAAAAAGAGTGCAACATTTGATTTTTCGTCTTCATTAGAATCATAATGGTCATACATTTCATCAAGAGTTGCAGCAAGACCTTTGTTTCCAGTGTACTTTCTACGATTTGGACACTCATTTGCAAAATGAACAAAACCTTTACACTTGAATCACTATGGCATATCCTCGTCATCAGTATCGTCAGTATCCCTGTTTTTAGGAGGGACACGATTATGAGGTTTAACTGATGACTTAGGTTTATCTCTAGTGAACCGTTTACTTTTCTTCAAAAGAAGATCTCTAAACTGTCTTGTGATCAATGAGACTGACTTGTCAAGATCTTCATCTGAAGAATCAGTCTCAGAAAGATCATCATCAGAGATGCCGACACTTATACTTTTATCAAGCAATTTAGTGTTCTTTTGTGCCTTGGAAGCAATATGCTTTCCTGATTTGGATATATGCTCATGATAAAAGATCTTTAACTTCCCAACAAGACTATTTCTGGAAAGCACATCGAGGTTATTTCCTTCAACGATGGCGTGTTTCTTACAACCGTATCTATATGGCAGAGATCTGAGAATCTTCATCACAATGTCCTTTTTCAGGAATAATCTTACCCAATTCAAAAGATGCATTAACAATTTCAGATACTTTGTGATTAAATTCATCAAATGAATCTCCATCTTCCATACGAAGGTTTTCCCATTCAGAATTTAGGTTTTGAAGCCTAGCTTCCTTTTCACAGGTGTTCCCTTCAAATACGGTTTCTAAGATATCCCAAGCATCTTTAGACTTTGTGCAAGTAGTCACATGATGCCGGAGATCTGAAGTAATGGCATGGATGATTGCATTCAATCCGTCAGAATTTTGCTTCGCAGCAAGAATCTCGGCAGGATCATAATTACCAATATCCTTTCGAACTGTTACAGTGCTTATTGTAAAAATCGAAGGATTATAGCCATTAATCACGTAAACCCATGATTGAAAATCACGCGCTTGAAGAAAGTCACGCATCGCAATTTTCCACCATAAATAATTCGAGCCATCGAAGACTGGTGATACGTTTATTGAGATAGCATTTCTGTCCATAGAGTCAGACCACTACAAACACATACTTATGAGGTATTAAACGTGTTTGCCTGCTCTGATACCAATTGAAAAAGCAGGGGTCTAACAACCTCACCCAATATTTTCCTTAGCAATATGTATGGACTAACTCCAATATACTTTCAAGAGAATCAACTAGACAGTCAGACTCAATCTTAAAAAATAAAATATCAAAGAGTTATATCTAAATCTCTTAATTCAATTTGCAATCAAACAAATACAATTTATGAGCCTGATTGAATATAAGAGAAACAACTTGAACGGTACCACAAACCAATGTTCAAGGATCAATCAATTTCAATCAACAACCAAAGGTTGGATTAACCAATTGATCGATTCAACCCACAATCTGTGATATTTCAATATTATAACAAAATATAATGCTGAAAAGAAATAACACAAACACCAAAGGTTTTGTTAACAAGGAAACCGCAAATATAGAAAACCCCCGGGACCTAGTCCATATTTGAACACCACACTGTATTAAGCCACTACAGACACTAACCTACTACAAAGCTAACTTCGGTCTGGAATGTAGTTGAACCCTAATAAATCTCACACTGATTCAAGGTACAGTCGCGTTCCTTACGTCTCTGATCCCAGTAGGATACTACGCACTTGATTCTCTTAGTTGATCTCATCCATAACTAAGAGTTGCTACGACCCAAAGTCAAAGACTTGATAAACAAATCTGTCTCACACAGAAAAGTCTATTGAATAGATAAATCTGTCTCCCACAGATATACCTACGAGTTTTTGTTCCGTCTTTTGATAAATCAAGGTGAACATGAACCAATTGATAACCCAGATTATATATTCCCGAAGAACATCCTAGTATTATCCATCACCTCACAATAATATTAATCGATTAACGAAACAAGATACTGTGGAATCACAAACGATGAGGCGAAGGTGTTTGCGACTACTTTTTTATCTTGCCTATCAGAGAAATTAATCTCAAGATAATCTTATGATTGCACTCAATTACGATAGAAAAGAGCAAGATCAAATCACGCAACTAAAGATAAAATAGTTGGGTCTGGCTTCACAATCCCAATGAAGTCTTCAAGTCGTTAACCTATAGGGTTTCTTGAAAAACCTAAGGTTAAAGGAGAGTCGACTCTAGCTTATACAACTACTATCACACAGGAGGTGTGGGGATAAGGTTTCCCAGTTGCTAGAGTTCTCCTTTATATAAATTTTAAATCAGGGTTTGCAATCTAAGCTACCTTGATAGTAAAGCATTCAATATTCACCGTTAGACTAAAACCTGATAAGATTCACACTAATATCTTTCAACCGTTAGATCGAACTTAGCTTGTTACACACAAATGAAATGCACCTTCATTTAGGTTTGAATAACTGTACCTAAACGTGTACACTTAGTTGGTTTAACAATAGTTAACCAATGTTAGCCATATGAGCACTTTCATATCAACCTTATTCATCTTCACCCTAACTATTTCAAATGACTCAAATGAACTAGTTAGAAAGTTGTTCAATTGCTTAGATCTCATAGAAGTATACAAGACACAATCGAAGCAAAATCGATTTTTATTCACTCAAATCAATTCATGAACATTATAGCCACGGTTTGCATAGATTGCATTCCTTATTATATAAATGTTTTAGTTCATGAACAAACTGATCTTAGAAAGTAACCTACTTAATTATGCAAACGGGTACGCATACCTATGTAGCCAGACCGAGTTTGGTTATGCCAGTACGCGTACGGGTGCGCATACCAATTCACACTTCCAAACTCCAGCAGAAATTCACGAACGTGAAACTTTCGCCAGTATGCGTACGGGTACGCATACCTGCCCAGATTTCCAACAACCGCCTGTACGCGTACGGGTACGTATACTTTAGGTTCCCGGTTTTGGACTTTTACACAAATGTGAAAACACACTATGTTTATATCCAAACATGGTTACTTGTTCTAAACTCTCATTTCAATCATTGAAACTTTCTTAAAGGATTAAAATAATCGTTATCCACAAATTATTTTCATCAAAGCGATTTTCAATTTATTGAAATAATCAACATGACTTTCGTCACGAGTAATGATGAACTTGGACAAAGCGAAAGCTTACCAACACATATTTCGAGAAATCGAGATAAACTCGGCTGGAAATAGCAAATGTGTATAACTGGAGTCTATATAGCAATACGACTTTTGTCTCAAAATAGGATATAGAGTATATAGACTTTTTAGTGATATATAAGTTCAAGTCTCTACATACCTTTTGTCGATGAAGTTCCATAAGTTCCCTCGAGTAGTTCTTCGTCTTCATTTGATGACCACGGTGGAGTATAGATCTCAACTACACTTACTATCCTAATATGAGACTTAGCTGTAAGTAGACTAGTAATCAAGACTTATAGTTTTGGCAACTAAACTTGACAAACAAGCTTGAGATAGCAATGCTTGCGAGTTCGACCGAGCAATGCTCTAACATGATTTAACTGTAAAGACATGAAGTTGCAACTTATAAAAAAAGTTGAACTCAAGATTTGAGTCAGGGTGTATGGGTATGTAGTTGGGTTTGTTCAACTAAAAAATATAGTAAGTTGTGATGTTGTTGTTGTTGCAGGTGAAGCTGATTATAATGAAATTAAAGCAAAGATTTGTTGGAGTACTAAGTGGATGTTGCATGTGGATATAAACTGAAGCGAAAGTGGTAGTGACTTGGTGAGTACAACGAGGAGGAGGAGGATATCAATATTGAGTCTTGAATGGATTGAAGTTCTTTAGATGAATGTTACAACTTTGTAAAGATGTTTGAAATGAAATTCAACATGGATGAGTGTTTTGTTTAGTTGAGTAGTGGTATCTGGTGGTGTTAGAATTAATTGTATTTGGTGGTATAAGTTGTTAGAGCAATGCTCGGTCGAACTCGCAAGTGTTTCTATCTCAAGCTTGTTTGTCAAGTTTAGTTGATCAAAACTATATACTTGATTTCTAGTCCACTTATAGCTATGTCTTGGATTATGATAAAATGTGTAGTTGAGCTTTAAACTTCATGGTGTTTACCGATTGAAGAGGAAGATCTACTGAAGAGCTTCGAGGAACTTCATCAACAAAAGTATGTGGAGCCTAAAACTTATTTATCACTCATAATTCTATTATATTATATCTTCTAATGAGACTAAGTCATATAGCTATATAGACTTTGTGTTATACACAAATGAAATTTCGAGCTGAGTATATATTGAATATTTATCTCTCGAAATACAAGTTGGAAGATTTCTAGCTTTAGCTTATGTTCATCGTCTACTTGATGAGTTTAGTTTGAAACAATTTATTTGTTGGAAACTAGATATTAGGTCAATATGATCATGTGAAAATTACCTTGAACATCTTACATGATTTGTATGAGACAGTCATTTGATGTTAGCTTGGGAAGTTTCGTATTGGTCAATTAATTACTTGAAAATTGCTTGAAGGTCTTGGTATGTGTAATATTACCATTGTCGTCTTCCAAGGATGTTTCGATGATTAAATGAGAGTTTTAGAACTACTAACAATGTCAGGAAATAACATAGTATGCATACCTAGTATGATAACTGTGAAAGTGCTAGTTCAAGTCCGGAACTTTTGTATGCGTACCTATGCGAACGAATTTTTCTGTGACCAAGTCCGGAACTCTTGTATGCATACCCATTAGCGAACGAGTTTACCTGTTAAAGGTCCGGAGTTGTTGTTTGCAAATCGGTTTTGCGAGCTAACTATGCCAAATTCCGTAATTGTTGTTCGCGTACCCAGTTGGCGAACACAATGGGCAGGTTCTAAAATCGATAAGTATGAAAACTCATACTCATAAACTCAGGTTTGTTTGCGAAATAAATTCCCTGGAACGATTAATGCTTTAACGAATGCAAATTAAGTTTGCAAACCGTGGCATTATGTTTATGAATTGGTTATTGTATAAGTACTTTGTACAATTACAAACCAAACCGATTTTGCTTCAAATTTCTCTTGAATACTGTTAGAGCATAGATCAGTTGAACCCACCAAGCGTTGGTATGTCAAGTTTGGTAGTCATATTTTAGTGAATCAAAACTCATGTTAAGAGTCGCTTGATTATGTACTAGAGTCAACTTCGTATAAGTTAGCTTGAAAGTATTAGGATATGAGACATTACAAGTATTGCGAAGACTTGAAGATGTGAAGAAGCAAGGAGCTACAATGACAACATCATCCTTCCACTTGAGGTTAGTGATATTTGACTTAAACTGTTTCATTCCCTAACTATCTTTCGAGTCGTGCATATAGAAAACAAAACTGCGAAGCATGATTGAACTCTAGATAGACATAGTATTAAGGAATACAATACGAGGTTTATTGCTTAACCATTAAACTTTGCAGATAAGACATCGACATAATCGTTTAAATGATATTGTGATTATGTATGGGTATGAGGTGAGGATTTCATCCTGGGGAACAATGTTTTACATGTGTTTTAAGGAATTAAATTCATGAACTTGGTTTGTGAATCGAAAAGGAAATTGCCAGGTGTTATTGGTATTAGTATTCATTGCTTATCTTTTGAACAACCAATATGTGTGATTAGTATAACCGTTCATGACTTGTTTGTGTTCTTGGTAAAACTATTCACAAAGGCCTGACTTATGTATTGGTATTGTTAGAGCATTGCTCGGTCGAACTCGCATGCGTTGCTATATCAAGCATGTTTTTCAATGTTAGTGATCAAAAATATAAGTCTTGATTTCTAGCCTACTGTAGCTAAGCCTCGGACTAGGATAGTAAGTGTAGTTGAGCTCAAGGACTTCATGGCGATTCATCATATAAGAAGAAGAACTATTCAAGGAACCAGTGGAACTTCTCGACAAAAAGGTATGTGAAGACTTGAACTTATCTGTCACTCAAAAGTCTATCTATTCTATCTCCTACTTCTTTAGACAAATAGTCGTATGCTATATATATAGACTTAGATTATACACCTTTGGTATTTCGAGACGAGTGTACCTCGCCTATCTATATCTCTAAATATGTGTTGGTAAGCTTTTCGCTTCGACCATGTTTATCTTTACCTAGTGACGAAAGTCATGATATGTTTCAATCACTTTGAAGATTGCTTTGACGAGAAATTGTGTGACAACTACATAACGTCCTCTAAGAATTTTTTTCAATGATTGGAATGAGAGTTTAGATTACATAACCAATGATAGACATAAGTATTGTTGTGGAAACACATATGTGCATAAGTCCTATCCCTTGAACCAAAGTTTGCAAACTTTGTTGGTCAAGAGAAAACGGAAGAATGGTTTGTTGCCAAGTCCATGAACTCAGTATGCGAACTGACGAACTTCTCATCCCAAGAAATTCTGCTAGAGTTGACAAACTAGTTGCGTGAGTACCAGTCCGCGAACCAGCGGAAAGTCTTTGCCGAGATTTTCTGCTGGAGTTTGTAAACTCTGTCTAGTTGCTTAAGTCTGCGAACCTAGTGTGCGAACTTAAGAAGGTTATATATCTGAAGATGATTTCTGAACTTAAACTTATAAAGACTAAGGAATGCAATTTTCAAACCGTGGATATAAATTTCATGAACCGATTCGAGTGAATCAAATCATCTTTGCTTCGATTGTGTCTTGTGTCGTACATAAGATTTCCTTGCAATTGAACAACTCTCTAACTAGTTCCTTTGAGTCATTTGAACCATTTATGGTGAAGAAGAATATGGTTGATATGAAATGCTCATATGGCTAACCTTTTGGTTAACTATTGTTGAACCAACAATGAACGCGTTTGGGTACGGTTAACAAACCTAGAAGCGTGCATTTCATTTGTGTATAACAAGCTAAGTTTTCAATCTAACGGTTGAGAAATATTAGCTTGAATCTAAATCAGGTTTTCATCTAACGGTGGATATTGTTTTCTTTGTGACCAAGGCGAAACCCTGATTTGAAAGACTATATAAGGGGACATCTAGCAACTCTGCAAAACTAATCCCCACACCTTACGTGTGATACTAGTTTGCGTGCTAGAGTCGGTTCTCCTTTAACCTTTGGTTTTCTTCTTCTAAAACCAGGTTAACGACTTAAAGACTTCATTGGGATTGTGAATCCAGACCGATACTAATTTTATCATAGTTGTGTGTTCTGATCTTGCATCTTCTATCGTACGAGTACAATCAGATTGATTGGCTTGAGATTGATATCTCCGATAGGCAAGATATAAAAAGTAATCACAAACATCTTCATCTTATTATTTGTGATTCGACAACATCTTGTTTCGCTACCATAAGATTAAGATTGTTGTGAGGTGATTGATCAATCTAGGCTGTTCTTCGGGAATATAAGACCGAATTATCAATTGGTTCATGTTCGCCTTGATTATATATCAAAAGACGGAACAAAAACTTTAGGTTTTTTCTGTGGGAGAAAGATTGATCCTTTCATAGACTTGTCTGTGTGAGACAGATTTGTTTATTGTCAAAGCCT